>NC_026002.2:27168977-27768977 GCF_000442705.2 Elaeis guineensis
GATCATTTAGTAGTTCCCCACTCGATAAGATCGGGCTAGATTATCCTTTGGTTTAGCTTCGGACATCCCATTCAGAGTGAACAAATTGGTCGCATCTATCTGGAATGAAGTCAGCCATTTTTATAAAAAGCTAGCTAAAGTTTGCAGGTAATATAGCTGACTGATTTCCATTTGGAAAACTTCTGTAAGATAGTCATTATGTGAGTGCTGCGGCCTCCAAAATTGCCGTGTCAATGATAGTATATAAATAGTAGAAATTGATGCCAAAGGCTCCCTTATGAAGAATAACAAGTGCTGTCTGGAATTTGTTGAACTGTGCATTCTTATTCAAGTAGGCATATTTAGTTATAATCATTTCAATCTCCCACACACACTTCTAGAACATCCGTTTTTTGGAATATGTCACTTGTGTAGAGGATCTTCTTTTCTTAAAAAAATTCCTATGGATCCTTTGTTGCAAATGTTTGACTTGTGATTGGATGTGATTATGGTTTACTTTATACTACAAGAATTTATCTTTGTAGTTCTTCTTATGTGTTATTTTACCACAACTTCAAATCCTAGATGGAATATTTGGTTTGTTTAGTTGTCCTATAAATGCAAAAAGTTTTGAAGCATATGTATCTACTGTAAAATCATTTTCAGGCAATAGAGCAGAAAAGCAAGAAGCAAGAAACTGTAGTCCAGATGGATATTGCTGGAATTGTAGCGAGCATCGAAGAAAACCTATGTGACTCTGAAAGCTCAAACCTTTATCAGAAGCCAGGGAATAACAATCTTATGGCTGATAGCAATCATATTGCACCTCCAGAGACTGCTAGCAGTTCAGGGCTTCTTGTGCAGCCTTCTAATATATGCCAATTGTATGAAACCAAAATATACACTTTGACTAGAAAAAATGTGTTGCTAGAAGAGCAGTTGAGTGCTGCATTGGCAAGCCAGGAAGCTGCGGAGAAGAAGTTATCTTCTGCTATTAAGAGTGGGCAGGACATGGACAAAGAACTTGCCAATGCAATGAAAGAGGTGGAGCTGCTGAAAGAGAAGCTGGCAGGCATGGAGTTAGCCCAAGAAGAGGCAAATGGTCTCTCAAATATGGTCCATTCTGATAATGTGCGACTTGAGCATGATGTGGCATTCTTAAAAGCAGTTTTGGATGATACCCAAAAGGTGAGGTGCATTTTAATTTGACTCAGCATCGGTCATTTATGCCTTCCATGTTATGCTTGCTTGAGTGGCCTTTCTGTGATCTAGGAGCTGCATTCAACCCGGGGAGTTTTAGCAGGAGAAAGGGCAAGAGCATTCCAGCTCCAGGTAGAGCTGTTAATTTTCATCTAAACTGCCTGGAATGGAGAGATATATGTTTGTCAGGTGTTTTTCTGGCATGACCTTAATTTATAACATTCACATAAATTTGTAGGTGGAAGCCTTTCATCTGAAGCAAAGATTGCAGTCTATGGAGAACAGGGCACCAACACCAAGAAAACCTTTCCACACGTAGAATAGAATCTTTTTTCCCTTATCATCAGAATGTTAAACTCGTTTTTTCACTAATCTTTATAATAGACATTTTGTAGTTTTGGTGACCATAGAATTGTCTGTACAGAGTTACTGGTGAGCTACTTATGATGGTTTAACTGCATCATGAAAATTTAAAATAGCAACTTGTTTCCTTGTCAATTTTATGGGGGACTAGAATCTTATAAATCTTAATGACTAATGAAGATGATTCCATAATCATTTCATTGTGCCAGAGGTTTATAAATTACTTACTGTGTTCTTGTGTCTTTTTGAGTCAGCATGCTAATGGCAATTCTTTGCTCTGCTTTGTGTCACCACCCAATGTTTACCTTGTTAAAATGGATGAACTGACTAATCACAAGCAAGGTAGGAGCTGCCACATGATATCTGTTTGATCTACCCTCTTCTCAACACCATTGCAGCTCATTCTGGAATAGAGCTGTAAATGGTTGTCTTGGGTTGCATCTATGTTCCAGCCGTATCTAAACCTAATAAGAAAAATCTGAGTTTGGATCTAGGTTTAGATCCATCAATGTAAGTTATAAACTCAGGTCTAAAATTGATTAAAAGTCACGTTCATATTCTTTTGGGTTCGATTCAGAACATGATTTTTTCTTATGTTTCTTCATACTATTGAGTCTCCATTTACGTTCTACCAGTGTAGACTTGAAAATAATATTGCTATAACAAGTAGAACATTATGATTTTTGAAAAAAAAAAAGGCCAGTTTTATTCTTGAGGATAAAGAGATGAATAGACTATTATCACCAGAACCAAGGTTTGTCGAATTGGTACTCAACAGGTTCGAGCCATCAACTGGTTTGGCACACTCCAGGTTTGTACCATGCAGTTCTAAAGCATAGCAACACACGGAAAGCCAGAGGGAGGGGAAGGTGGGGGGAGAGAGAGAGAGAGGGGAAGAGAGATGCCGAGAGGGAGAGATGGTTCCTATTTACTTTCAAAAAAGGGGTTGTCCTTGTTTCATTTGGAAATAGGAGATTCCTAAACTTTTTATTGATTTTAAATTAAAATCAACATGCTAACTTCACTTGAGTCTGTACATGATATAGTTAAACCTTGATAAGTAACACTCTAGTAACACAAAGAAGTCCATGGTCGCTAAAACTACGAGCGTCTATCACAAAGAAGTATATACGATCAACAAAACTAAAGTGTCTTTCACAAAGACTAGCAAACCATTGCTGATTTTAATTTGACATCGACAAAATAATTAGGAATCCCCTATTTCGAAACGAAATACAGACAACCCCTTGTCTAGCCATGTCATTCTACTAGTTAAATCTTGACAAGTACCCTGAAAATTGAGAAGGTAACAAGCTGCTATTTGAAATTTACACGACACAATCAAACCTTGGTAAGTACCTTTTGTTTTGAAACAACACAGAAGCGCCCTCCCCCTTTTCCTCTACCTTTGTAGAAGTTTGAATATACGGTAGGGCTTATATTTCAAACCAATGGAATGAACCATGACGGTAACTCACTGCCTTGATTCATACCTCTTGAACAGACTAGTTGAGTAGACCTTGACAAAAACATTTGTAGTTATTTCCTTACAGAAGTGGTGTCCAAGTTATTTCATTAACTGTTATTTAAATTCCTTCAGCAAGAGGTTCATAAAAACAGATAAACTGGTAGAAAGCTAAGAGAAGCTTAAAGAAGAAAATAGCTAGAAAAGAAATCACAAGAAAAATCTGCATGATCTCTATAGAGCTTGTGCAAATCAGATGCCATAGAATCTTGGAAAATTGATTCCTTCAAGAGCATCCAGTGGGCTGAACATGCCTTACAAGGCTGACGTCACCAGACAGATCCGGATATGCATCAACACATGGCACTAAAATCCATCAGACCAACAACACCATCACTTGGACATCAAGGATCCAGCATGTAAACTTTCAGGATTGCTCTCATCCTGTTTACACACTTTAAAAACCAATTCTCCAACTACATCCAAATTATATATATTATAAATGCAGAAGTGGTTGGTCTCCTAACCTTTTTGATAACATTTTGATCCATGTGCCTGTATATCATGAACCAAAAAGGCAAAAATTGCTTTCAAATACATGCATAACTACAAAATATTGAAAACTTACAGTCAATTCCTCCGCAGACATTTTCATATCTACAAAGGATGACGGTACTCCTAAGGAGAGTAATGGTGAATTTATGTGATCACTTGCCGTCATGCAAATCAAAATAATTGGTGTAGCCCTAAGTAGGTACTCCCTGTTTCTTATAGTAACTTAAAACATGCTCCAACAGAACATGCTCCAACAGTCATTTTCATTAGAAAAAACAACTGACACTGCTGCGAGCGGCCATCCCATGAAAGCCTTGGTAGAAAGACAATTGGAAGCAGAGAAATGCATAATAATGAAATTCTTTTTTTATATCACTCATCTCCTACTTCTCATTTGTTGGGTTGCCCTGTCTTGTTAGGTGTTGTAGATTGAGCTACTGATATTGCCTGCACAAAGTACCCAAGTCTTTTTAATCTTCGCAGACTATAGGAGCTCAGTCTCTTCGTGATCACCTTCAGCATCCTCAGCTTCATTTTCTTCTTCATCTTCAGGTGCATCTGGATCCATTCCCTGCACAAGCACATAGGCATTTGTATGAATAAGCTTTCGCCCATGATATACTAACCATTTGCAACATTCAGTGCTCTACATGAATGCTGGGTTCAAGAGTAAACATTGCAATAAAAAATTAAAACGCATTCTGGATGGAAAAGCTTCTCGGCACAATGCAGCCAATATGGATGAAAAACAAACCTTCATCTGCTTCTCTAAGCGATCCAACCCTTTCTTTGCAGCTTCATTTTGAGGGTTTATCCTGCAATGCAGAAGACACATAATAAATTTACCTTCCTCTGGGATAATAAGCTGTCAACAAAATCTTGAGAGCATTAACCATCCATGGCATTATGTTGATACTCAGTAACTTATAATCGGCCAAGGATAAAGTAAGCTATCAATTATGTGATGGGACTATATAAAAGCATTTGGTCTGCAATTAGAATGCGAAGGAAAGTACGGCAATAATTTTCAAAATTGGAAACAGCTAGTTTTAGGCTTTCTGATTTTATGGTAGAAATTGATCAATGGAGTTGTGATGTCAGTTTTTCCTCTCTAGAAGGTAATTTTGAACATTTTTAGTTTTTTGATACATAGCATTTTTAGTTAAAGGGATAAGTAGTTATGTACCCTTCAAAAAGTGCTCATTTACCCCTCAAAAAGTGAAAATTACATATACAATCATGAACCTGCACAAATATATACATGGACTAGATTACACACCAAACATTAATTTTTTAGCAAAAGATTTAATGACTCAAAATGAATGATACGACATCTAAATTGAAGATCCAAACTATTCTCCAAACTATTGATCATGATACACACCACTAAAAATGCCTAGTAACCAAAATCATAAGTTCTAGTGATGTCCAGTCTATGAGTCAAGTGGGCGCAAAAATTGATGGGTTGACATGATGTGATATTTTGCTACTATCCAAGCATCAGAACCTATTGATTTCTAAAAGTTTGATACTTGCATATATGCTCTTCCAATGGTACAAATATCCTTGCATTCAACAATATAAAATAAGGTTTAATATTAACCTTTTATCTTGCCATTTTATCCCTTCAAGGATTTTTGTACATATACTCTTCACAGAGGCTTAAATACTTAATTCACACAAGAAAAGGTGAAAAATACATACAAGTCATATTAACAATTTTTTTTAAAAAAAAAACTGTAAAAAATTTCAAAAGTTCATATATGATAGAGGACAAAATAGTCAATAGACAAGCTCACTTTTAGCCAAACTAACATCAGAATCATAGAAATGAAACCAGAATGATGAAAGGGTATACATGCAAACTTTAGAGTTTTGGAGTGGCATATGTGCATTTATCTACCTTTTAAGTGTAAATATACAAACTTTGCTCTTGCATGGCAAATTGGTCAGAAGATTGACAATTAAAGGACACCCTGCGAGAGCTGTTCTTCTATATGATTGTTAAGAAAAAATTCCAATGTATCAGTACCTCAATGCAGCTTGGTAATGTGAAAGAGCATCTGAGAGCATATTTGATGCTGCAAATACTTGAGCCAGCTTGATGTGGAGAGAGTCATCTGCCCAGTCTTTAAGATATCTCTCAAGTAGTGATACAGCATCTTTATTTCGTCCCTCAACAACATGTAACTCTGCCAATGCTAGAGCAGCTCCAAGAAAACCAGATTCCAAACGGAGTGCAGATTCATAGAATTTTCTTGCCTATGCAAAAATGACAACTTAGTGAAAACAGAGTATAAGTCCAACATGCAGATTAAACATTTGCAACATTAGTTGGGATAAACAAATGAAAAGAGAGGATAGAGAGATGAACAACAATGGCGCCAACAAAAAGTTCATGCACATGTGCACACACAACGGGTCACAGAGCCAGCCCCAAACCAACAGAAAGAAGCCCTTTTCTTTAGATTTGGAACTCTTGCATAAACAACTTTATATTCAACAACTTTTTTATGGCGAGTTATTTTGTATAGTCTCATAGAGTCAAATGTATCTTTATAGGGTTTGATAATTTTACTTTTATTATATTTTCAGCAAGTCTGCATCTCCAGAAACTACAGCTAAATGAATCCTTATACACTACATTTTTCCTGAGTGAAATTCAGTCTTGTTTTTAAGTAAACTGAGAGGAATTATAATGCATTATTTGGGATTTGGTAATCCACCAAAGATTCATTTGCATAATCTGAATATAGCAATTGAAAGAATGCATCAAAAAAAATGCCATATCAATGGTATATCTAACAAAACAGATGAATTTTAGATTAATCAATCATAGGAAACATAGATGAGATACTAAAATCATAAAATAAATTATTTTTCTCGAAGCAACAAGTGTATCTAATCTTGGCATATCAAAATACTGCTCGTCTATTAAAAGCTGACCTTCTCTCTCCCACCAGAACTACTGGCATGTACATCTCCAACTAACTTGAGAGCTTTTGCAGACTGAGGCATAACCTTCATTGCCTCGCGGGCAGTAAATAATGCCTCTTTGGACTTTGAAAGTGCTAGATAAGAACGAACTAGACCTGCAACAACCATTAAAAGACAATTACCAACAATTGATCAAAAATGGGATATAAGGTGAAGATGATATGACCACTAAAATAACACCTTGGTATGAGCGAAGATCAGGCCTTAATTCTTGAGCTGCCCTGAAGGCTGTTGCAGCTACATCTGGCCGGTTTAATGATAGATAGAGGTTTCCCTAAGAAAGTTTGACAAGTCTGGGCAAATCATGAACCCCAAACAATATAAAAAGATAGTTGCATATGAAAGGACTCCAATTCTGCCAAAAACTACTGTCAGAATCAACCAACTGGAGGTATGTACAGAATCATGCCATTACCTTCATAATGTAGCCTGATATGTTTCTATCATCAGTTCTAAGGCTCTGCTTCAGAACAAATATTAAGCCAATGAGGCATCAGATCAAATAGAAAATAGCAGGACAGCTGTAATATGCCAAGCCCATACCTTCTCAGCATATGATAAAGCTCGCCGCTCATCTTTCCTTTCCCATAATGCTGATAAAGCAACAAAAACTTCTGCTCTTGCAGAGTCAATGTTGAGAAGATCATGCACCAACTTGTTTAGCTTGGCTTGGTCAGATTTTGATTTTAGAAGCATCGCATACTCATCCATGTATGTCATAACATAGGGATCAACCGAACGAACCTGTGAAACTAAAAAAGTCATGTTAATGTCTATGCATGTGCATATATGTCTGAAAAGAAAAAGATTTCACTTTTTCCTACATGTCTATGTTAGCTTTTGGCATACCTTCTCAAAATTCATGATTGCTTCATCATTTCTTCCAATAACGGCTTCAACCTTAATATATAACCAAGTCAATACATATAATACTAGGAGATCTTTCAATCAATGAAATCCATTAAAAAAGGATAATTAATGTGAACTTCCCCCAAGTAGATAATGTAAACAGTTCTAACAATATAAAATCATTAATATTTTTAAAGGAACATCTGATGAAATCTATAAGCTTAATATTCGGAAAGAAATATAAACTAAACGTAGTAGATAAGATGATGGTTTGTTGCTTTGGGATCTGAAACTAGCTTTTGAGTAAACAAGGATGTGCTCTAATGTTCTGGTCCACAAGGATAAAATAAGAACTATCCAAGATGTACTTATTTGCATGATTACCAATAATGGATGGAGGGAGGGATCAAAAACATAATCCATCCTGGTGGTCGCGCATCGGACCGGAGGGAGACAGGGTTCTGGGATGTGTCCAGGACCCCAGATCTCTCCAAATTAGGTTGTCTGATCTGTACCAACACCTGGGATGGCCTGGCATCCTGGGACAACTTTTTAGTTTATATTTTTTTCCTACTCATTCTTGTTAATGGTCAGTTCACACTATCCCACTACTGTACCAACCTGGCTCCAAGCAGGTTTAAATCCTTAAATGGAGGCAATTAGGTAGCATGGAAAAGGACATAACAAACTTAGCTCCAATAGGATATGTATAACCCAAAGTGCAAGTGTGTTATGCATGGGTTGTAGTAAAACGTTTTGTTTTAACTATACAGGCGACATGAGTTCAAGAATCTGAACAAAAATGAAGTGCACAAGGCATGATATTTATTGTACATTTCTTTAAAGGGGGAAAAGAAACAACTATAAAAGGTAAAAAAAGGTACAAGCTAATTATACTCTTGAAGAGTGTTTGGGTACTTAATGTCCTTGATATTTGTTGATTATGATAATGCTTAGAGGGTATTTAGTAAAGAGGGACAGGCATCATGATAGTCCCATAAATGGTATTCTTGGAATTGTATAATGTTATCAAGATCTTTGAAAGAGTAAATGGGAAAATTTTGTTCAAGCAGAACTTTTTTCCCATTCATCTTTGTAGAGCTTGGTACGCACTTTATCCAGGATCTCAAGCATCACATTTCACGTAGGTAACCACTTTTCAAGATGTCACAAATATACCCATTTATTCTACAGTATAGCCTTAGGCTATCAGCACAGGATGAAGATCTTCCTGTAGAAACTTCCATGTGGGCCTTCCATTTTCCTTGTTTTGTTAGACATACAGAAGTACAGCAAAGTTCCACTGGAAACTTCTAAAATTTTTCAGCTGTCTCAGAAAATTTTCAGCAAACATCCAGTAGTATTGAAGCAAAACTTCAGAATGGATTTTTTGCAGCAGTTTTTAACGTCTTTAGATAACTTACAGCTGCTGGATCTTAAATATTGGATGACTGATAGTTGTTCCATGCTGTGACTTCCTGTTCACTGATACTATTTTACTACAGTAGCCATGAATCAAATGATTTAGGATAAGAATTCAGAAAATATAACACCTATGTCTCAACTAATACTCAAGACCAAATAATGCATGAGTAATCTAAATAAAGCTTCATCCATTGTTCTGCTGGAAAGTGGAGTTGCATTTCCATGTTTGTTGTTGTGACAACTCAAGGTTATAATAACAGCTTTAAATATGGGAAAACCTTCACATAACCATAACCACAACCATCTAGCCTTTTCCCAACTGTTTGGGGTCGGTCTCATAGATCCTTATTTGCCAAGTATTCCCTTTTATGGCTATGTTTGATGTTATTCCAAGTTTTTTCATATCCTTCAGCACAACCTCCATCCATATTACTATAGAGTTTCCCCTTTTTTTCTTAGCACCTGCAACACAAATCAAAATACCTCTCCTTGTTGGAGCTTTCTCATATCTTTACTGTACATGTCCGAACCATCTCAATCAATTTTCCATCGCTTCATCCTTGATTTATACAACTCTTGCAACTCCTCCGGTATATTCATATCTTATTTTATCCTTTATAATTTTACTACAATTCCTTCTTAATATTCTAAATTTCTGCTACACTCAACTTTTTTCACGTTTTTTCTTTATTACCCAACACTCTAAGCCATACAATATGATAGGCCTTATTGTTCTGTAAAAATTTCCATCAAGTCTCCAAAGTATATGCCTGTTACATAATATTCCAGATGCACCTCTCCTCTTCGTCCAACCAGCCCCAATTCTATTATACATATGTTCATCTATCTCCCCACTATGTTGTAGAATAGATCCTAAATAAAAAAATAGGTTATTATGATATTCCTTGACATTAATTTTAATTGGTACTACATCTTCGTTTCCATTCCCATTGAATTCACATTCCATATACTCTGTCTTTGTTCTACATATATCTTCATTCCATGTGTTTTTTTGAAAATACAAATAGATTCTATGGTTAGCAATAGAGAATGAAATGTAAATGCCTTTGAGAGGGTTTAAAAGCCAAAAGTAAACTCGCAGTCTTTCAGAAATTTGATAAAGCAAAAATCCTTGGAACCATGAAACAAGAAAAAAATAACATGTGGAGAGACTAGGAGGAAGAACAAAAGTATGGCAAGATGAAAAAGAATCCTTAAGCAGAGTTATATAACTGGCTGTGAACTTGAGATCAACCCACTTAGAGATTGTTCTGAAATTCTTAGCTTGTGCTGGCTGGCAGAAGAATGCAAGGAGTCAACTCGGTATGCATATACATCCATGTGAATAATGAGAGATAAAGAGGAGAAGATTGAACTAACCATTTCATTTCTTCAATGAAGAATGCAAGCCAAAATTGAAAACACCAAAATATAATTATTTTGTATCCAACTTTTTCTACCAATGTATAATGTTTCCTAACACAACATTACTATGACAACATGTCCAACGAGGTGGCATGTCTCAAGATAATTGTTCCCAATCGATGCTACCAAAGGTCAAGTTGACTATTAAATTAGACCTTGTCAAATACTTTTGTGCACCACCTCCACCCAAGTAATCTTAAGCCTACCCTTCTCCTGGCCCCTTTCGCACATACATGTATCACTCTTCTCATAGGTGTCTCCTTTGATCCTTGTACATGCACAAACCATCTTAGCTTGTACAGTTAGAATTTTAACATCTATTTATGCTCGTTTAAAAAGTCGTTATTTGACCTGATCCTTTCTAATTTTACCATATGGAACCTTAGATGACATCATTTGTGGTGATGGATTTAGTGATTGAGCAATTGGAAGGAACATTGAAGTCTAAGATGCGAAGATAGATCATATGTATGATGATGCAAGCAAACACGTAGATGATACTATTTAAGTTATTAATTTGTCAAGGAGTAAGGCATTGATCCATGACCTACTGAGAAGAGACTGATACCTTGTCAATGGGGAGAAATTAGAGTGAGAGAATGTAATGACCTACAATTATGACATAATCCAATTACATAACATAAGACCACAATATATGAAGAATATGCTAAATGGATAAAATGTGTTCATCTGACATGAAAACACAACCACATTCATACCTCCAATATAATATTCTCTGGTTATACAATTTTGCTTTTTAATTATCAAGGAGTTATTTGGATCAACTAATACAAACTATTTGTTTAAGCCATGATACATGGCATATAATCACTGTACTTTTACGAAGGTCATTCCAATTACAAAATGATGATTATATCTAGGTTTTGTTCCTAGAATCTAACAGGGCATTCTGGTTTCAAGGAGTGAAACAAATGATGCTTGAATTCTTAGATACAAAGAAGGGCACTAATCGCTGCCATTAGCGTGCTCTTACCCAAAAAATTGCTGCCATAGCCCAATCAGCATCAAAACCGATGTAAGTGGGTCCGGTTGTGCAGCCATCCAATAACTAATACATTTATCTTCCCATAATCACCTAGTAGGCCTAGATACTTGTCCTAAATTTTAGCCTTTTTCCTAGGTTCAATTGCCTCCTTTCATCAAACACTCCATCTTATCCTGTGTCTTCTGCTCATGCAGATCTCTACCTTCTGTCTTAAGTTGTACTGGTTCCTATGACCACACAAATTTGAGATCCTGGATACACATCATAAGATTGAACTTCAGCATGAGGAGGCTATGGGCTACCGAACCACTAGGCTAAATCCCATTTTGTAAGAAGACAGGAATGATTGCATCACAGCACAAAGGAACATCAAAATGTAAAAGGCTTGGCTTTGCATATCAATAATAATATATTTAATGACAAGATGAGTTGAGATACTTTAAATATCAGCAATATAGTACTTCATTTCAAGGATTCAAGTCCCAATGGGACGTCCCCCGGGACACCAGGATGGGGAACTATTCCATGTCCGGACAGGGCAGTCCCGCTAGCATCCTAGCATCTCGATCAGGACATCTTAGGACATCTTCTATCACAAGTGTCGGGACAGGGTGGGATGGCGATGCTTCCCGTTACATGAGAAAATCGGGGCAGCCCCATCCTATGGGATCTAAACCCTTGCTTCATTTAACATCAGTTCTAAATGCAAAGTTGATTACATAACGGCATCAGCTATACATATCAAGGCAAGGAATAAAGAACATGTTGACTAAAAAGAACAAATTGTTAGCTTATTTTCTGACCTTTGCAATTTCCAACATGATGTGCACATTATTAGGAAACCGTTGCAATAGTTCAGAAAAAAGGTCAAGGCCGCCTACAAAACCAAAACTAAGAGTATGTCAAAACATGTAAGAGTTAAGAACTTAAAAAACACTATGCTGTCAAAATGGTTTCCAAAAGAAGATTTAAGAAAAAAAATTGACTACAAAAGATTTAATAAATAAATATAGCACATATTTTTAACATGCTTTATAAAAATCGATCAGTTATTAAACATTAAAGAAACAACATATATAAACTTTTGACGATCCAAAGTCATTTAACATAAAATATACATATAGATACATACATACATACATTTGGTATCAAAGCCAAGTTGTACCGGAAGGGAGAGAAAGAGCGATAGATAGCTGCTGGTAGTGCACTTTGTGGCATGGCTCCTTTTATACCCGTGTTTAGCCGAGAAGGCGTTTGAAGGGTTTCGTTGAGCCATTAGGGACCTTTGGGATTGAACAGAATAGTGACCATGGCTAATATCACTTGGTGCTAAAAGCACGGCAAAGATGAGGAAAATGAGAAACCTACTTTCATTAGGGCCGTGTCGTTAAAAAACTCGTCTTCTATATAATTTGAACAACTAGAGAGTAGTGTGGAGAACTGAAAAATTCCTAAAATACAAGAAAAGGACCAACACATCCTCAAACGTAGCATATGCCACCTATGAACCCTCAAGTTCTAACCTAGAGCTGAATGTAATAGAATTAGCAGAATTCTAGATTGATAAAGAACTATTGAGAAGAGACTTTAACTCTATAGCAAACAGAGAAAAAAAAGCAAGTTCCTTAGTACCTATGATAAAGAAAAACGAAACGTTACCAGAAAAATCTGATACAGTCAAATGAAGGCTGAAGAGAGAAACATCCTCTCCTTTGACTGGTTTGAGAAACACTACACTAACAGTCTTGAGGATCTGAGACCAGAACTTCAGGTGGCCATGATCAAGATCATTTCCAAATCATGGAAAACGGTCATAGGTCTAGAGGTCGAATCAATGCATCCACCCTTAAAAGCTATCCAAGTAGAGGGACGAATACGCACCAATCCTCTGAAAGTATTCAATAAAAGACTTAATGAAATCCCTAAGATAGAACACTTAGAGTAGACTACGGTGCAAAACTTTATGAATCTTGCTCTCAGGTCAATAGGCAAACAAACAGAATGGATTGAAAATATCCTTCTGGAGAAAAAGGAAGAAGCCAATAAGGTTATCCATAGGTTCCCCGAAAGCCCAAAGATCAAAAAGATCAAATTGCTGCCAAACAATAGCGAGAATGCTTCTTCTTCCCCTAAAAACATCCCCCCAATGTTTAATTTGCATGAGTTGGCTTCAGAGGTCAAACTAGGACCATCCTTCTCAAAAGAATTTATAAATCAGATTAAACGTATATGTCAAGAGATGGAGCTTATTCAATGAACAACCCATTCTTCAAGGATATACGCTAGAAAGGGCTTTATGCGGAGCCCATAATCTGTCTGATAAATTTGTTAGCAGATCCATCTGCATGCATTGAGGAATGTACACTAGAAGCCATCAAAAGGGCTCCACAACCCTTCAACCAAATATATGGAAAGAAATATTTCGGAGAAAATCATGGACAACCTAGGCCATCTGCTCCAAGGACATCAGCTTCTAGACTTAATGGATAAAGATGCTTACATAGATATAACAGCAGCACACTATTTCTTGTATGTTACAGCACTTCCTAGAATATGCTCGCACACTAATATACTAGTCACGCTAATTTGTACAATAGATTTAAGGCAAATGTCCTATGGAAGAGAGTTGAGCAGTGCGAAGAGAATGATTAGGGTGATGAGAAGATGGAGTGTGGAAGAGTGTTTAGAAGATAGTCGAGAGGAGAGAATAGAGTGGATGCCTATCAGCCAATCTTTGCTAATGAGCGGATGGAGGAAGATGGTGGAAGAAAGGGTTTAAGAAAGTGGAGAGAGAGATAGACCGATACATGGATGGATGGATCGATTGATCGAATTAGATAGATAGATCGATTGATAGATCGATAGATGGATGGATGGATAGGTAGATCGATTGATAGATCGATGGATGGATGGATGGGTCAATGCATCAATTGACCAACCGATGGATCGATGGATGGATTGACCAGAGTGACAGCTAGATCATCCTCTATGGCAGATGAAAGCATTATCTCTGAGTGAATTGCAACTTTGTTTCCTTTCCTCCATATGTGGTAGTTATTGTATGTTCTAAAAATGCCAAGCATTTCCATATTTTTGTTTGGTAGATGCTAACATCCCAAGCATGTTCCCAATGTTTATTAGTTCAATTACCATGGCAAGTTACATAGCTGAAAAACAGAAGTAATGTTAGTGTGTTAGTATACACCATTACTTGCCTTTGGCATGTGTGATGCATACAAGAAAAGGCAAATAATGGCTATGGTCCCCCATTTGATCACTTTTAGTTTAATATGTTTGTTTAACTCAATAAGTACATTTCCACTTTTGGCTAACATATTTCTCTTTTTTTTCATCCCTCAAGGAGGAAGTAAGACCAAAACAACAAGGGGAGTATTATTAAAGATAGAAAGCGGAGATCGAGTCAGTTTACAGGCTGAGTTTAACTTATAATATGGGAGACTGGAGAAGCAGGCACCAGATAGAGTCCAGATCTTCTGTGGTCACAGCCATGCAGCTTTCGCTGTGCTGGTGAAGTGACCAGCACACACAAAGTGGGGGTATGGGCAAGACATGGTGACCTGCATAGTGCCTTGCATGATCTTGTCTACACCATTTAACCCCCACATTGCAGGCCAATCATCAACAGGCACATGGGGAAAACACATGATTGTGGTCATAGAGGAACTATACTAAATGGCTAATGGCCATGTGCCTACAGCTCATGACTCTTCTGGAATTTGTTTGGAAAAAAAAAAATTACAAACACCCACACAAGCTAGACAACGCCATATAAAGCCTTTCTACATAGTTCCTCACATGATCATCTACATCATTTTAGCCCCTAAATTGGCCAATCATCAACCAGGCACAAGGGAAAGCCACATGGTCGTGGTCATAGAGGAACAATACCAATCAGGCTGATGCCCATTTGCCTGCTGCTCATGACTCCTCTCGATTTTACTGAAAAAATAAAAATACAAACACCACTAATGCAAGCTACACAATACCATGTGCAGGCTTTCTAATAATACAGAAAATATTGATGTGAGTTTTCTAAGTGTACATCTTTCTGATAACTACACTTTTCTTACCTTTTGTGCTATCTCATTGTATTTCCACATTTTCCTTTTTCACTATGCTTTCTTTTTCACTTGCTATAGTGCACCAAAATTGTTTATATTACCAGCCTATGCTTTAGCTGGTTCACAACATGAATTTCTTTGCAAGCTTCAATTTTCTTATTTTTTAACCTGTTTTTATATCTTCTCTCACTCTCTTACTAGGGTTTCTTGATTTATCATTTTTTTAACAATTTTCTTGTATCCTTCCCCTTTTTTGTGTTTACAGTTTATTTCCATTTTCTTTTACTTTCCTGACCTAAATTTTTTCATCATTTTCCATCTTTTGTACATCACATGAGACTCCCATTAATTATCTTTCCCACTTTATATCAAAAATATAAATCCTAGGTATTCTCACAAATAACACCAAAATTAAACTGTGGTTGTAACAAATCTCGAAGTCAAGCAAAACATGAATTATATGACTGAAATGTAAAAAAAAAAAAAAACTTAGTTTTGCAATATTACATCATTGTAAACCGATTCTGCATCCAAAAAAATTATCTTCTATGATAACCATTATAGTGTACCTTTATAATCATTTGAAGCAATGCAACATTGAGCCTCAACATACAGCTGCAAAGACATATTAAGTGAGAACAAAGGAACAAGTACTACAAGCAATATGAGGTGTATACGCTAGTTGGAGATGAAGGCACAAGAAATTAGATACACTAAAGTGCCTAGAGACTTGGCTAGTGTTTGTGCTAATTCTTAATAATAACAGTATGTCCTAATAGGGATAAACTAGGACTATGTTTGGGATAAAAGAAAGCACCTTCCTACAGAAACAAGAAAAAGGAAGTGGGAGTGCATAATATACAAAGTGTATGTTAAGTATTCCAAATTTACTCAGGATCTAGTATATATATCATCATGAAATTTGAAGTATGGATTTCAAAATTTGAAAATGTAGTCTAATTACAATTAAACTAATACTAACTCAATTGTATGTAGTAGCAATAAAAGACGTGAGACTGAAGAAGGGCGCAAGAGCATGCAAAAATGATTCTAGTTGAGGATTAAGGCATCAAATGCTGCACTGATGCTGGTCATGACCTGGTACAATGTGGTGCCATATGCTTCACTGATCCATGTTGTGCCAAGCTAGTCACACGATAGGATTTTAACAACAATTTGGAGTTCTCATTGAAGCCAATATGTGCTAGTTTGTGCCAAACGATGTGCACCAGTACAGACCAATGCAGACTAGCATAGAGCATACCATATAGGGGCACGTACCCCTGTATCATGCTTGTGCCTTGTAGACATCGTCTGTGCCAAATGGCATAGACGAGTAGGATGTGTAACTTAAACCATGCTAGATGGTGATTTGAAATAAAGTAAGCATCCAAAGCCGCACAAAATTTTAGCTACTAGGTGTTTTGACAAAGTTGATGTAGATTTTTAGGCATATTATGGAATTAATATTTAATCCGCAGGGTCACCCATGGCATGAAATAAAAGTTGTCTCTGACAAAGATTCAGGTCCCAGCAAAACGTCCCGCAGGACATCAGGACGGAATACCATCCTATGTGTCGAGACAGGGCCGTCTTGCTAGTGTCCCAGCATCCCGATCGAGATATCCTGGGACCTCCCCTGTCCCAAGTGTCGGGACGGGATGGGGCACTGGCGCATCTGGTTCCATGAGAAAATCAAGACAACCTCATCTCATGGGATTTAAAACCTTGGTCTCTGATTTGAATAAAAGAAAACAACTTAGGCTACAAAAATCTAGATGACCCAATGACCATTTTCACAAACTGATTCACCTCCACACACCTTTATTAAATCTATGGGCCTCACCTAATAAGCCAGCTTACACAGTTTCTAATTTTTTGCTGCAATGAGAGGCACAAAAGGGAATCATTTCTTGCTATTGCCACCATAGACATTAATCACCTGCTTAAACTCTTCAACTTCATTCACATAGTATTTGGACTTGTTCCTTGATACAATTATTTATGCTAGGCACTGCTTGGGAGCTTCAATGTGGGGTCAAGCTAGGTTTGGACTTCCCTCCACCAATCTAGAACAGATTAGAGCTAAGGGCGGCCCAACTCAAGCCAATTCATTAATGACTCTCCCCCATAATAAATCTTCCATTTTTCATCTCTAAATCTCTAGTAAGGGTCATAATATGGTGATTTTTCACATTCTCCACAATAAAAACACAAGGAGAAACAGTAAAAGAGGATGAAGGATTTATTCATGTCTGAGAAGTAAAAATTTAATGTTGTTACCATGGAAAAAAATATGTTCACTTATGCCCTTAATATATACCAACCCAATCTCCTCTACAACAAAATAATTGTAAAGGGCAACCTAGGATATAGTCTTCACCATAAAAAGGTTCTGCTAGTATAGCAGTTGCATTGCTACCCTCTAGCATTAGCGAGGAAACAGGCTGGGCTTGCATAGGACCTGTCTTAAATGAGATGGCCCCCTAAATGACTCGCTCAAGATAAGGGTAATTAGGTAAATGCCATAGTGTCCAGCCTAATCTACCTTAAATGCTTGAGCAATTGATCATATTGGATTGGTTGACTATAGGCAATTAATGAAATGGGTTGGATGGCTTTAAAGCAAGGATTGAAATGCTGGTATAGAGGGTGATACCAATTTTTCGCATGAATACTACTATTGAACCATACCGTGTTGACTCTTAGGGTGATGGTGCATACTGGTACCATATTGGTATGCATATTCGAGGGTTTTTTCAAAATTTTTTGGTGTTTTGATATATAATATTAATATTGAGTCCATCTTGTTTTGTTTTTTTGATGTGCAATGTGGATATGAATCGAATTGAAGTTCATCAAATCACATTGTACTGATTTGATTGGCATTTGTTATCTTGCAGCACAATCAACTATATCAGTGAATTGCCTCTAGCACAAGGAATAAATTTTGTTACCTAGTCCCTACTACTCATGGTCAAAACGTATAACTATTTAGATAAATGGATACAAAGAGGATTTGTGGCTAGGAACTTTGACAGCTCCATATTTAATTTTTGATCAAAAATATTATGGATTTTTCATAATAGTCAGCATTAGTTTTCACCAGATTTCTGCATTTCTGTGATTGAATAATTTTAGCATGTTTCCTTCTATTATCAAGTCAGATAATCTCTATTCTAGTATAATTTCATGCCAGGTTTATTGCCTGATTAATTTGTCTTTCACACTTGACACTACACAGCCAACTTTTTTTTAAAAAAAAAATTATTGTTCTGATTAGGACAGGATTGGTACCAATGAAACCGATCTTGATACTACCTTATATTAGTCAAAATCAATCAGGATAGCTGAGTCGTCCCGCTCTTGTGCTTTTAAAAAAAGAACTAAAAAAGAAAAAAATTGTCATCCGAATTGGGACAGACTTCACAACAGCCATACCAATTTTGGTACCAGACGGTACCAGATAAGAAAGCTGTTAAGACCCAACCCGGTGCTGCTTCAATATCCTGGCAACCCTTCCGGTGCTAGTTTTGTGTCCGGCAGTTATGGTACCAATAGTACCATTTAGTTCTACCATTACTGTACAAAACTGCCGATACCATATCAGCTACATTTGCATGTTAGTGAATGTCACCTTTTTCTCCAGAGCAATATGGTGGAAATGTGCCACCACAAGTGTTTGAACCCAAGACCTCTGCCAAAAGCAAGCCCTTAGAAAAGGAGTGCCAAATGGCTAAGAGAACGTTGGTTGGTGGGATGGCAGTTGGACAGGTTTTTTTGAGTATCCACCCTATCACAAACCCTAATAGGACCCATTTAGCAAAACTATTATAGAGTTTGGGATTTAAAATTAAAATCCATTAAGAGTTTGGGATGGGTTTGGAATTTGCCCCTCAGGGACCCACTTCCAAACCCAATTATATATCACATATATTTTTCATAAAATTTTACACCAAAAGATATATACAAAAGAGGGGTGAGGGGATTATGGACTTAATGTTGGTATCATAGATTATGGTTTTTTGTTCAAGTTTGAATTAGAAGTCTGTGTATTATTGATTTTTACTTGATATTACTTATATTCAGGTCATTATGCAAAGGTTTTTCCCTCTATTCCCTCCACCACCCCCTTTTTTTGGTAATTCTAGGTTGGGTCCTCGACCAGAATAACTCGATCTAAATAAAGATTAATCGGGGGGTTCGGGTACATGATGGAGTTACTATGTTTTGGTCGGATGGGTTTAGATTTTTGTGCAGATTTTTAATCGGATTTGTATGGGTTTGGGTGGTAGGATTTTAAACAAGTTTGGACACAGGTAGGGCAAATTTTGTAGGTACCCTATCCATCGTCATTCATATTGGTTGGCAATGACTATTAGTTTCTGAAATAGTAATATTTGCAATTAACATTGACAATTTTAAGAATAAATATAGATAGGTTCATTTACAGATTAAAGGCACTGGCAATGTTGATTAGGCTGCTTATCAATTAGTAGGTAAGTGTCTACAATTAGCAAAAAATGTTTTAAAAAAAAGAACTTATGAATCACGATTTGGATCTTCTGATCAAGATCAAAATAACCTAAATGACCCGGATCCCATCCTGGATTAGGATCAACATAGAATCGCAAGATTTAGATCCATATAATGGACAATATCAATATATTCCTTTTGATCATGAGATCCCTGTTGATTATGCTAATTACTTAGTAAATCATAAATGGGTGCATTTTCTAAGATTTATGTTAATATGTGGCTTTAAAATTAATTACCACCAACTAGTCTTAGGTAGTAAAATTAGCAACCCTATTATTGGAGCTTATAGAGTTAAAAACAAGATGTAAATTGTTGCATCTTATAGCTATATGTTCAAGTCTTGTCGTTGTTTTCTTCTAAACATTTTACCTAAAAGGATGACTAAATTGATAGATAGTAAATAATTTCTTGAATAACCAAATAGAATATGTTTCATTATACATGCAATGTATGAGCCATGTTGGTGAAAACTAGACTTGTTGTATGTATGATCTTTTGTTCTCCATTCTTCTATTTTATAATTGACTCAGATGTTAATTTTTACATTTTTTTGCATCTAAAAAGTACTAAAAGAAATTAGGAACAAAAACTTAGGATCTATGATCCGAGCGAATGTCGCCCCCTCTACTATTTTCGACTCAATCCCGATCTTAACAACATAAATTTCACATAGAATGAAGGAAAGCAGATTTCATAGAAGAATGGTACACCTTAGCTCATTCTGAGCGCAATATATATATATATATATATATATAAGCCCCTTGCTACCTATAACCTCATGTGGCAGAAAACTTCAACAAGATGAGTTGAAGTACCAAAAAGGCTATTGACAGTATTTAGGTCATATCACAAAGGATAAACTGGGAAGATACATAAAAGGTCCAAAGACATTAAGGTGGTTACATTCTGCAGCAAAACAGCCTATAATCATGAAGTCAAGGCTCTTTTCACATGAAATTACAGAATTAGCTGACTGACGAGTTCAAAAAGGTCCTAAGGAATGTCTTACACATTTACCCAAGTTCTTGCTTACATTTGTTCTCCAACTTCGGAGGTGTTCTTGGTGCATAACTAAATTATTTTTAGGTGTATGGTCCTTTTGGTGTACAAGTTATTAATTTAGTCACAATTATTTGTCTTTCACAATCACTGACTATAATTACTAGGAAATAACAAAAAGGGGTGTTACACGGATGGAGTATCTACCATTGGTTCGTGACTGAGGGCTGAAATGGAACAGGATTCCTGCTTTGGTCCCATGCCAATGTTTCAGATTTGCCAAACAAGTAACAAAATATAATTCTTCAGAATCACCAGTCCATTAAATAGGGGAATTGTGGAGTTGACTCCACACTTAAATGGAACAGCCGCTACCATAGGAATGGGAGTGAATTATAATTTTGGTATGAACTAAATAACAGCATTTATGGTATAAAATATGAATGAACACTATATTTCATATGAACCAATTAGCGGCATTTATCATATGAAATGGGAATAAATAATTTGGTTAACAGTTGAATCTAAAAAAAAAACAAATACTTTATTAGAGTTATTTTATTAGGATAAACAATAGACATGTAAAATAACAACCATAATAAAATAGCAGCTATTGTTATTTAGAAGTCTATTATGTGTATACAATATAACGAGAGGCCATAAAAGAATAGAGTAAATTACCCTGACCCCTCTTGAGGTTTGGCATAATTACATGATCCCACCCAACATTTTGGAAATATGCACATAATCGCAAAGTCCAATATACAAACTTAAAATTTGAAAAATAAAAATTATCAAAATAAAAAAATATAAGATATTTTAAGACTCAAATAGGTTCAATAGTGATGATGTTAGTAAAACCATTTAGTCTATTTAACAGGACGATATTAGCAAGGGGTTATGTGTCATGCATATAGCAGAAGTTAAGTAGTAGAATGTATATTCCCAAAATGTTGGAGGGGAATCTGTAATTACCTCAAAGTCAAACTTTGAGGGAGGTCATTGTAATTTACTCAAAAAAATATAATGCTCATCATTCTACAATATGGTTTCATTCTTTTGTCAAAGGCATATTCCGAAAATTAATACAAAATTAGTTTCATCCTAAAATATAACTAAGTCATATATTATGATGAAATTTCCAATCTTTCCCATGCATTCTTTTTCTTTCATGCCCAAGCAGTGTGATAGAAATGGTGTTCTTTATCTTCATTGATATTCTAATTCTTTGTCGATCCTGCAAACTAAATGTAGCATCAGTCTATGGCACCTATTCTCAATCATCTTCTCACATATTCATTCCTGATCTTTTGCAATTATTACAGTATACATCAATAAGTATTTTGCAGTGTGCTGTTCCCAAGCAACCTTGCAGATTTAGTTGATAGAGATGTCCAGGATACAAAATGTATTAAAATTAAATGTTCAATCACCCTTTTACACATTTATTTCAGTGATTACTAAATGGGCAAATGACTTTATTAATCTCTGCTTTTCCAGGCAATAGAAAGCATAAATCACCAAGAGAGGAGAAAAATCAATTCAATTTTTTAATCATTTGCCAGTTCAAATATGATAAATAGAAGATATCCAGAATGGAATACATATAAACACTTAGTCAAAATGATGTTAACATAATAATTAGTTAATTACAATAGCAGACAACCTAACCATAATTTCATGAACAAGGTATCTATAATGAAAACTATGGCAAGAATATCTGACCAATTGTATGTGACAGATGAAGCATGGTTAGCCAGCAATTTTTGGGATCAACATTGCAAGGCTAATTAAAAGAAAATACGTGAAAACAGAAAAAGAAATCAAATTTTGACTTACATGCAACCAACGGGGTGCATCCATGTGATCAAAAGGGGGCCTCCCTCCTCTATTTGGGGTCTACAGATAATCAGAATAGGCAACAAAAAGAATGGGAATCTATCAGAATTTAATGTTAGCCACCAGATTATGAGTTGACCATACCCGTCATGAGAAAAGTGCTGTAAATCTTTAGACAACTTAAAATTTCATATGACAAAGCATCAAGGTTTAGCAGTAGAATCATATAGATGGTATCATATAATAATCATAATTGACAGCTCTAGTCAGATATGGGTAGGTTTATCCACCAATATTCTAGCTTGGCAAATATAATTATCACATTTCATGTATCAGCATGAAATTTGTTAGGTTTTCCTCCTTTTGGCTTCTACTAGCATATTTATATTCGGGACTCCTTGCTCTGATCATTTACTACATCTGACCAAGAACACCACAAAGCATAATTGCAACTTGCAAAAATATAAATGTACCCAGAAATGCAAAGAACTACTATATGAATAGCTTTTACATATGGATATATATGTTTAGTACCGCTAATGGGCTAGCCCTCAGGCCAGGCTACTCTTAAGCCAGGGACCTGCATCATATCTAGAGGATGTTCAAGCTTGGCTCAACCTGGTTTCAGAAAATAGAAGGGAGGCTCAACCAGGGTTAGGCCTAAAAGGCCTGAGCCTGTAAATGTTTTCAGATCAAGCCAGAGCAACTGATTGAGAGGAGAACCCAACATGAACCATTCTAGATGTAAAATGTGGATTTTAGCTGAAATATCTAGGAACAGTGAGGATTGTAGGAGCTCTCCAGATTCCAAATGTAAGCTCAAGTTCTCTGGGGATAAAGTATATTAGCAATGACCCATCTTTGAAGAGTTAAGGATTTAAAATTTTCTACATCAAGTGAAAACATAATTTTGTACTTCTATCCATGGTATGTCATGTCGACCCATGTTGCCGACGCTAGGCATATTGTACTGTAGTGGTAAGGTACTAATATGATACTGAGGTTGAACACAATGCAAGGCCTGAACTGAGCGGTATTGGATGGAACTGACCAGTTCCGTTTGATTTCATGTTGTATTGAGTCATTAACCTATACCACCCAAATTCGGGCAATACCATTGCTAGGCATGAGAAAAGGGTCTCTTAACCCTATTCCCAAGATTTTAAATCCCGTAGGACAAAGGTATCCTGGTTTCTCCATTGAAACAGGACACCCTGCTGTCCCATCCTGCCCCGACAGTAATCCCGATCATACATCCTGGTGGATAGCCTCCATCTTTCTCCCCTTCTTTCTTTTCTTTCTTTCTTTTTTTCTTTTTTTCTTTCTTCCTTCTTTTCTTTCTTTTCCTCTGCCTTCCTTTAATTCCTTTCCTTTCCATTCTTTCTTCTCCCTCCCTTTCTTTATTTCATTTTTCTTTTTATTCTTTCATTTTTTTCCTTTTCTTCATCTTTCCTTCCTTTCCTTCTTTCCTCTTTCTTCTTCTCTTCCTGAGTGGATGGGTTTTAGAGTCCCGAGCCCATCCCAGACCCATTTTCTCACAGAAACATGACAGGACAGCCGAGACGCACCCTGTCCTGCCGAGATGTAAAACCTTCCCTATACTGGCATGGGGGTTGTACCACCATTAATATAAGGGATGTACCATGCTATACTAGGCATATTGCACTACACATGTTACCCAACATCAGTACAGCGAACCTTGAAAGCAAAATCACATATACAATGATACCTCAAAATCCATGCTAGATTTGATTTGGACTGGAACTTACTTAGATCATGACAGCATTTTTGGTGCTTGGAATAAATGAAGCCACTAAACTTAAGAACAACTTATAAACTTGGCTAGCAATTGAATTGTCTGCTGGTGGTTGGCAAGCAAACTACCATTACTAATGACAAGATTGACAAAAAAAAATGTGCCACTCTCTAGTAAAAGATCCCTCACCTTTTGCAAAGAGCCTATGAGGACCACATGAAGATCTAAGGATATGTAACTTTAGGAGAAAATTCTAATACTAGATCCATTAATTGGTATAATTGTAGCCATATAGCAGTCTATTACAATATGTTCAAATTTTTATATATCAATGGGCCCTCACATATAGCACACTTGTAATTTGAGTTCATTGTATACACATGTAAAGTAGTCATATAGCAATAACCACTGCATTCAACAGCACAGGAATTTTATAATTGATAACCTAGTCTACAGTCACTATCAAGAGATCATAAGCAAATAAGCATGCTCTAGTAGAATAAGTAAACATACCTAGCACGTAATTTTCCTCGTGGTTACAAAATCAAGGAAGAAAATCCACTTTATCATATCACAGCTCACAAGCAAAACTATCAGATTGGGTTAACAATCCTAAAAGTTATTAGCACCTTAAGATTTTTCCTGTTTTTCCGATTCACAAACCTGAGGAAATAGAGACAAAATTTCCTTGGAAGAGATTCCTAATTCCGCCAAAGCTGTAATGGCCTCCAAAATATAAGGAGAGTGCCTGGAAAAAAAAAGATGTAGATACAAGAATGAGTACCTTACAACAAAATTGCAAAATCTATGTTGAATTAAAAGAAAAGGGAACTTCATTTTTTAAGCAAGGTTTGAAGGTTTCACCCAAATAAGCCAGTTTTCAATAAAACCTTACACTGCACAACAAATAACTTACTGCAACTAACATATGTCTAAAATCCTTGCTTTATGGTTATTTCTTCTTTTTTTTTGTTGTTGTTTTTGGGGGCGGTTGGCTAATAACTAATAAATCAAGCCACTAAGAGGCATACTTCAACAACATCAAAGTTGACCTTTGTATGTTTTGAGTAGATTTTAAAGAGCATAGCTCATGTGTGCAAGAATAGTAAATCTTTTGACAACATGAACTGATGAATTTGGTGCGCAATATTCCCACCAAATAACATGACCAAAAAAAAAAAATTTCTAAAATGGTAGCCAACCTATTTCCAACTTCCAATGCATTTTTAGCTTTATCTTTTTATGGTTACTTCTAAAAAGTTTTTAATGGCTCTAAAAGGTATCAAACCATTAAACAGTACATAACACACCCACAAATGTTCCAAATAATAGAATATACTCCTAAATGGTAGAAAATACATTTTCTTACTTTTTTATTGGGAGTTTGGGACAATTGAGGCTTGCCCCTTACATTGATTGCCATTTTGTGTTTAATCCCTGTTGACTGAAATTTCTATGCTCAGTCAAACAGCCATTTGATGTTTAATCCTTGGCATGTTCATAACAGTTACAATCACGTAAATACAGGGAGACCATAAATGTAAAATGCCATCTGCATCATGCTGGATAAACTTAAAATGGCAAAAAAAAAGGATCTTAAGTTCTAGTTCTCATTTTCCAGTAATTCTATTTTCTTTTATTAGAACTATAAAACTCAACTGCAGTACCAAAACTGCCAAAATTAACAAACTGAAACTTGTTTGACCCAGATGAAGCCAACTTTTTGAATCTTACTTTTTAATAAGTTGCTAAAAGTTTGAAGCAAAAGGACATTGAAGTTTGTGTTAGTTTCTTGCACCTACATGGATAGCATCATTCTCACTCCTCAAAGCAAGCAAACCATTGCAAAACCAAGTGCTTTCAGAAGATCTATCAGCTAATCCTAATAGAATATAATATCAAGAAAAAAAAATCATCAAGAATATTGCAGCATTTTTCAATTATTACAGGTCTAACTGTTCCATTGTCAATAAGAAAAGGTCCGACAGAAAAGCACAATGAGAAGACACCCGAGATCTTCCAGTTATATGATCCTTTAGGAACATGAAGCAATGGGCATGTAGTAGTCGGGGCAACAGCACACCCCAGGGATAGTATCTTAATGCAGTCTACCAATCAATCTCCAGTAAAAAATATAAAAAACCAACGGAGAATAAATAACACATCCTGGGTTAAAGAGCAAAAGAAATATTTAAATGATTCAATGTATAAAGCCTACTTCAGAAGTTTCAAACAAAAAGCTTTTGATAATAAAATATTAATACTGCCAATAACTGGAGAAATGAGAAACAGTAAAGTTCTCCATGCCCTGAATTATGATTAAGATTGAAGCAAAAAAAATAATTATCTAAGTACTCAATATGCCTGACCTCAAACAATCTTTGTAACAAGCAATTGCAGAGCGACTGTGCCTAGAAATGCGATAAAGCTTCCCCAAGGTCAGATTCATTCGCAGTGTTCTTGCTTTAGGTGGAATTCCTTCCATCTGTAAAATGAAATTACAGATGAAATATGTATTGTTCTTTAATATAACAAGCCAAAATGATGATTTATAAGAAGGTTTGCAAAAGCAGGTAGTTTCCCTGTGTGCAGTATTATACTGTTTAGAAACATAATGGCCACAAATTTACCTAGATAAATATATAAATATATTCATCACCAATAATTTTATCCTAACCTGAAATAAATTGGACTGTGTGCACAAGAAAAGTTTCTCTGAAAATGAATGTGCACTTCTTAATCTTAAGGTTTGCAGTGAGTGTACTCCTCATAAATGTTCAACAAAAGGTTCTTTTATATTCTAGCATCAAACTTCTTTTGAAGAGAAACTAATATAGCATTGGACCGAGAAGTGCTTCACCAAATCTAAACCCCATAAAGTAATGAAGTAACCAAACAGCCTCAGTACACAAACAAGAAGCTATCATGCACCCATTTGCAATGATTCAATTTCTACTTTGCAGCAAGATGGAGTCCAAAGGCTGGATAAAGGACCAAAGGGTCCTTCCAAATAATAAAATTGTCATCTGGGAACTTTCTTAGCACAAACCAGCCATTTTATGTCCTCAGTTGAAGCATCACATGCTCCTGACACTAAACAAAATCATCTTTGAAGTAATGGCATCACTATAGAATTGTGAATCCAACTAAGGCACTAAAAACTTTTTTTTTATGGTGATTACCAAGGTTTTAAATCCCGTGGGATTGGACTATCCCGATTTTCCCATGGAATGGAACCCGCTGCTGTCCCACACCGTCCCAACACTTGGGATAGAAGATGTCCCAAGGCATCCTGATCGAAATGCTGGGATGCTAGTGGGACAGTCCTGTCCCAACATATAGGATGGTACCCTATTCCGATGTCCCATGGGAGGTCCCGTTGAGACCTGAATCCTTGATGATTCATCTCAATATTCCTTGATAATTTGAATATTGTAAATTGTGATTATCCAACAGCATGATTTGAATATGCCAAATTTTTCAAAAGGTATTCCATCTCCCCAAACATAATGGACTCTCACAAAAAGTGTGTAAAAGTTCTTTATAATGACAAAAAACTATTTCAAAGTTAAATAACTCGTGCTATAATTCATATAATGTCTTCTTTTCTTCGAATGAGTATCTCATCCCTTCCATTCACTATAAGTTGCTGACCATACAAGCAAGGGCCACTAATGCCCATGATCAAGTTGTCTCACCGCAAGTTTGCAACACTACTCTAAACAAGCATCGAATGTACAGATTGATGTTTATCAACTCAATTGATTGGAATACCCATTTTACCATTAAAGTGAAGAGTATAATCTGTTGATCAACATGTATTCTCATATATTAAAAGACTATTGATTTTTTATTCTTATATATTTAGATTTTACAGTAACCTTTTTTCATGATAGACATTCTTTATGCTAAAAAGTTTGGGAACTGCTTTTCCTCTTCTCAAATTTGTCTTCTTGATTTATGTCAAAATCCAACAGTCATGTCCATGTCCTTGCGTCAAACCAGTTACATCATCATATCATAATTATTTCAGAGCATTTCAAGTTGTTTGCATGTTATCTACATATTATGAATAAATCATACACTTTGACAATCTTGTGAACAATGCATTTTAAATGTTCTAAGGATCAGATAGAAGATCCATGAGCAACATATGATGTATAACCATCTTAAGTTCATGGAAGTAACAACATGATGGATCTCCACCTGGCTTACAAGCTGAGGACTTAACTGGACAATAATATATGGGATAACAAGTTCAAGGACAACCTCTAAAAGAGCAGCCCGGTTCTCACTTAGTGCACAATAGCAAAGAGCAATTTTAAATTTCACCTGCCAATCATGAAAACATTACACAAAACAAAAACATTATCTATTAGCACCCTTGTAATTTAAAGTTAAGATGGTTATGACAAATGAAATCAAAGTAAATGGCTACAAAAGAGAACAAGACCAACCTCATTTTCATTAATTGCTGATGCATTGATAGAATTTGGGGAAGATGACCTACTTGATGTAGATAATGAACTTCTAGAATAATTTGTTGTTTGCTTAGGAATCACTTTGCAATGCTGCAGTGCTTGTTTGTACATACTCTGAATAGAAGAAAAAAAACTTAATAATGGTAGAACTTCATCAACAAGGCAAACAAATCAGATTGTTAGCAGTAATAAAAGATAAATATACAATAATCACAAGTTTTCAATGTGAAGATATATCAATTGAGATAGCAATACTCCTCCCATGAACTTGTTATCAAGAGGGAGAAAAAAACACTTTGGCAATGATAGACAATTGTTCATGTCTATTTGATCAGTCAATGATAACCCCATTGTGAACTTCCACAATGAAAGTCACTATAAAAATACTCCTTGACATTTGCAACCCTCCCTATACCACTCTATTTGAGATTCTCCTCCTTATAAACTCGCAAATAGATATAGGATTGTTCTACAGTGAACAGGAAAAAAATTGAGGAAAGATGTTGATTATGAGCAAGACTTATGATTCAGGGGGAACATGGAAACGATGAGGGCACTGTAATCCAAGTAGGCAAAGCCTAAAGATGAGGAATTGAGGATGCATCACCATATTAAATTCTGGAATGGACAGGTAAAGAAGAATTAACAGTTTCTCAATTAGCTGCAACATGGAGATGCACGAACAGCATGTCATGACTCATATAAAAATTAAAACAAAATGAAGACCATGAAGAGCAGCAAGAAGATTGTTAACCGAAATGCAAGAGGCACAATTAAAAAAAGTACCCAGTGTAGGAAGTTCTTGAGCCATAAGGTAGATATAGAAATGTATAGAAGCAGGTTAAGCACGGATCAATCAATTAGAACTTTAGAAACATTTCTGGCTCAAAAATGCATGAAAGTGGTTATGTAATCAGGCTATAAAAAACCTTGTTGAAGTGCTGTGAAGATGATGATCAATATAACAGAGGGGTTACCAGTACAGTGTCAAAGTACCTTAGCTGAAATAAGTCAAACTTGAGGGATCTTAACTTCAGAATAATTTCCCAAACATTTACTTGGAGGAACAAAGGTGTCCTGTTGATATCAACAGCTTCTGTCAGGCATCCAGTTAACTTTGATTCCAGTCACATGGACTGCAGCTTGACAAGAGTTTTCCCAGAAATTACAGGGAAATTGATCTGCCCTTTTTCATTCTAAATTGGGACGCCAACGCAAAAGTTGGTGGACACAGGGATTAAATAATCGAATAGGATATCAAAGGAGTTAAAAATGGAGAAGTAATGACATGCACCATAAGATGGGCAAGAGCTTCAATTGACAAAGGTTGGTTTATTGGTACTAAGGCTCCTATTTTTCATTGTCGTCATTGAGGAAGTTGAACACAATGGCTGGTGATCAAATGACTAGAGTGATGTAGATGCTTTATCAAAGAATGCCATTATAAGGCAATGGATCCAATCAGATGCAGGGGAACTGGGTCATTGCAAAGTATGCATTGCAACATTATGGGGTCAAAATGGACCTCAGGAAGGTGAATATGCAATGATTTGCTGATGCAAGCGATGCACTACAAGGTGATTGCAGAACCCAAGAACCCAATGCGACTTGGAAGGGACTCCATCTGGCTCTATTGGGTAGGAAAAGACTAGGGGTGTCGAACGAATCAAGCTCTGCTCAAGCTCATCCTAGAATCACCAATCCAGGCTTGGAATTAAGTTCTAGCTCAGCCGAAAAGGACCTGGCTTAATCGGGCTCGACTAGATTAGTCTTGAATAACTCCATATTATATGTAATATATTAATAAAAACCATTGGATTTCAATGGTCATCTTGATTAGGTTTTTGGTTCACTAAGCTGGCCCAACCTCTCCCATCTTTGTTCTCTCATTTCTCCTAGGGCCACACCACCCCAACTTCCTGAGAGGCAAGAGGACCCTTGAACTCCCCTCTTCCCTCTTCTCCCACAATCACACCATTGCTGTCCTCCAACCATCAGCGCTGCTACCAGCTTCCACAACCTCCCCGCTCTTCCCTTTGATCTTCTCTCTACTCTCTCCTCTAAAACCCTAACTGCCAATAAGAGTTAGCCACCACTGCTGCCACCAGCTCTCACCACTATTGCTTGCTCCAGCATTCTTTCTACCTCATCCTCTATCTCTTTGATCTATCCTCTCATCCCTTCCTCTCTATTTCTCTAAAATCCAAATACTCTAAGGTTGCGTTTGGTAGCTAGCAATCTATCCAAATTGCTGGTAATTTAATATGGTAATCTGGTTTACTGCATTTGGTATGCTTTTTGGATGGTAATCCAGATTGCCTCCCATGAGACAATCTGGACTATCTTGAGGAGTAGCTATCCAGATTACCACTTCTTTGGCAATATTGCAATAAAATTTTTGGACAAAATTATCCCTCAAAAAAATTATACAAAATCCATTGCTCAACCCTCCCCTCTCCCTCCCACCCCCCTCTGTGTGCGCCCCGACCTGCGGCTCCTCCATCTCCCTTTGTCTGCCCACAGCTCCTCGGCCCTTGTCCCCCACCCCCACTCCCATGGCTCCTCCACACCCGTCCCCACCACCCCCACCCCCTCCCCACCCCCTAATGCCCGCAGTTCCCACACCCCCCCCGGTCCGCCACTTCCCCGTGCTACCACCACACTCATACCACTCCCACCACTTCTCACCAAAGAAAAAGAAAAGCATCCAGACAAATTATTAAGAAAATTTTGGAAATTTGATTTCATATTACCGGTAATCTGATTGTTATACCAAACATGTCAATCAACATTTCCAATAAATTTACTGCAACATTAACTGTGTACCAAACACAGTAATCAATATTCCTGGTAATTTAATGGTGGCAATCTATCCTGAAGGAAATCCACATTACCTTCCAAGATTACCTGACGATGCACCAAACACAACCTAAGATCCAGCCACCACTACTGCTGGTTTCCACCATGATCCGAGAAGCAACTACTAGGACCTACTCCCCCAATCATCACCACCAGCAACGTGTACCACCTCTAGCTTTCTTGTCCACCTCCTAGTGGTGTCCACTAAAGGATTATCAAGCTGATTGATTAAGCTCATGTTTGGTTGGGTTCAAAACTCACAAATTGAGCTTGAAAAATAAGTAAACAAATCAAGCTTGATCGAAGTGTTCAAGATCAAAAATAATTTTGAACCAGGCTTAATCAGATCCAAGCTGTATTACCACACCCCTAGACAAGAAAATTGGTGTCTACAGAATGAGCTAGGACTCGTTGTTTCCTTCTGCATATTCTTTATATCCTCATGGTCATCATCATATCCCTTACATTCCTTCCCCCTATGGGTCTCAATTTCTTTATTACCTTCTTTTCCTTGAGTAAAACAAATCTGAAATCTCCTTGTGTACCTCACTGGAACCTTCTTGCAAATGGCAACATCACCCTAAAGCTAAATATGCCAGTATATGAGATGTGCCTATACTAATATATTATATCCAGCCTTTACTTATTATACTTTCTATGGTAGTAATCCACTTAAACAAAACTGATTAACAGGAACTTGTTCAAACTTTACATTGCAAAGGATCAGTTTATCATTTTCAACTTGTGAGAATAATAAGGAACAACATCAATGTCTGTCTTCAAGTCTCCAACAAGTTTGCCTTAATGTGCTAAGAAACATGTTTCTATTACTTCCAAAATCAAAAATAATAAGTGATCAAAGAAAACTTCTGTTCTTTGTCCTGATGCTATTAGAAAATATTCTCAAAATCTCATCAACACCGAGATGCAACGCAAGGAGATACAAGTGAAAATCATCCATATACTTTCGACCAAAGCTCAACACAGAAGAAGAAACTTGATGTACTGTGATAGGGTTGTCAATTGACAAGTAATAATAGGCCCAACCTCAACCTAAAGAATTCATAAGGTAACTCAGCCAAGCCTAGCCACAAATTCAATCGAGCCCCAAATCTGGTTTGGGCCCTAATAACAACATGTTTATATCTAGCCTGAACCTAAACATAGATTTCATCCAAGCAAAGCATAGGATTTTGATCACTTCATTTTCATCAAGGGGAACTGAGCAGGATCAATAACAGTACCATAGTTCAAGTATATTTTAGACAGTTCAATATTTTATATCTAAAATATAGTTTAACAATAGTTTATTATTCCTAATGATCTTAAATAGTTTGTAATCCTCCCCTCTGTCACCACCACTACCAACAAAACTATAGTTCAACTCTATATATTGCTCCCCTTATCTAGATAAAATTAAACACTTAAAACCATTCCATGTAGAGATCATACAATGATCTAAGACTAGGAAAACATAATAATAAGATCGATTTGGCTCCATTTAAATGATCTAGGTTCCTAGGATTCAACTCTAAAGAAATGTTGATCTTGAAACTTGAGGGATCTAGTAGAAGAGAGAATAGGGGGAACCCCATAGTGTGTATCTTGGATCAATCAACGCTTTCTTACAAGAAAGGCAAAAGTTAAAAAAAAAAAAAAAAAATAGAGCACTTTGATGTTGGATGGTAATTGCCACTTGCAACAAGTGGCCAAGCATCCCTGGAGAGTAGTTGCATCATAAAGAAGAGGAGCAGAAAGGTTGAAGCAAGGCTTAGTGATTGGGAGATACAAACTGAGAAGATAAATAGTTTCGTTGAGGTCATCCATCTCAAATGGATGGGTTAGAAGGGGACGGGCAAAAACAACTGACATTTGGGGGAAGAAATGACATGTTATACTACTAGAGGTAGAAATTGGGTCAGATTAGGTCAGATATAGGTCGGGTTGGATGGAGGTCAGGTCAAAAATTCATCAACCCAAACATGACCTATTTATTAAATAGTACAAAAATTCAGATTTGGAACTAACCTATTCATTAAACAAATAACCCGAGCTGCCCCACATAACTCGTTTGTTAAACACATCAAGTTAGGTTAAACAGATTAAATGGGTTTTAATGGATTTAAACAGGTTAAACAAGTTAAGCAAGTCGGATTAAATAGGATATAAACAAGTAAAGCAAGATTTAAATAGGTTAAACAAGTCTTAAATGGGTTAAATAGGTCAGATCACGATCTGATCCAATTATTAAACAAGTCAAAACAAGTTAAAATGGGTCAAAGGTCTAAACCTGAACACGACACAATAACTAGGTCTAAACAGGTTGATCCATTTATGACCCAACCCCATTGATGTTAAACTAAACTTGCTTAAAGCATGTCAAATTGATAGGTCGGGTCATAAATTGCCACCCCTAATATTAACGAACAAGATGATGTTGATTTCTCACATCATGCATCCCTACGGTTTCACTATCAAACCAAATCCAAAACACAGCTTCTCACGATGCATCAACTTGCCCAACTTTAAATCATTTTTATTGCCTTCATTTCTCCTCTTACTTGTATTTATTTCATTCCTCACCTTCTAAGATTTTTTTTTTTTTTGAGTAGATGAGGGCATAGGTATTCATAATAAAGCCTATTCATTTTCATACCTTTATTATCATCAACGTTAAGGAAGGCCAAAAAGAAAAAGGATCAATTTTGCAATATGGAGGACCAAGGTACGTCATGCCATACAGAACCAGATGGTATGAGACATATCATATCGTTTCGGTTCAATATTGGTATGCGGTACAAGGGGTGTGCTGACATTCTGTATATCAAACCGGCACCGTACCAATACAGCAATAGGGTGGCATTGATACAGGGCCCAGTATCAAAACAGCAAATTTTTGGAGGACCTTTGCCGAGTGTAGGACCAAAGGAAAATAGGACTCATGCCAAGCTAGGGTCAAGCCAAAGTCACACTGTGATGTGCTTTTTGCAAGTTCATTCTGAAATTTAACCACAATAGATTACACCTCTCTCTTATATACAATTATAAGCACTAGAAATTTATGCAACCCATATGGGTATCTTGCTAAAAGTGACAAGATTCTATAGGAAACTCCTAAAAGTGCATACCTAGGAATCTTAAGATGATACCTTCTAACAAAATTTATATTCCTAATGAAATGTGTAGAAAATGAAAGATGATAATAAATAGTCAAGAAAGAAAAATATGTATAAACCTTGTACAATGTGTAGAAACATGTCTACGATATTTAAACTCAAAAAATAAATAAATAAAAGTAATTAGTGTTGATTTTCCATGGTCCAATTAATAATCTTTATAAATCACTTAAGCACAAAATATATATTATATCATAATTGTTACCAGTGCCCTACGAAATTCCTTTTCTCCAAACAAAGCATCGCCTTGAAGCACCTACAACAAAATCATGTGTCTGATTATCTAATAAAAGGATCAAAAAAATGTTGAGATGCAAAAAAATAAAATAAAATGGTGAGACAACGGGGATGGCAAAATGTGAACAGTATGTGTTGAAAAGAATTGTGCAATTTACCTAGGAATAAGGCAAATGACAAGAGGAAAGCAATTAATAAGCAGAAAACATTTAGTGTTTATATAAACCAACATAACTATGAGTCATCATCCACAACCTGCTAACTATAAAACACCACCTACACCAATGTGCAGCTTTTTTGTAATAATATAGGAGTAAGTTAGTGAAGCAAGATCAATAGGACATTGGTAAGTTAATCATCATATGTATCCACATTTATTGCAACATGTCAGTGGATGCACCAAGAAGAATGTCTGACTTGGTTGCTCATATATCTATGATTTGTTTGGAATAAAAAAGCCCTTAATGCAAAAGTTCTTAGCTATAGTTATTCACCAACTTCCTTTTTTCCAAAAGGAGTTTGTTGTACCGTAAAGAATTCTACCATACCATACATAATAAATTAGTATTGAGAGTCTACAACATGCTAAAGCCACCAACTAGTAACCTAAATTTCTGTTACTTGTACAACTAAACAAGTTCTATAACAGCAACATTGATGCAATGCAAACATTGTTTTCCCACTTTTGGAGAACCACTTGCAATAAATAAGAGAACAAAATACGATTCAACAGGGAAAGAAATTGAAATGGTTAATTGAATCACAAGAAAATGTACCAAATTTTATTGGAATTAAAAAAAAAAAGTCAAACGTAAACTTAATTAAATCACAACTTATTCGAATAACAATTCATTAACAAAGCAACTAATAGGAAACAAACTTCCTAACGAGTCTCAAAATAAACACCAGTCCCAAATCTTTAGTTAGATAAGTTCAGGTTTGTGGAGTGGAGGTTGCAGGTTCTAGGTTAAAGATGGGTTTCAAACGGGTTTAGATAGGTTTAGAGGGAAGTGGAGAGCTTTGGGTTATAACTAATACCTCAGTCCAAGCTATTGAAAAGCATCAAAGTTTTTTTCAGCTGCAAGTAACTCCAACTTTCAACTGTTCTAGACTGGTTTTCAGCAGCAAATCAGCACCGTAATTGCTTCAGCCTATAATTTTCTGCTCTACATAACAGGGACAACAAACGGGGAGGCCACTACAATTTCTAAAGAACTCGTGGAAGCTTGCGTTCAGCCATCAACTCCGAGTAGGGCATCCAGCAACACTTGTAGCAGTAATAAGAGGGAGGCATGGCCAATCCAGGCTCAGATAGAGAAGAGGAGGGGCCAATCCAGGCTCAGATTACGAAGAGGATAACACCCAAATAGGGCAGCGAAGAGGTAGATCCAGAAATTGCTTTTGTTTTCTTTTTTTTTCCCGTTTTTTTGAAGTCGGCACCCTTCTTTTTATATCCAACGAAGTCAGTTTTCAACAGCTGACTTTTCTCCTTGAAATCTCAACAAACTTTTGGTTCAAGCTCCAAATTATTGCTAAGATATCTCCACCAGTTTGTTGCTTAAATCTCTCCCATTTGAATTTCAAAATTCAGGTAGAGAAGAACTCTCTCGAATCCAATTTTTGGTTCAGGTTTAGGAAAGGTTTAGCTTAGGTGTTTTTTTTTTTTTTATAGGTTGGGTCTAATTAACCTCAACTTATCCAATTAAAACATGGGACTGAAATTTATTAAGAGACTTACCATGAAAGCTAGTTGATGCCCACATCAAACATCCAGATCTTCCTATCAAGCTCCAATTTGTGGTAAAGAAAGAAGAAACTGTGAAGAAGTTGCAGGAAAATGTATACTGAGGATTGCAGAACAAGCTGCACTGTCACACACAATATTTGTGTCAACTCACCTGGTTATAATTATAGACATCAAGTAGATAGAGTGATAAACAAAACTTTCCTTCAATCCCTTGAAGCACAGTACTCTGTAGTTGAGCCTTTGGGTGAGAATATACGCAACTTGGTCATTAAACAGACTTAAATTTCATTAGTAATTTTGACCTTTCTTACTTGCAAATAGTGAACTAATTAAATTGTTTGGATCTTGCTTAAAGAATTGCTTCCTCTGAAAATATTATACATGTGAATGAGACATATATTGCATGAATGGAAAAGTTAAAACCTTATGAACGTAGAGTTCTATCAGTAACAAGTATCATAATTTGATCATAAAATATCAGAATATAGATCACCTTGCTAGGCTTCACAAAAGAAAAGAGAAATCAAATCATATAGGTTCCCAAGTTCTAGTGTCAATTGTATATACCAAGAACATGTCATTCAATGGCTATCTCAAAGACAATGAGAAATATGAGACCAAAAAACTCCATAAGTATACATCAACCTGATCATATTCATATTATCTTTGAAGGTAATCTTTGACCTTAAGACATAGAAACAGCAGCGTATTCAATTCCGGTGCATCCATATGGGTACAGATTCAAATCCATGGAACATCTATGAGATCAAAATCCTCATTTAAATTAGCAAGTGCATCTTCATCTGATTTCTAGGTTAATACACATATAGACGTGCATACATTCAATGATATGGACATCAAAATGTAGTCAGAAGAAAGAAAGATATACATGCAAGCAAACATAGACACAAACTCTGCACCATCCAACACATATACATTAATAAGAAGGCTGCGACTAGATGCAGAGTTATCTCTTCTCCAAGCAATACGTAAATTACCACCCTATGCAACAAATTCTTAAGTCTGATATGGTCCCTTCCAAAAAGTTAAAAATCCTGATAAGTTAAACATCAAAATAAGTTAAATTTTGAAATAAATATCAGCCTATAACAAGTATGAACCTAATGAACACTTCACAGATGAGTGAATTTTATTAACTGCCTTGTTGTGTTCCTATACATATTTAGGAACTGCATTAAATAGTATAAATTTGTCTTAAAACAAAACTAATTTCAACATGAGAAACGAATGAGGTAATTCACTTCCTTGTTATTAATTATGGTATCCTCACTAGACCTGTACAGCAAATAGGCCTAGGCAACACATGGAGAATATGTAGACCATAGAATCTCCTTGCCCACTCCCATCAATAATGGACCTTTGTAGAATGTATTGGAAGATGTTTCTCTTCACAAATAGTTTGTTTACTGCCATGCAGAATACATATAAACCACAAGCACTTGTCTTCCCCATTTCATCAAGCCAACTATATTGGATGAATTTTAACTCTGAAACAAGACCATGAAAGAAAACCTCATGAGAATTCTTCAAGAATGTATTTAGAAAATTAGAATCATCATTTTCACTCACTTGGATGCAAGATTGTTTGAATTAATTCACTTCTATTCAAAATCATGGTTCCACTGACACAGGAGAGATGGTTCTCTCAATGACTTGATGGGGAAAATTAATGCACATTAGCTGCCAGATTGCAGGTATTAATTCAGATGTCCAACTCCTGACCATGGTCCAACACCACAATGAATCAAGCATGTGCCCAAGTGCATTTTTCAAAGGTGTGACAACCTAACTTAGAGTAGCCATGAGATAGTTCCAACTGAGCTTAGGATAACAACTGCGATATATGTTAGTATATTTTTTATAACGAATCTTGTTCCACTTCTTTCGAACTCGAAACATGGTAGCATGGCTTTCCACAGTGAGTTGTTTACAGGTCAGCTAAGTGTTAAAGCATCTATGTTTTTGATGTTGAAGCACCAAATTTTTACACAAATAGACTACCCAAAAGAAAACTGAATTCCTAGAATTGTCCTTCCTAGTCTGGTTACTTTATTCTTTAAGATAGATGACGATATGGCAGAAACACAAGTACTTAATGATTTGCTTTTAGTGGTGATAGAAATTAGACCTTTTTAACAGCCACAGGACAATGCACTGCCTCAGACCTAAACTTTTTTGTGCCTACACCTCGCTGGCAAACAAGCGCATGCAACATCACCTCCATTTAGAAGTTCTAGGATGCTTTCAAAGAGAACATCCTGCTCAAATCAAATTCACAAGTAACTTGATTAAAGCCCTCCGTAAAGATATTCTTTTTTGTTTTACCTACCTATATTTTATGTAAGACCACACCCTAACAATCACTTTAGTTACCTAAGTATAAGCATATGCACATGCATGTGTGTGTGTGTGTGTGTGTGGAGAGAGAGATATCTATATCTATATCTCTATCCATATCTACATCTATATCTATATATTTGTATGTGCACATTGTATGTGTATATATACGTGTTCTGTGTGCATAAATAACTGAAAACAAATGCTCCTCAAGCGAAAGAATATTACTTGGAAAGGTCAAACTGCAGACCATTTGAATGAAAGTACACTCAAAGTTTGCTAATTAGACCTATACAGCTTACCAAGTTTTCAACCTTCACATAGGGATTGGCTTCAATATTTGTAATAGCTGAGGATACAAGAAAGCATCCCTGCCAAAATTCATCATGAATTTCACACTTCAATTAATGGCTCAGCAACAGTAGTAAACTAAACAACTATTTAACATGTAACTGTGGTCTGCAGGAAATAACTAAAAATATATTACACTAGTACATTATTTACACACTGATTAAACATTATATTTCCTTCCAGTGGATGCTCAGAGAGTTTGTCGATGACTTTAACATTGCAACAACTTATATAAAACACTAATGATATTACAGAATTTTGTCAGTTTAGCCTCATTCCTTTATTAGTGACCAGTAAGGTGGCACATGCATTGAATATGCTCAGTTATGGAAAATAAGAGAACCAAAAAAATATGTAGAAGAAAGATACTAAATATAAAATATTGATCATAATAAGAATGCTAAAACAACTCATTGACAACTTTAAAGAATCAATGTCAGCTCTGCAAAGTCAAGGTTAGCACCAAAGTTTAATTTTAGGGTGAAGGGCAACGTTTATAGTCAGCAAGCCCTACAAGCAGAAGTTTGTGGGAGTTAATCTTTATTCTTTAAAAGGTGCACCACTCGAGGTTTAAATGCCAGCATTGAAGCCCATCCCAGTCCCAGACAGAATCTGTTTGGTACAGCTTGGTATCAAGAAGGACCAGAACAACCATCAAGAAAAGAACAAAAAGGGGAAAAAAATAAATCAAAAAAATTGCTATTCCAACATGGCAAGCCATATGGTGACTTGCTGTGAAGATACCTAGAGTTCTGAAAGTGCCCCGGGACCCAATCTTTTAGGGGTGGCATGATCTAACTGTCCCAGGACCCAACCCAAGGACCCAACCTCATAATAAATTGAATGCGTAACCTTCATTTTTCTAAGGATGTTGACACATCATAAATAATTTGTTAAGACCAGATAACATAAAGGTTAATATACTTTTGACCATTCTAATAGCATGATAGACGCTGATATCCTGTCATTATGTCTATGATGTTATTGCTTAAATATGAAATATGCCATATTGCTAACAAATATGTATTTGAATAATCTTTCTATATTTAATAAACATCATTATTTTTCTATTATTGCTCAATAGTTTTCAATCGAAGGCTGACAGTAATTCCCATGACACAATAATAAAGGATACAAAAATAATTTTTTAAGCCAAATAGGCTTAAAATAATGTTGTAACAGTGAATAATGGTTTTGGGTAGAGATGGCAATTGGGTCAAGTTGGGTATAGGTACGGGCCGGGTTGGATATAGGTCGGGTTAAAAATTTATCAATCCAAACCTAACCTATTTATTAAGCAACTCAAAAATTCAGATCTGAACCTCACCTATTTATTAAACAAGTAATCCAACCCGAACCATATAATCCGTTTATTAAACAAGTCAAAGTTAGGTTAAATGGGTTAAACAGGTTAAGTGGGTTGGGTTAAACAGGTCATAAACAAGTTAAACAGGTTTTAAACAAGTTTAAGAGGGTTTTTTTTTTTTTGGTAAGGAAAGAGGTTTTAAATGGGTTAAATGGGTCAGGTCATGAACCGATGCAATTATTAAATGGGTAGAAACGGGTTAATGGACCAATGGTCTAAACCTGAACCAAGCTATTTAAATAAACAGATGTAGACAAGTTAACCTGTTTATGACCAAAACCCATTTATGTCAAACCCGAACCACCTCCAAATAGAACATTTGGGGGTCGGCTTGATGGGTCAAACCATAAATTGCCACCCCTAGTTTTGGGTTGTGTTGTTATACAGCAAGCAATTTGATAATAAAAATATTATACAAATATATTATCAAAAAATGATTCATAATAACATTACAATGGCTATCGACTTATGTGGTTTAGCACCACGACCATTATATAACAACAATAGGAAACTAAGGTCAAGTGGTCAAATGGAAACACAAAAATGGGTTTTGTAGTTTACAAACTTCTTTGGTTGATTGTTTATATCCTTGTTTTCCAATCCTATTTTCAAGGATGAGTCTAAAGTAATATACTCAATAGGAATAGCAAAGAAGTGAGTCACAACTTAAACAATGGATGTCCTTATGAGGTAATGACTATATTGTAACAACTTTCAAGGCTCCTATTACGATATAGAAAAATATAGGGGCAGTTTGAATAGTAATCTTTTTGCGGATTATGTTCTGCTAACAACTGCAGTTTGCTCCACCAACCATTCACAGATTAACATTATCACTTATGTTAATATTTCTGTAATTACTTGGAGGTTATAATCCGGAAAAAAACAGTATTATCATCTGATAATATTTTTTCAATTATACAGTATGATTATTCTGACGTTAACAAATGTAGTTTCCCACTTCCTGTCAACATGGTCAATAAGAGTTGTTATAGCAACATCATTTTGTTGTTTCAAAAATATCCAAAAATCTGACTAAGCAAAATGCCCAAGGGAACCACTTGTACAGCAGGTCAGCCATCCAACATATAGACCCTCTTGCCCAGGACTAGCCCAAAGCCCAGCTATCTTCATGCCAAATAGGAATTACAAAAGCACTACCTCTATTAGAATAGGAACCAGGCCAATAAAATGGAAACGCTACACTGATTGAACAGGAAGCAGGCCCACCAGTAAGAGAGGCAAGAAGAAATTCCTTTGGACCAGTAACTTCTGATGAAACAAAAGGAAATCACATGGAGCTGGTCAATCTTTTGCATGGTTCTCTGCATTACTCCCTTTCTACAATCCCTCTCTTTCCTTCCTATGGCTCTCCCATTACTTGGCCTTTTTTGCATGTCCTCTGCATTACTCCCTTTTTCACATCCCCAATTTGCTCTCCCTATGGTTCTCTCCATTACTCCATTTTTAAATCTGCCCCCCCTCTCTCCCCTTTTTCCTTACCACTCCTCTTCCTCTCTCCTTTCCTCTCTACTTCTCTTCTTCACAATAAACCCTACAAGAATTACATAATACCTACTACATTTGATAACATGTGGTAACAAAGTTGTGTCATATTATGAAGCTTAAAGAGGACAGTGGAGCAAAGACTAAAACATGTAACAACAATATTATAAAACCTATTGGACTCCATGTGAGGAAGTTCCAACTATTTATAGGATTTACTTATGCAATCAACAAAACAAATGGAGTGACAAGAAAGGTCAACATGTGGGTCTTTAAAAACATGATAGGGTACCACAAGAGTTTATTCAGTGCATGCTTACAAGAAAAGCATCTGATATATAAGTACTTAAATGTTGAAGTGACAAAAGGGAGCAATGACAAGTGTATGCACTACTTTTCAAGAGCAGCTGGGATTCCAAGCAGTGAAAAGTCACAGCCGTGAGTTTCTTTGAGTTGAATTCCCCAATGCAATAGTTTAGGGATTTTTTTAATCTTAAATTAGCCAGATCATGTACTTGAATTAATCAGAACTACACGTGATGGAAATTTTTGATGATATGGTACATCTAAATGCAGATAAGATTATCATATTCACATGAAACATTCAAGTTTAGGAGAAGTTCCCTTGGAACACATTAGTAGGATATTAGTAGACGGGATGAAAAAGAAAGGACTCTTGCAAGTTGAATATCAGTAGAAGGAGAATATTTATTCATATAGTAGAATAAGACGGTACGCGAAATATAAAAACATTAGAAGAGGCACTCGAACTGAACAATCGACCACGAAGCGAACAAGAACCAACCAGGTAGTATGATCACGTGCAGCTAAAATTTGAGAAAGCTCCCAAGCAAAAGTCATTCTTGCTACCATCAAAAACATCAAAGAAATTTTGAAAAGAACAAAGGGCCAAATGAATAAAATAGTGACATCACAAACCCTACATTCCCAACATCAAGCCTCAATATTATCCAAAGAACATCAACAAAATCAAAGGAAAAAAGGTCACATTTTCACTATCATCATTGCAATAACAATAGAAAGAACCACCAATTTTCCCAATTTAAATCCTTGCTACCTACATTCTGAACACATTTTGAGTAACAACTGACACGAAGGAGAAAATTGAACGGCGAACCCTAATGAGAACAGAATCAGAAAGATATCGTATTGAATTAAACAAGCAATGTTGACCTTCCAGTGTCGATTTACACAATTCAAGAAAGATATTTGAAAGGGGTAGATACCAGCAACTGGGCCGAGTCGTAGAGGCCATTGTCGAGAAGGGTGGTCATCTGATCCTTCGGAACCTCCATTTCTCCCTCCTCTACCGCCCTCTCCGACAAATCAAAAGAGAAACGAAGAAGAAAGAGAGCAAAGAATTCTTAGGACCCGAGCGAACCCAAGCTAGCAGAGAGAGAGAGAGAGAGACAGAGAGAGAGAGGAGTAAGCCCTTGCAACCCTTTTCTGTTTGAAAAAAAGCGTTTTCAAAAGTGATATACACCACGCCGCTGCACTCGATGAAAGCCAGAAGAGGGACGGGCAGCAACTTGAGTTGGGCCGTGGTTTCGTGAAATTGGGGCTGGGCTTAGTCTCAAAAATCCCAACTTAACTAATCTCAAGTTGCATTAACCTAGGGTTGAACATATGAACACAACCCAAACCCAAATCTGATCGGATTGAAACAAACCCAACTTGAATTTTTCTGGCCTAACCCAATAAATCAATTTATTTACATGTTCTTGTAAAATATTTATATATTTCATGATGATATCTTTAACCCTATTTAATTATAGATTTGTTCGAGTGCATTTAAAGAAGATGCCAACTGCCCTAATGCTAGTCATAGGAAAAATTTCTGAAATACTCTTTTGATTAAAACTTGCATTTACAATCTGAGGTAACTTAATTCAATAAGACCCAAGAGCTTAAGATAGGGATGGCTAGGTTTGCACTGGGAGATATAGAGATATGGTTAGATTAAGATTAATTCTCAATGTAATTCAACCCACCCAAGCAATAGGTTCGAGTGCACAATCGGGTTAGATTGAGTTAAATTGGGTCCCGATATCATCCAATGGGGACGAAGACTTCTTAGGGGAATCCAATCTAAATTTTGACCAAGATCTGAACCTTCTATTAATCAAATCAAGTCCGAGTTTATATATGTACGAATCATAGAACCTAAGGAATCTGAGGGTTGAATACAAATGCCCATGGGTCAGATCATTGTCTTCTTATTTTACAAGTCACATGTGAAAAAAGTAAGGGCAAAACTGATATTGAAATTATGCAATCTACGTGATATATGGCAGGTATGAAGTGAATCAGTAGGTTTGGTTCGGTCTAGATCATATTTAAGCATGTTTCCACTCCGCTTGGACCTAGACCCAAAAATTTATAGGAGAGTATCTCGAGACTCATAGCTGACATCAAAAGAACAGGTTTGGATGGAGTCCAAGTAGGGTTTATATCATTCTAACCTAGAGGTTTGAGTCCATACACATTATGACACTTTTTTTGAGTGCCATAATGAACATGACAATCACTCTCCAACAAGAACATATCACAGTTGCATGTTTGTTAAGATTTAGTACTATGAAAATGTATTTGATCGATACAAGCAGCAAGAGAATTTAATGGATGAATATAATCTCATTAGTAAGAGAAATATTAGAACGTAAGCCTTGGCATAGCAATAAGCTTGCTTTATTTTAATCTAGAGGCTAAGGATTTGAAATATGGAAACAGTATTTTATTAGGTAAGTGTAAGCTTGCATATGTGTGGCCCTTCCTAGACCTGCAATGGTGACTGCCTTTTCTATTAATAGGAGAAAAATTGAAGAATAAGAATTTTGTAGTAAGAGAATTGGGGATTCTATTCCAAAAAGATTTATGCCTCTGGAGATGGAATGGGTATAAGATAGAAATATGAGGATTAGCCCCTCCTAATCGAGAGAGAGAGAGAGAGAGAGAGAGAGAGAGAGAGAGAGACCCAATCCATACATATATTTACCAAGATAATGGCCCATATTATTTATATGTGAAATATGCCGGCATGCGCACATATGTTTAACAAATTTAGCCTTTCAGGACTTGTTTGGTTCGTGGGAATTGAAGAGGAAAAAAGTGATTTTTGAGAATCATAGAAGAATTTTTTGTTTGACTGGAGTTTTAATAGGAGAAAAAATGAAAAAAGCTTTTTTCATAGAAATACACTTCTAATGTTTCATGAAAAATAAAAAGCTATAGGGGAGGTAGGTTTTTGGACTTCTTGTGAGAAAAAAATTGATGGCCTTTCTTTCTTTCAAAAATTAGACTTTTACGATCCATAGTGAAAATTCTGTAAAATATCAATAAATAGTTAAGATGATATATCAAATAGTGATCTATGCCAAGGATTCCATTTTCTCCTCCCTATGAGATCTCTAAACAAGTTTCCAAGAGCCACTTTATATTATATTAATATATTAATATCTATATTAATAAATTTATTATACTGAAATATTAATATATAAATTATTATGATGTATATTATATTATTATTATATTTATATTAATATAAATATAACATTTATATTTATATAAAGTTTGGGAATAAAAAAATATGGCCTAATATCAATTAAGGATAAAAGATATTTTATATATATTTTTTAAAAAAAATAAATGTTCAACCAAACACAAGCTATTTTGAAATAAACTATTTTCCCGCAATCAACTAAATACATCAAAATCATATTTCATGCATTATATTACCAAGAAGTGACTATCTAAGGATAACATTATTGAAAAAAAAGTTCTTTCTATGAACTCAATAAATTCTTAGTAACTTTGTCAAGATATGCCTTCTATCAGAACTAAATTGCTTTTATCTTTATTTGTATGAATGATTTTAAGACCCATTTAGTTGACGAAAATAAAAGAAAAGTTATGGTGAATAGAAAAATAAAAAATTCTCTTTGTTTGATTAGAGTTTTCAAAGAAGAGAGGTTAGAAAGTGGTATTTCTATGGGAATAAACTTTCCATATCATATAGGAAAGAAAAATCTATGTGAGACATAAGTTTTCGACTTTCTCATGAAAAGATAATTGGGATCCTTTATTCCATAAGTGCCATTAAAGTCATGAATAAAATGAATATGGTCTTTTATTTTATTAAGAATATAATATGTATTTTATACATCTTTATCAAAAAAGTATATGCTTAACTAAACATAAAATATTCTACAATATGTTATTTTTTTATAGTTAACTAAATATGCCAAAATCACTTTTTAAGATATCATATTTGTAAAATTATGTTTTTCAAAAAAAATATCCTAATGAAGAAATTTTCTTTCCACGAACCAAGTGTGCCCTAATTTTAAAATTTTAGATGCTTTATCTCTATTCTTGGTTGCATCCTTGCTGACCTCATTACGTACGTTGAATGCTTTTCTTCTTTTTTTTTCGGATAGCAAGAGTATATTTTCATTGAATCAAAAAGTGGATGTACAAATACAAGTATCAAGAGTCAAAAAGATTTGAGTATGATGACCCCTTACTAACAGTTCCTATTGTACAAAGATTAAATGATCAAGATCGAAGAAAAAAGAAATGAATAAGACTATTATTGGAAAAAACCTAAGGGAGTAATTTACACCAGAAAATGAAATACCACTGTGATATTTTATGAACATAGAAGATCTGAAGAGATTATACAGCATCGAAAAAGCTTATATATGATAAGCTAATAAAGTCCGATGATCCATAAAAGGTCTTGGATAGGTGTTGAGTAATCTGACAAAGCAAAATAAGCATCTCAAGATATTAGTGAAGTAAAAGCTTATCCACTCTACTAGTTGCATCTATAATAATTAAAGTAGTTAGGACAATAGGCCCTGAAGAATACAGTAGATGATGTTGAAATGATTTGATAATTTATATAGACCAAGTGAAGCACCCGAGTGTGGTTGCTGGAGTAAGTGAAAAGTATCAAAAACTTACAGATAGACGTTATCAATATATCTGTCCAGGCATAATGCTTTCTATAACAGTTGCACATGATGATTAGGTAGTATAGCATATGAGAGGAGAGTATCCACCAACATGTATCAAACTTATATGCTTGTAATTGTAGAATCTTTGACATAACAAAATAGGAAAAGAAGCAAGCATGAAGCCAAAAAAAAAAGTATGCAACAGCAATCCCCATGTAACAATACTATCTGATAATCTAAAGTGTATGATGACCCATATTCACATAGAACCTAGTAGTAATTTGAAGATTTCCATATAGAGATGTCATGAATCAATGGTAAATATATGTATTTATTTATATTAATAGATTGAATCCAAGCTATTACCATGGTGGAGTCTCCTTCAAGAATAATGTTTGATGTGTGATATTTAGTTTTAGCCACCTTAATGCCAAGCCAAGCTGCAATTAGTTCAGTAGAAAAAATAGACATATAAGATAATATTTTACCTCCTGCTTATATTAATTTAGCATTATGGTCTCTCAAAATATAACATGCAATAGCTTTGTTTGCACACACAGAAACATCAAAGTTAACCTTGATCATTCCACAGGTATGGGATAACCAAGTAACAGTATGAGGAGATATTGGTAATGATGTAGGAGAAGGATTGTTACCCCAGTGTTTATCCGAAACAACCAAAGTAGCCATGGTAATAGTATTCCTAACAATCTGGCATGAAGTGGTGTGAAAATTATTAAAAATTCTATTATTTCTAGTATATCAAAGGCCTCAAATAAGGCAGAAAATTAAAATCTTATGAAACTGATTGATTTGGTGTTGATCTAAATAGGATAGCAAATCCTACAAGGAGCTAAGGGGACAAGACACACGAGCAATAAGCTGCAATTGGTTCCAAGTATCCTTAACAAAAGATCAGAACAAGACAATATGGCCTAAATCCTCCAAAATAGTAGAGCAAATATCACAATTCAAATGAGCAGGGTTAAGAGTACCATAATGATCTAAATAAGCTTTAGTAAGAAGTGAGAATGCAAAGTTGGGATGGAGTATATAAAGACGCTCATGCATATTGTTTAAAAAAATATTTGATAATTTAGTATGTGCCCAAACAAGTTGATCACCCCAAAAACCTTCAGTAATAGGAATAGACATAATAAGCTAAGCAAGATCTTGGGAAAAAAGATTGTTTAACATATCTACATCCTACTGTCGATTCTGATTAATCAAATTAGAAACCTTCAAGAGAAAATATTGATCTTCAATATTAAGCAAAGTGGGTAATGAGCTCGATAAATGATTTAAAATCTAAGGATCAGAATATACATTCTCACCTGACCCGATAAGCCACTGAAACTGAACCTGCACCTTAGAGGCAACCTTATAAATCTTGGGCCATATTAAAGAATAATTATGAGGCTTAGAACAATTTAGTCAAGATCCAATAAATCCATATTTAGCTTGAACAAGCTGAGCCCATAAAATGTTATAATGAAAAATCAGTTAAGCTGCTAATTTGCCCAAGCATTGTGCTTTTCGTAAATGTAAAGGCATAATACCAAGACCCCCTTAATCTTTAGGTATGCAAACTTAATCCCATGCCACTCTATGCAATCCTCATTGATCTGAATTATGCCCCCATAAAAATGCTCTGAAGTCCTCAAGTTAATTGATTATATACAAAGGCACATGAATAGAAGATAACACATATAACAAAATGGTTGAAAGAACTGAATGAAGAAGAGTCAATCGAGCAGCAAAAGATAATTTTCTCTATTTCTAAGACTTTAATTTGCAAGTAATTTTATGAAAAATGAATTGAAATTTTTTTTTTTGCAAAGAAAGATCAGAGACCAAGACACCCAAGTACTACCAAGGTAATCTTTTGTGAGTGATAATCAGAATTTGGCAAATTCTATATTTGGTATGGCTTGGCGTGGAAGGATTAAAAGTAATATGAGATTTAGCATGATTAATAGATTGCTCAAAGTGATAACAATGGGCGTCTAAAATGACAGTAAGATAAATAGCATCTTTAATCATAGCCTGCAGCACAATTAGGCAAACATCTACATAAAAATATGAGAAAAGATCGTATCCTAAGATGGATGATAACCTTTAAACAAATGATTCAACACAATACTATGCACAAGAGTAGATAAAAATTTAAAATAGATAATAAAAAGATAGAAAGACAGTGGGCATTCCTATCGAAGACCATGAGAGACAGTAAACTACTGAATAGACGAGCCATTCAATAATAAAGAGAACTGAGGAAAACAAATATATGCCTAAATCCATTTAATAAATCTTGTATAAAAACCAAACTAATGAAGTAAATGGAATAGAAAAAACTAATGCACCCTATCGTACGTCTTTTCCATATCTAACTTTAACATCATAAGATTTTTAGAAGTAGGAGCCCTGAATAGGGAGTGATCAATTTCTTGGGCCAATATAATGTTAGAAGAGATGAAGTATCCTTGCATGAAAGTATCTTATTCTTCAAAAATTAATGAAGGCAACATAGGTTTGAGTCTATTAACAATAATCTTAGCCATCAATTTGTAAATGATATTACACAAGCTAATTGGTCAGTAATCGATAGGATGGACTAGGTTAAATTTTTTAGGTAAGAGAATGGTGTAAGTATTTTTTTCAATCCTCAGACATGAAGGAGGTCTAGAAAAGGTAATGCACTACTTGAATCACTTCATGTTTAATAGAAGATCAGAAGAATCAAAAGAAGAAGGTAGAAAATCTATTAGTGTCCGAGGCTTTATGCGGGAGAAAAATGCATGCTCTATTTCTTTATCTAAAATATGAGCAATCATATCATCATTTTGAAAAGAAGTAAGAGTAGAAGTGTGTAAAGGATAATCCAATTATCCAAGGTTGGATTCTATTATCCAGCGGTCCATAAAATGCGACAATAACATGCGACCAATCGTATGAGGTTTAGTGTGATATTCATGGAAGGAGTCGTGAATACCATGAATTATATTATTCCTACGATGCAAGACTATTGAATGATAAAAAAACCTAGTATTTGCATCCCTCTCCCATAGCCACAAAGTCTTAGATTTTTGTTTCCAAAGGATCTTTTGTTGATAAAAAATCTTATAGTATTTAACTAATAAGGATAATAAAGTACTATGAAGATCATCAATGAGCCCACTAGAGGAAGCTTTTTGCATTTGCAAATCATAAATTTGATCATATAACCTAGATGTGCGAACATAAAGATTTCCTAATCTATGTTTCCATCTCTTGAAAACTTGTTGAGCATTATTTAACAACATAGAAAGCCTATTGGCAGGAGTATGTTGATTAAAATCTTACTAAGCTTGATGAATGATGTGATTAGTTTGATCATAAAAAAGTCAAAATTTCTCAAAATGAAAAGAGATCAGGCCCTGATATCGACTAGCAAAAATACAAATAATAAAGGATAGTGATTTGAAGCAAATCGAGCTAAATGATGAACGATAGATTGGGGATACATGTCAAGCCAACAATCAAAAATAAAAGCTCTATCAATACATCATTGAATGCTTTTCTTCAAAAAAATAAGTGGAGCTGAATTTGGAGTTGAACACTTCTATTATAAAAAAGAAGAGTTGAAGATGCACAGATTTTCCATGTTCCTGAGATTGTGCATTTATTGGACAAGTATTTCAAATAATAGAGAGTGATATACTTTCATATATAAAATAATATAGAAGTGATCAATTTCTGCACCTTTGGAAACAAGATAGTCCAGAAACATAAAATCCAATATTATTCAATCCACCTAAAGACATGCTTTTCTCTCGGATGCCTTGAATGTGCCACATATAACTAATGCTTGTATGAGAATAGAAGTCTTGAATTTTTGCTTGAATTTACATAGAAATATCTAAAGCTCAAAGCATGGCTCAAGAAGGTTCAATAGATATCTAGTTGACACTTTCGAGACTCGTTTGATTTATGGGAAGCGGAGGGAGAAGAAGCAATTTTTAAAAAGTGGAGAAGAGTCCTCTTATTTGATTGAAGTTTTAAGAAGAGAGAGAATGAAAAAAAAATCTCTATTCATGAAAAGATACTTTCCATATTTCATGAAAAATGAAAACCCATAGGTGAGATGGGTTTTGAAATTTTTTATGAAAAAGAAAGTAATGACTAGAGATGGTAGTCAGATGAATTGTTTTGGATATCCAACCCATTCCAAATCCTAATAGGATTCATTTAGTATACCCTTGTAGGGTTTGAGATAGGTTTGAAATTTATCCCTTCGGTACCTACTATCTGAACCCGCTTATATATAAACATAAAATCCTAGCCTCTAGCCAATGTGAAAGCTTCTCTATCGGGTGCTCCAAGCCTCCCACCCAATTGAGAATCTTGAGGATGGAAAAAATAAAGCGAAAACTGAAGGAAAAAAAGGAAATGAAAATAAAAAAAAGTGGAAAAATTGTAAGGTAAGACCTTTTCCCACATGGATTGATAAATTTTTTTTCTTTTCTTTTTTTTTTATTTTCATTTTCTTTCTTCAGTGATCCGTGGGAAAGGAGAACACTTGAAGATGGGAGGGTTTCTTGGGTTCCAAGCCTCCCACCCAATTGAGATGCCTGAGGATGAAAAAAAATAAAGGACAAACCAGGGAACACAAAGAAAAAAAATCAAGGAAAACAAAGGAAAAGTAAGAAAATTTGAAAGGTAACACCTTTTTCCATATAGATTGAACATTTTTTTTCTTTTCACTCCTTTTTCTTTTTATTTCGTTCTCTTTCTTTAGAGATATGTGGGAAAAGAGAGTACCTGAGGGAGATTGGAGGGGTTTCTTTGGTTCGGAGGTTTTTGCGCAAGCATATGGGATTTTGTGGGAGTTGTGGTAGTGTGAGTTGATCCCTTGAGGTTTTAAGAGCTTAATCTTGGTAGAAGCATCATATTTTGTAGGGTTTTGAGAATTTTGATCGAAAGATTTCTTCTTTAGCTACAAAATTTTTAATTAATGGAGTTCATAGGTTCGGATACCCAGTGAGTATACCAATTTTAAATGGAAAGGGTTTGGGATTTGCAATTGATTTCATAATCAGATTTGGGATGGATTTGGATAGGGGTTGCAATTTGGTCCAACCCATCAGATATCCGATTCGATCCGATCCAAATGGGACGGATTTTATTCGATCTGATTAAAATCTGGGGCAGGTATGGGTTTTAGAAAAAAAAATTCGAAATGGGTATGGATCGGATATGGATAATAGTATATCTCGTCCCGAACTCGACCCGATATATATATAGACATACACACCCAAATACCCAACACAAAACTATAGTCATCTAAGCTTCCCATATTCGGCCACTCCGCTTCCCCTAAGCTTCCGTATTCGGCCACTCCAAGCCTCCCACCCGATTGAGACTCTTGGGGATGAAAAAAATAGAGAAAACTAAGAAAAAAAATGAAAAATCAAAGAAAACAAAAGAAAAATAAAAAAAATGAGAGATAAGTTATTTTCCTATATAGATTATCTTCTTTTTTTTTTCACTTCTTTTTCTTTTCTTTTCATTATCTTTTTCAGAGATACGTGGGAAAGGAGAGTACTTGAGAGAGATTAGAGAGGTTTTCGAGATTCTGATTGGATTTTTTTCCTTAAATATATGGGATTCTGTCTAGGTTGTGGCGGTGTGAGTTGGTTCCTTGACATTTTGAGAGCTTAATCTATTGCACAATTTTTTTAAAAAAATTATATAAAAATTTTGGATATATCCGATCTGATCTGATTCGTTCTTAGATCTCGATTCAACTCGATCCGATCCGAGATAGGTATGGAGTAGGTACAGATATAGATTTTTTACTGATGAAATGGATATGGATATCGATGGATCTGATCCATACCCAACCCATTGCCACCCCTAGGTTTAGGTAGTTAAATTTTAAACAGGTTCGGATATGGGTATGACAAAATTTGCGGGTACCCTACCCATTACCATCCCCAGTAATGACTTATTTTTCTTTTCAAAAATATCAATGGATAGTTAGAATAAAATATCGAATAGTAATATTAATATATTATTTAAATTAATATATTAATATATACTAATATAATATAATATTTATATTAATAAATTTATTATATTATAATATATTATATTATATTATATTATATTATTATTTATATAATATTTAAGAGTAAAAATGTATGGTCTTATATCCATTATAAATATAATAAATATTTTACATAATTTTTTTCAGAAAGATAAATGCTCAAACAAATATAAATCACTTTATAATAAAACACTTTTTCATGATTAACTAAATATATCAAAATCATCTTCACATGAAGTAACTCTCGGTAAGTGTGTGATAGCCCAGCAGCCCAAAAAAAAAAAAAAAAAATTGATGAAGACTCCCATAGGGAGTCTTCTTCTCCCGACCGGCTCCTAATCGGAGTCGGAAACCTCACCGGAGAGGAGTCAAACTCCTCTCCTTTGGTTCAATTTAAAGGGGAGACCCTTCTCCCTTCTTCCTACCAAAGAATCCCGGGGCAAAACGGCGGCAATCGTCGGAAATTTTCTCACGGAGACCCGTCCTTGTGCCATCCAATTTCTCGTCGGAAAAATCTCGCCGGCGTCGGAGGTAAGCTTCCTCCCTTTCCTCTCTCCTCCCCCTTCCTTCCCATGCCGATTTGCACGCTCGTCGGCGACCGAAGTCGTCGGATTTTATTGCGAAAAAATCTTCTTTTTTTGCTGTTTTTCCGTCGCCGGTGGTCACCATCGACCACCGGTTTGGCCTCCTCTTATCGCGGATCGCCTCTCCTCCTGCCGACGGCCGTCTCACGCCGACCATGCCGCCGGCCGACCACCCAATGAGGAGACCTCAAGGTCTCCTGTTTCAGCCCAACACAAGTCCACGGGAAGAAGAAAAGAAGAAGAAGAAGAAGGAAAAGAAAAAGAAAAAGAAAAGAAGAAGAAGGAAAAGAAAAGAAAAAGAAAAGAAAAAGAAGAAAAAGGAAAGAAAAAGGAAAAGGAAAAAAAAAAGAAAAAGAAAGAAAAAAATAAAATAATAATAAATAGAATTTTCTCTCCTCTCTCTTCCACGAAGAAAAAGAGAAAAAAAAAAGAAGAAAAAGAAAAGAAAAAAGAAAAGAAAAGAAAAAAAATTATTAAATTAATTAATAAATAATGATATAAATAATAAAATATGAGAAAGAGAGTTTCTCTCTCTTCCCTCTCTCTCTCCAGCCTGAACTAGTATTTTCTCTCTCTAGAATTGGACTTTCTCTCTCTACTTTCTCTCTCTAGAATCCTCTCTTTAGATTATTTCTCTCTCCTAAGATTTTTAAAATTTTGAGAAGAATGATGATGAATTTAAATGATTCTCGTAATGGATTTTTGATCTGTGATCGTCGGACGATATACCGACATCCACTTTGATCAGATCAGGTATTTTTAGATTTTATTTCTCATGATCTTATTAAATTATTCACATGATAATTTTAGCATGATTTGATCTGATCGATCAGAATTTGTTGAATCATATTGTCTGAAGAATTCAAGATGAGTTTTCTCTCTCTAGAATTTTCTCTCTCTAAAATATTATCTCTCTTGATTGATTCTCTCTCTAAAAAAAAAGGGTTAGTGAATGAAGAAATTTCTTTTAATAAGTCTGATCTGATTTTAATGAAGAACCCTGATCTATGATTGTCAGACAGCGTACTGGCACCCACCTTAATCAGATCATGAATCTTTAGATTTGATCATCCATGATTCCGATCTAGCCATGATTTGATTTGATCATGTTGATTTCACCAATTGAGATATTGGATCAATCGTAATGTTGGATTGTGTCACCTGATCAATTTGAATTGTACCTCATGAATTCTCTCTCTTCTGATTTTCTCTCTCCACTTGATTTTATGAAATCGATGAAGAAACCTCGGTCCTATCACTTCGAATCTGATTTGATCTGATAGTCAAACTTTGGATCGTTTAGGTCTTAATTAGATTTTGATTAGATGAAATTAGATGATCGGATCCAATCTAAACCGTTGAAATATGGTATTCATATTCTTTCTAATTATTGAAATTGATTCTGTATAGGATTGTGGATGTTTGATCATGGGATAAAGCGATATGATCTACGAATAGAATTTTTGAAAGAAAATTTATAGAATTTTATGGATTTATTGGAATGCGTTCAAGGTAAGTAATGTTTCACTTTTTCTAGATTTATCGGCAAATTATAATGTATTCTTCTGACATGATTTGTGAAACGATGCATGAATTGGATGAGTGGTATTTTGTTATGAAAATATCTTATTTGAAATGTTATGATGAAGCATGATTGAATATATTGATTTCATGATGCATTATATTGATTGATTTCGATACTACATGATTATATGTTTTATTATCAAAATTAGAATATGAAACATGATTTATGAAGAATTATGATATAAGAAACAATAAGAATTGACAACCTGACTATGTAAAGGACCCCGCCAATGGGGGCATATACGTTGGCAATTAATTGTCCTGAGGGTTTATGTCGCCAGCGAGACCAGCGACATGTCGCCAGAGAGACCAGCGACAAACCGCCAGAGAGACCAGCGGTTCCGAAGGACTTTGCTGCCGATGATTCGCAGCTCACCGCAAGCAGATACGCGGTATTATGACCCTGCCACAGGAAAAATATGGTCATAGCTCATGGTTGACGAAAAGAAATTGAAGAACAAAAGAAATTGAAATTTGGAAAGAAACTTGAATTTTCGAAAAAAAATGAATTTGGCATAAATTATGTTGCATAATTGAAATTGATTTCGAAATGATGAACTCTATATGCTTATTTTCTATAAATGATTATTTACTTATATGCCTGATGAAATCTTTTGAAAAGTGATCATTGCTTACTGGGCTATCTAGCTCGTTACCTCCTATTTTACTGTTTTTACAGATGTTGAAGAATTAAGATGATACAAGATATAAATGGAAGAGTGATCAGAAGCAGAATCTTCATACTTTTATTTTAAGTTGAAAGGCTTATTGAATTTGATGCAAAGCCTTTGAATCGTTATTGAATTTATTGAGATATTAAAGAAAAAGTTTAGGTCGTTATATTTTAGATTTAAATTGTTGACTAATTATTCCGTTGTTGTTTTAGGATAGTATGATAAGATGCCTTGCATGCTTGTGGGAAGAGTTTTCTATGAGTATGCGGCGGTTGCCATGACCCTCGATTCAAAATCTCGGATCGGGGGCGTGACAATTAAAGTGGTATCAGAGCATAAATGGATGAATTATGAAACATAGAATCAGATATAGAATGGATGTTAGTGGATAGACACCAGGGACATTATAGTGTAGATCTTTGATGATTGTAGTGGGAGAAATATTTATAAATTTTGATTAAACATTGAGATTATGTATGAAAGGATCACAATAGATTATAACATATAGAATTTGAAATATGATGGATGATCTATTGATCATGATATGATTAGTTAGATCTTGATCGAAAGTAATCACAAAAGGATTGATATAAAATTGTATTGTGCATTATGGTAATTAATTTGATCATTGGTTATTCAAGTGAATCGTAAGTTCAAATTCGATGTGAGAATAATATTATGATATTACTTCTAGTTGAGAGATTGACTATTGTTGGCAAGATAAAGATTTGATAATAAAATATTATTCCAGAATGGGCTAAGAAAAATCTTTTATGATGCTTGATTGGAATATTTATCGAAATTGAATTTGGTATGTGGATTATATATAAGGTGGCATATTAGGATGAATGTATATTTGGAGATATTGCAAAGAAGCCTATTTCTTATTGATGAAATCGATTATGAGGTTGTAGAATATTCATCATATCGAAATCTTTAATCATCATCCTTAGATCTAGATAATAGATCTTATTATGTCTCTTAGAGACTACATGATGTGTATGAAATTTCAATTTAAAGATTTCGTATCTAAATTGATCAAGAGATTTTCTAATATTATTGTTGAGGTTGTTAATGAAAAATTGATATCTTCAGATTAAGATAAAAGATCTGATTTATATTTATTTCAGATTAAGGGATCCATGTGAATTTACAATTTAGAAAATTGGGATTTAGGAATTGATATGGAGTTCCTTTGCTTTTGTTAATGAGGTCCCTAATTGAATCTACTATTAAATGGAGATTTGATTTTTTTGAAGCTTGTATGATTGTTATGAAAGGATATTTAATAGATATTGAAGATCCTGATGATAAAAATTTTAGAAAAAAAAAATAATGATTTGAAATCCATATATATTCTGATTATGTCCAAATTTGGTGGAGCATCGAAGGATTTTCTCGTTGATTTGACTTATAAAGATTTTTGGTTTGAAAATTATCGAATTGAAGTGATATGAGAATTAAGATTTGATTCATATTGATTTTAGTAAATCTATATGATGGTTTAAATATGATATTGGACTCAAGGGTTAATCAAGATTATTGTACACCAGTAAAAGTATGAATGAGAATCGAAAGTTAATCTTTGACTTCAATTGAAATTTAAAATTTTAGATCTTTTCTATTGATAAGATAAAGAAATAATTTGATCAAAATTTTTTTGGTGAAGCTAAGAAATTTTGATTGTTAGATCAGAGTGCGCAGCGGAAGCATGGTAATCTGGATTACTTTGAGTAAGTCAGGAATGTTGATTCTTTGAGTCAAAGAATTATGATAGATGATATGGTTTGATACAAGAAAATTTATTGACATTAGAAAGAATAATATTTTAAAATTTTGAATTATTTTAGATATCCTAATGTGATTTTTAAAAGTAGAGCTTCCACCTACTATGCTACAAAAATAATTAGCATCCTAATTCTAGGATGAGTGGACCTTTGATTTTTGATTTTAGATTTAGAATATTTAGAGATAAATATTTTTCTATCCTAGAATTAAATTTTATAATTCTCTATTTATTAGAAAGAATTTGAGATTGTTAATCGAATGATGATTTCGATCTTAGATTATTATACTCAAATATTTATCTCCAGGGTATAATGAAATTTGAAGTTAGAACTCTTTTGATCATTATTATTTCTCAGACTGAATGAAAAAGATTGAGGTTATCTATTGATATTGACGATTGTTCTACAAAAGATAGATTGGAGTTATTCATAATTTGATAATGAATCGATTAATTAAGAGTTGTTAATATTTAGATAAAGAAAATTGATATACTTACTTAGAATAGAGACATTGATTTTGATTATAAAAAAATATAGTTTTGATTTAGATCAATTTTTGAGTTATTGATTTTTATTATGGAATGACTTAATGATAAAATTTACTTCAAGAATTAGAATATTTAAGAGTTTGAGGGTTTGAGTAAGAAAATTTCGATGACTAGAAATAGTGATATTGATTCAATCAACAATGGTGATATTGATCTTTATGAAATAACTTAATGATGAAGTTGTATCGAGAATTAAAATATCAAAAGCTCGAGAATGAGATTGAAATGATAAATCTTCAACCTTTGAAAGTACGAATAAGAGAAAATATTTTTTTGAATTTTGATTGATTAGGATGTCATCATATGATTCATAAGAAGTATGTTTTTCCTATCTTATGATGGGTTGAAATTAAGAGTGGTTAATATTTTGAAATAAATAAATGAATGATGATGAATGAAGTTCTTATGCAAAAATAGAGACATTGATTTTCTTCTACCTACAAGAGATAGATTTGATTTTAATTTGAGTCATGAGATATTGAACATTAATTTTTACAGGAAATGAGATCATAATTTCGAAATCTTGAAACATTGAAAATCTTTGAGACGTGGATCTTGATAAATAAGAAAATGAAGGTTCCGTTTCAGATAGATATTTGATGTACCGATTTTTTTCTTATGAAATGATTTAAGAATGAATTTATATCAAGAATTAGAATATTTGTGGATGAGATTCAAGTAAGAAACTATGAAGACTCAGACAAGAAAAATTTCGAGGACGAAATTTCTTTTAGAGGGAAAGAATGTGATAGCCCAGCAGCCCAAAAAAAAAAAAAAAAATTGATGAAGACTCCCACAGGGAGTCTTCTTCTCCCGACCGGCTCCTAATCGGAGTCGGAAACCTCACCGGAGAGGAGTCAAACTCCTCTCCTTTGGTTCTATTTAAAGGGGAGACCCTTCTCCCTTCTTCCTACCAAAGAATTTCGGGGCAAAACGGCGGCAATCGTCGGAAATTTTCTCACGGAGATGCGTCCTTGTGCCATCCAATATCTCGCCGAAAAACCTCGCCGGCGTCGGAGGTAAGCTTCCTCCCCTTCCTCTCTCCTCCCCCTTCCTTCCCGTGCCGATGTGCACGCTCGCCGGCGACCGAAGTCGTCGGATTTTGTTGCGGAAAAATCTTCTTTTTTTACCATTTTTCCGTCGCCGGTGGTCACCGTCGACCACCGGTTTGGCCTCCTCTTACCGCGGATCGCCTCTCCTCCTGCCGACGGCCGCCTCACGCCGACCACGCCGCCGGCCGGCCACCCAACGAGGGGACCTCAAGGTCCCCTATTTCAGCCCAACACAAGTCCACTGGAAGAAGAAAAGAAAAAGAAGAAGAAGAAGAAGAAGGAAAAGAAAAAGAAAAAGAAAAGAAGAAGGAAAAGAAAAGAAAAAGAAAAGAAAAAGAAGAAAAAGAAAGAAAAAGGAAAAGGAAAAAAAAAAAAGAAAGAAAAAAATAAAATAATAATAAATAGAATTTTCTCTCCTCTCTCTTCCATGAAGAAAAAGAAAAAAAAAGAAGAAAAAGAAAAGAAAAAAGAAAAGAAAAGAAAAAAAATTATTAAATTAATTAATAAATAATGATATAAATAATAAAATATGAGAAAGAGAGTTTCTCTCTCTTCCCTCTCTCTCTCCAGCCTGAACTAGTATTTTCTCTCTCTAGAATTGGACTTTCTCTCTCTACTTTCTCTCTCTAAAATCTTCTCTCTAGATTATTTCTCTCTCCTAAGATTTTTAGAATTTTGAGAAGAATGATGATGAATTTAAATAATTCTCGTAATGAATTTTTGATCTGTGATCGTCGGACGATATACCGATATCCACTTTGATCAGATCAGGTATTTTTAGATTTTATTTCTCATGATCTTATTGAATTATTCACATGATAATTTTAGCATGATTTGATCTGATCGATCAGAATTTGTTGAATCATATTATCTGAAGAATTCAAGATGAGTTTTCTCTCTCTAGAATTTTCTCTCTCTAAAATATTCTCTCTCTTGATTGATTCTCTCTCTAAAAAAAAAGGATTAGTGAATGAAGAAATTTCTTTTAATAAGTCTGATCTGATTTTAATGAAGAACCCTGATCTATGATTGTCAGACAGCGTACTGGCATCCACCTTAATCAGATCATGAATCTTTAGATTTGATCATCCATGATTCCGATCTAGCCATGATTTGATTTGATCATGTTGATTTCACCAATTGAGATATTGGATCAATCGTAATGTTGGATTGTGTCACCTGATCAATTTGAATTGTACCTCATGAATTCTCTCTCTTCTGATTTTCTCTCTCCATTTGATTTTATGAAATCGATGAAGAAACCTCGGTCCTATCACTTCGAATCCGATTTGATCTGATAGTCAAACTTTGGATCGTTTAGGTCCTAATTAGATTTTGATTAGATGAAATTAGATGATCGGATCCAATCTAAACCGTTGAAATATGGTATTCATATTCTTTCTAATTATTGAAATTGATTCTGTATAGGATTGTGGATGTTTGATCATGGGATAAAGCGATATGATCTACGAATAGAATTTTTGGAAGAAAATTTATAGAATTTTATGGATTTATTGGAATGCGTTCAAGATAAGTAATGTTTCACTTTTTCTAGATTTATCGGCAAATTATAGTGTATTCTTCTGACATGATTTGTGAAACGATGCATGAATTGGATGAGTGGTATTTTGTTATGAAAATATCTTATTTGAAATGTTATGATGAAGCATGATTGAATATATTGATTTCATGATGCATTATATTGATTGATTTCGATACTACATGATTATATATTTTATTATCAAAATTAGAATATGAAACATGATTTATGAAGAATTATGATATAAGAAACAATAAGAATTGACAACCTGACTATGTAAAGGACCCCGCCAATGGGGGCATATACGTTGGCAATTGATTGTCCTGAGGGTTTATGTCGCCAGCGAGACCAGCGACATGTCGCCAGAGAGACCAGCGACAAACCGCCAGAGAGACCAGCGGTTCCGAAGGACTTTGCTGCCGATGATTCGCAGCTCACCGCAAGCAGATACGCGGTATTATGACCCTGCCACAGGAAAAATGTGGTCATAGCTCATGGTTGACGAAAAGAAATTGAAGAACAAAAGAAATTGAAATTTGGAAAGAAACTTGAATTTTCGAAAAAAAATGAATTTGGCATAAATTATGTTGCATAATTGAAATTGATTTCGAAATGATGAACTCTATATGCTTATTTTCTATAAATGATTATTTACTTATATGCCTGATGAAATCTTTTGAAAAGTGATCATTGCTTACTGGGCTATCTAGCTCGTTACCTCCTATTTTACTGTTTTTACAGATGTTGAAGAATTAAGATGATACAAGATATAAATGGAAGAGTAATCAGAAGCAGAATCTTCATACTTTTATTTTAAGTTGAAAGGCTTATTGAATTTGATGCAAAGCCTTTGAATCGTTGTTGAATTTATTGAGATATTAAAGAAAAAGTTTAGGTCGTTATATTTTAGATTTAAATTGTTGACTAATTATTCCGCTGTTGTTTTAGGATAGTATGATAAGATACCTTGCATGCTTGTGGGAAGAGTTTTCTATGAGTATGCGGCGGTTGCCATGACCCTCGATTCAAAATCTCGGATCGGGGGCGTGACAAAGTGTCTCTCTAAAAAGTTATTTTCTGGAAAGGAAAAACTCTTCCCGCGAACCAAACAAGTCCTCAAAGGCGCTAAATAAAGATGGGAAATGGGTTTATAAATAAATTTTAAATATAATAAAAATTTTTTAGTGCGTATATCAAAGAAAATCGCTTGAGAATTTTTTTTTCTTTATGTCATGTAACCGTTAGCATGAATCTTGAAGCGGTGATTAAAGAGACAAAGTGGGAGGAGAAGACTATTGCTAATAGAGTCCATCTCTATTGTTTCCAACAAAAAATGCATCCTATTATTTTCATAAAAAAAAAACAAATATCTTTGTTTCTTTCCCCCTTTTTTTTCAAAAAGATATTGGTGTCACTTATAAGGTTTCTAATTCACAATATTTTGTGGATTCTGAAATTTATGCATTCCTTTTCAAAGAGTATGTGATGCAAAGTTTATGTAAAACTAATACACACTTAACAACTTTTTGATAAATGCTATAAACTTTTGATATATACACAATAATGATCCGATACAATCTCTAAGCAAATTAATACACAATTTTAAAAACACAGTGTTCATTTATATACACTTTATAGCTAGTTAATATATATTTAGCAAATCGATTATTCACTGGCTAAATACACACCACCATGCAAAATTTATATATAGTTTCTAGAACATAGAATTGGTGTGTATTAGGTGAACCTTATCCTTGGCTTCTGAGTGGAGGGGATGGAGTGATTCTTTGGTGGGATAAGGGAAATAGGCTTGCCTTTTGGGAGGAAAAGAGAAGTGACCGAGAGGAGAAAAAAAAAATGAGAGCTACTCATATATTTTTTTTGTAAAATAAGGGACTCAATTAGCACGAGTCACCTTCCTCTTTAGCTAAAGATTTGTATCACGAGTTACGTACCAAATAAATAAAAGAACCCTAGAAGATCTTCTCTAGCATACATATTAGAGGATTTTTGTTAAGGATTTGTTTGAATGATTGAACCCACAATCCCATAAAATTTATGGGTTGGACCAATATAACCAACGAAATCTGATTGAGTTAGATGTTTCTTTATAAATATCTAGAGAACCATTTGAATAGATTAGCTCAAATCACATAGAAAAAAAAACTTCAATAGATCTTTTTTTTCTCCCTATGAGATTCGGACCGATCTACTAACAGATCTTTTTTCTTCCCTATAGGATTCAAGCCGATCCACTTAAATAATTCTCTAAATATTTATAAAAGTAGACTTAACCCAATATGATTTAGCTGGCTATATTGACTCAACTCACGAATCATAGGAGATTTTAAGCCCAACCATCCAAACAAATTCCAAGTGTCTTCTAAAATATTTTTAAAAATCCTACGGAATTCATGACTTGGCTATCCTTTTAACTCTATATCAACTAAATACCACCTAGCCCAAATATTGTGCGATGGAAAAGAAGAACTATTATAGATCTTTTTTTCTTCCTTCAACCTAGAGGTTAAGATTTGAGCTGGACTTGTACAAGATATTAAAAAATGCAAGATGGTTGGGTCCATAAGTTCAATTCCTATTGAATTTTCAGTCAAATCATATAGGATTATCCAACCAAATCCTAAATGATTTAAATGTATTAAACAAGTGGTCAAGAATGGTCGTGTTGACTTAGCATGATCAAAATAGATAAAAAATGGATCAGGATTCGAAACCTTAACCATTTATAATGTTCGAATCATGGCAATCCTATTGCAACTATTTATGCTTATATCAAATCAATTGGGTGTCAAGGCTCATAAACCGTCATCCTTATTTTTGAATGCATTAGGATCAAATTACACCTAAAACTACTACTTTTCTCGAGATGATTTAACATCACATCAGATATTTCAAACTACCTATTGGATATGATCTATCATCTCTAAACTATTTGCATATCAAAAACCATATGTTTTAAAAACCTCTAACCTATTTGTCTAATGGTTAAAAAAAATATATATTATTTTATTATATTTAAACTGTTCAATTTTTAACCAGTTGCATAAGTTAAAGATATCTGAATTATATAATTTTTTTATTTGAAAGCAATTAGATCAACGGTACAGAACCTTCAATGTCCAATTCAAAAAAAGTATAACACTATAAAAGTTACACAAAATGTACCTTGAACCTGACCCTCTCTGAACATACTGTCTAAAAGAAAAAAAACACTTGAAAGCAACTAATTGAGATAACATGGGCAGCATGTAACTATGAAGAAAGAAGATCCCGATTCCGAAAAATTATAGGGATATCAAGGATTATCATCCTCAAGCATGATTTTGGGAATGCGAATCATTGGAGCTGCTAATAATGAATTGACACCTGCATATGAGCACATAAGCCCAAGTAACTCAATTTGAAGAACTGCTAAAGAAGCCAGCGTGATCGTGTGCATGTAATAACCAGTACGCAAGAACCGAACCAAGAGAAGAGTGTTCATAGAATATTCTAACACGGTTTGGTAAACTTAACCAATAATTAGGAAAGTATACTGATAGTACTACTCAGCTATAGCAACTAAGAAGATGGGCAATTTTCCAGTAGGCACTCCACCCTCCGGTCTTCAACATTTTCTTTCCTGATGTTTCAAAAATATTCCTTCTTTTCAGAATCAAATTCTTTGGCCAACCTATGACTGGTCCTATGACTGGTTTATAGATGGCAAACAATATAAATCAATACCATCTCATCACAAAAAAAATTCCCAAAAGCATAGAACGCAAGGAATAAAATGGATTCAAATCCATGGAGAGTCGTGTGGAGACCGCCGGGCAGCAATCATGAGCTTGGCGAAGGTCTGAAGACATCCCTCAAAGTCTCATACAAAGCAGAGAGCGTTCACTCAATGCTCCATCAGAAAGAAAAAGCCCTGAATATGAACTGCAGCCAAAATGGTAGAAAGAACATTCAGTATTCCAGTATACAGAAGTTGCTCAGGTAGTCACGTTCAGAGTTCGATGAAGGATGGTGGAATATAAAAAGAAATATCAATAAGTTCACAAAAGTAACGAGCCTACAAACGGCTAGACATCAACCATTTTTTAGGCATATAAACATCAACGTTTTTCAAAAACAAAGAAAGCAGGTTCCATCACAGATCCACAAGTCAGTCATCAAGCAAAAATCAAAAGGTGATCATCTACCATCTTGAGTGGAGAATGACCAACACATATAGCTACAAAGGTAGACTAATCCACTTATTTCACAAAGGGCCAAAATAAAACAAACCTTGTAAGTGTCCTTCTATTACCAGGCTCTACCTTCAGATAACCATTTTACAGAGAATTTTCGAACATATCAACAAACAAAGAATTTTTTGTCTAGAATCATGCAATAACTGTAAAGTCACTGTGAATTTTGAAATCTATTTGAAGCAAATTAGCCGAACTGGTTTTTCATTTAATCGTTATAGAGTTAATTTAATTTTGCAATATAACATCCAACACCACTACTACCAGTGATCTATGTGAAGCATCTTAGTAAAAGACTAGGCCCGCATACGGACCATCTTGTTGTACTGAAATACAACATACTTCAGTATGACAATCTAAAATGCACTGGAGATCACTATCCTCAAGATCAAGGACAAAAAGACATTGTTTTAAGGCATATAATGACTGTGAAACTCATTGTAAGACAACATATTGTCTCAAGCTAATAATTAGCCAAAACAAATTTGGTGAAATTACAGTCTTGCAAATTGTTAATCTCATCATTGTTTTGATACTGAGGTACCAATAATTGAAAGAACAACATAAAATTTTGTCCATACCGAAGCTGGGACTTCTTTCAAAAATGAATAATAATGATTCACTTAGACTATATTTGGCTCAAACAGGTTATACAAAGAAAATCATATACCAATGAAAAAAGGGGTTTCATCTATATGGATGCAAATCCAAATTGAAGCACTTTAGTGGATAATGAACTTTGAGATCCAAATCCTAATATGACTTCACTTGCAGATCGTTGCCAAATTTGACATTTGTATGATATGTGTTTGTCTATATAGTGAGATGCACACATATCTACATAAATGATACTGCATCAGCTATGCATATAAGAAACAAGAAGGGTGTGACAAACTCCAGAATTAAGTCCCTGCTATTAGGACAGTTATCTAAGTCCTCATATAGAAAAAGGAGACTGCACCATGATCAGGAAGCACGGTGAAGGAATCAAAAAAGTACGAAACTGCTTGAGAATTAAAATTTTATTTACATGCTCGATCAAACCAAGGCTCCATGCAAATTAAAGATTCAGAAGGAAATGGTGATCTTATATCCACTGGTGTTTCTAATCATATGCTACAAATTAGACCATGATGACACAAATATTTAGTCTACATACTAGGGAATAGCATCAAGTCAACAATGTGGAATCCAAAACTAGGTGGTAAGTTCATGAAATCTGAGGTTAATTTTTACCATAAGCAAATAAAATTTATTATACATAAAGATTATTTCACTCATGGATGGTATTGGATCATGATGATCTATGTGACAAACAAGAATCGAGAAACCATGAATCAAGCCAGCTGGAAAAATAATTAACAGCAGACCTAGGAGCAGTATAAGAGGGTAAGATGTCAACTATCCTAAATTGGGGACACCAGGCAAGCAGTTAGATCTGCTACGTAGGGTGGGCATGTCAAAGTAATCTGCATTTTGCAACCAGTCAATAATATGAAAGGGTTTATAGTAAACTACTTGGGAGTGACATATTAGTGTCTAAAAGTAGCACCTGAGTCAGGCTTGTCAAGATAAGGGCTGTATTGGTAATTAGCACAGAAAGTCCTACAGTAACATTTAATTGAAAAAAGAAAAGATATCGGGGTCTTTTTATGTGCTGATAATAGAAAAGCGGGCGAGGACATATGTAACCATCTAAAAACAAGTTGCCATGACTATAACCCTGTCCTGTTCCAGCTATCTCGGGTCAGCTCTATGAATTCTTAAACACCACAAGCTTATCCATACACACCACAACAAGCTTATCCAACAATTTTCTGATAACATCCACCAGTATCATCATTGGTCTTCCCCAGATCTTTCATGACACTTCAGGGGAAAAATATCCTCAGTCCCCCCTTACAAGAGCCTTCTTCAATTTTAGTCAGACATGCCGATATTGTATCAATGAGTACTCCTCAATCTGCCCCCAGTACAATTAATACAGAACCTTTAATGCACTTGTTTATCACTGTCTTACTTATTTTACATTTGATAACCTAAGAATTTTCACCTCCATAATGCTCTCCTTGCATACTCAAGACCCCCTAATAAACTCATTGCGCTTCTACAAGGTTTCCTCTTAAGACATCAAGGCACATTTCAATCACCTAACACCTCGAAGCACCTCTCCACTTTACCCTACTGGCTATACTTCTATTAGGTTAGTCTCTTACATACTAACTCCACTTCTATTAGGTTAGTCTCTTACATACTAAGACCCTCTAATAAACTCCTTGCTGCGCTTCTGCAAGGTTTCCTCTTAAAACATCAGGACATATTTCAATAACCTAATACCTCGAAGCACCTCTCCAAATTACCCTACTGGCTTTACTTCTATTAGATTAGGCTCTATCTGTTTTTCCACACTTTGAATAATAAAATATTGGCCATCAGTTCCAAATTTCAATTTTCCCTTTCTATAACCACATTATTTAACCTTCTCTTTTTCCTGATATTTTGGTCCTACCTTCACAGTTTGCCTCCCTCCACCCATTTAGGGCCTATTTAGGTACTTTGTACACATGATCCAAATTTTTGTCCCATGGAGTGAAAATTGATAACTCGGGAACCAAAAATCCTACAGGGCGGAAATCCTGTCTTGTGTTTGGATGTAGAAAGGATAAATATTCCAACCTTTACAGAATGGGTAATATGACTATTTTGGCCTAGTCATTAGAATCAGTTAAATCCTTTACAATATTATTCATTCAAAATGTGCATCTAAAACCAAAACTCCATTGTAAGTCCTCGACCTTATTATTCATTCAAAAGCTAAACTTAAATATGGCCGTGGATAGAATAAAAATCTAATCTTTCCTACCCAGGAGAATCAAAGCTAAAAATGATAGATTTTTAGTAACTGGTGCAACTTGGACAACTAAATATTGTATAGAGGGAGAGAATTATAGAATCTGGTGCAACTTGGACAACTAAATATTGTATAGAGGTAGAAAATTATAGAATCTTGCATCTATGGTTATTACCTAGGAGCATCGAAGCTCAAAACAATCAAATTTTTAGTATTTGATCTATGGGGAAGAATCCATTGCATCTTAGCCAAAAAATTAAAGTCATGACCATGGTTCACCATACCACCCCATATCGAGCAATATAGAGCATACCATACTATACCGGTACACCATACCGCCCCATACCGATACTATGGTACTATACCGCATATTGACACTACCATCTTGTACCGTATACCAATACTATAATAGAATTTTACTGATACGGGATCCGGTATCGAGATGGCTAACCTTGATCATGATGGTCAAAAGAATAATTAAATCGAACAATATGTATTTTGGGTGGAATCCCCAAAGATTTTAATTCTTAAATCAATAACCACACAAGCACCCCTCCAATACATTTTCTCAAATATAGAAGTGTGGCTGTGATCTAGTCAACATGCATCAAAACTCCTCTCTCTCTCTCACACACTCCCTCTCCCTGCTGTTTCCCAACCAAAAGAAGAGAACCACGATCACTAGAAACCCCATCTCACTCAAGTCCTAGTCTCTCTCTACTTACCCATTTCCAATCAAATCCTATTTCAACAATGAAAAAGCTTTACTCCTTCCCATGTATAAATTAAGACCCCTATCACCATCTTATTCTTCCTATCATAAACCCATGGTCGCTGTCACTCTGCTCCAAACCTTGCAAGAGAGGTCTTTTGAACTCTTCATTTTTTTTTTGCTTTTACTTCTATTTGACTACAACATGAGAAAGAGGTGCAAAAAGACAGCACATCAACTACTTATCAAAGAATCTTCTTGTCAAGGTCATCACGCATGTCACCTTGGCATCCATGCCAGTCTGTAAAATCATTAGCTTGAGAGAAGCATAGAGATTCTACAAGACATTAAATGCGAGGAAGTTTAGGCAGTGCTTGTCAGTCGACAAAGAATGGATGCTGCATTAATGAAACAATGAGGTATACTGTTAGTCGACAAAGAATGGATGCTGCGCAAAGAGTGGTAACATACAAGCTATGTCCTCAGAATGGTAAGTTATTGCCCTCTAATTTCAATTCGAATATCATTAACCTAAACAAAAAAAGCCAAATTTAGATATGCTCTATTCTACTAAGCAATTAAGAAAGGTGTATTAATTTGTATCCACTAGCTAACATGCCATGAGTTGTTTAGTCTTAAATCATGCATCGATCAAACGCGGGATAATAATTGCTTAAATATGGTTTCATTGTGACATCTACCAAGCCATGTGTCATCATACACTAGGACTCACATATCACATAGTCTAACAAATACTCTAAGCAATGATTAGTAAAAATATTATCACTCATCACTTTCTATATTATTCACTTGATAATCTCATAGTGGACGTGTCAAAGCAATTAAAGGCCTATCCATCCATCATTCTACAAAACTTTGATGGAATGCACAGTATAGTGCTGCAATCTTTCATAACTCTATATCCCCTCCAAAAACTTATTTACTCATGTGCCCACTAGCACAACTGACCGCAAAGCACCGATGCATTCCTTCCTCATCCCACAACTCATTTACATTTCCAATTTTTTTGACCCTTCCACAAAATTGATTTGTGTATGGTGAACTTTGTTGCCACTTCTCCACAGTGATTTTCCTCAAATAGATGCTGCCTCTCTCTGCCACCTCATGATGTGATGATTGCTAGATCTTTTGGACTCAGGTATCACAGAAATATCAGAAACTTTGATGGCAATACACCCGTTTAACAGTTCCATGCCAAGGTGCCTTGTGGTAGGGTCTCAGAAGAAGATACCAATCGAATAGGCTGCAGCACAGTGACCACCGACCTTTGCCCTTTTAAGACATTATAGTCCAGAGTTCATGTCCTTTTGGTTGTAAACTAGTTTTTGAAGAAAACCAAAAATAAGAAAAACGATCAAACTATATCCACAATGAGATTGTCAAGTAAATAATACAGAAAATAACTAATGATGACATATTACCTAATCACTACTCGGGTATGACTTTTAAACTACATGATTCCCAGTGTATAACCACATACAGTTTGGCAGATGTCATGAGAAAACCATATTTAAGCACATATCATCCACGTATTATCCATTGTTCGACTAATGCATGACCTGGGACTAAAAACCAAATGACATCTCAGTCGGCAGATGCGAATTAATAGACAACTAAACCACACATAACATCCTAGCCGATGGATACAAATTAATAGGCATTTCTTGGTTGCTTGCTAGAATAGAACATATCTAGGTTTGGCTATTTCTATGTGGGATCACAAATATAATGATATTAGAAATGAAATTAGAAGGAAATAACTTATCCATCCAAAGATGCAGTGGCTTGTATATTACCACTCCTTCGTAGCTCCAAAGCAAAGTATCCCTCCTTATTCCACTAATGCAGCATCCATTCTTTATCGACCGACAAGCATTGTCCGGCCTTCCTCATCCTTGATGCCCTGTAAAATCTCTTGCATGATTCTATCATGCTAATGACATTAAGAAAAGCCATGGATTCCGAGATGACATACATGAAGACCTCGACAAGGAGGTCCTCTGGTAGGCAGTCAATGTTGAGAGCTGCCTTTCTACACATCAACTATCTTTCTACACCTCTTTCTCATGTTGTAGTCTAATGGAAGCAAAAGAAAAAATGTCTGGCAAAAACCTTTTGTGAGGTTTAGAGCCAAGTGATGGTGACCATGGGTTTATGATAATGAGAATAAGATGGCGGCGGGGGTCTTTAGTTTACCTTCCTAACCTTTGAATTCAATCCTTCGTGAAGGTCAAACGAGGAGCCGAAGATGGTTCATAGAGGAAGGAGGGGGTAGAGGGCAAGGAGGCATGGAGGAGACGCTCGGCAAAGTAGAGGCATTGCAGATGGTGAGGCACAACAAATGAGGTAGAGAGGAAAAAGGAGGGGGCCAACAAACAACGAGGCAGAACAATTAATGAGGTGGCACGGCAGTTGACAACAAATGCATCAAATGGAAGCACAAGGGAGGGTTTCATAGGGGCAGAGTGGTATGAAGGGCGGAGAGTGGAATGGATTAGGGTTTTTCTAAAATGTCCTCAAATAGAAAATAGTTAACATTGTTAAACACAAAATTGTTCAAGTTGATAGACTCCTCACGACGTTGGACGCTAGATAGAGCTCATGACCACTTTGTACACTTACCAAATTTCCAGGACGAGTTTGCAACTTCTTAAAATTAAGGGGTTCAAAGTGAAACTGGGCCAATCTTGAGGGTTACTTATGTAATTTTCTCCAAGTGTAATTCGATCCTAAAGGGCTTACATGATCATCATGATGGAATCTTGTGGGCTGCAGTAAATGAAAATGGATGACAGGACCACTTTGCACCACTTATAAACTTCAAGAATGAATTTGCAACTTTCTAAATTGGGTACAAAGTGAAACTGCACCAAACTTGAAAGGGTGTTTTAAGTAAATTTTCCTTAATATTCTATGAACTCTAGAAACTAAATTGGTCAAACTATTCACTCATAGAATAAGGTACTCTCAGGTTAACAAGTGATTTAGTACAAATCAGTTTTCCATTATATTCACAATCTCCGTTTGGGAGGAATTGCACTAGTACTAGAGTAGACTTGGCAATTATACCCGACCCAGACGGGTCCCGACCTGACCCAGCCCTAATGGGTCGGGTTGGTCAACGTGTTGACCGGGTGTTGATCCGACTCGACCCAAATCCGATAAATTTATATCTCAGGTCGGGTCGGTTCAGATAGTGGCTATCCCAACCCATTATTCGATCCGAACCCAACCCAATCTTATGTATATATATATTGTAAAAATATGGGCTGGTTGTATGAAATGTGGGCTTTATGGCTTTTATGCTTGCTTAAGGCCTCAAGGGCTGAAGAGTGGTAGTGGGCTATTATTCAATGCTTCTATTTTCATCTAGAAAATCTCATTTAAGCAGGACGGATATCCTATCAGGTGACTCAATACCCAATCAGGTCGGGTATGGATAAAGAAATGTTGATCCGTCGGATCACGGGTCGGGTTCGGATCAAAATACTGGGATATCGGATCGAGCTCGAATCGATCCAAACCCGCACCCGACCCGACCCTTTGCCAAGCCTATACTAGAGCAAACCCAATCATGAAAAATTGAGAAAAAAAAAATCATGAGCTAAATTGGTCATAAATTCCTTGAAGGGGTAAGAATCAACATAGGATTTTGGATCATGATAAAAATGATGAGGCTATTGAGAATTGAGAGATGAGTACCAAATTCGCTGCTACTATGTTCCTAGTTATTGATGCAAGATGCTCCATATGCACATTTTATCCTAAGAATTAGCAATCCTAGCAAACTAATTATCCTTTTGGAGACCACCCATACAACTCAAAAACAAAAAAAGCTCAACATACTGCACTTGGGCAAGAAAAAAGGTAACACCACTTGTATAATAGAGCACATACCCCCATTGACATTTCAAAGATGCAGAGCATAGGGTCTTTGCCCAAGTTGAAGTATATATAACTCACCATACAAGATAACTAATGACACTAAATAAGGCTTGAAGAAGTAATTCATAAGGCATCAAGAAGGTAATGGAGTATTGTTCAATAGCATAGTAAGGCAACGAACCTACAATGTGCTTCATGCATTTGGAATATCATCATTAACCTAGTTTTGATTGTACACTAAATTGCGGTCCAATTTGAAAATTAAGCTATCCTACCCAACTCGTAAGGTGAAGAAACTAAAAACCCACTTGCATGCTAACCATCCTTCATGACCCATCACATTCCAACACAAGGATTGGTGATGATAATTTCTTGCTCTAACAATTTTGTTTTCAACATTGCATCTGAGAAGTTTACTCCTAAATTTCACCTTGTTTAATGTGAATAAATAAGCAAGGCAAATTGTTGGAGTTGATTTGACCTATAGCAACTCGTCATATTGGTAGCACAAAAACAAAGAATCACATATCTTCCTACAAAATTTAAAATCCATGGCTCATGATTGTCTCTACAGCACATAATGCAAAAAACAATGGATAGCCCTTTAAATACCATATTTTGAATGAAGTATCTATCGACAACCTCAAATGGAGGAAATTAACCCCTACGAGGCAGTGAATTCTCCTTCAGAAATGAACTACATAAACAACCTACAAGAGTCTTAATAAAATAACCTTATGACACCACATCTCAAAGAAGCAGACAAAGTTGGCCTTCAATTGAAATTCTTGCCAAAATAAAAAGTGAGAACACTTGCATGTTGTGAGTCAATCCTCCCATGTGCAACCACCATATCAAGGGGCATTTCTTCCTAAGTTTCATATTAAATTTTCATACTGCAGTCTATGGCTACACAAGTGGTATCAAATTTGAATCAGCAAGAGAAGTGATAATCTGCACCTAGGCCATCCATTCGTACACCAGCTTAGGAAACCAAGACCACAAACATGGCATATCCAGAACTCTCAACGAACAGCTACTAAATTTTTTCTCTTCCCCATAAATGCACCACTTGCATAATTTCTAATCATTTTATTGAAACAATTGTTCCATTTTGCATAGGTTCATGCCACAAACTTTTCATCATTATTGTAGCACAATGTGATATCTCTTTTGTCTTTGCTTCGTAACAGTAATAACCAATTGATCTGAGTCATTCTTTGCCAAGCATTTAGCATAAATTTCGCAGCTAGAAATGACATTCATTCCTCAGCAAGGAGTTGGTTTGTGTTATCATAATGAGGGCAAGCCAATTGTAAGAATCATAGCATGGATAGAACATCTAGATATCATGTGTGAATTATCCCTTAAGGAAATCCAAGAAACAATTCTGGAAGAGTTTCCCTACCAAAACCATTGTGTGATATATTAGTTTCTCGAAGTAGGATTTAGTAATCTTTAAAGCAAAAGCCATAAAAGCCCAGAGGGAAAATACTTAAGATTTCCACAAACTCGTAGCGCATCAATGTCCCATGACTCCTGAATCCATATACTACTGAAATGCTTCTTCAACATGTGAAGGAAGGATATGTAAACCTTTTGAGGTCCTGGAAACAGAAAAGATTAAGGATCTGGTATCCTGAAAAACCATCAATCTATATCTCCACCATCAAATCGAGAAAATGCCATTAAGAGTGTCTAGCAACTAAATGAATCCTGCCCCCTTGCATTGTGAGGGAAACTCCTCAACTGGGAGCTAAAGTGCACAAGACATTCCAAACCAATCAGAAGATCATTTAAGGATAGTCAATGCTTAGATTAGTTGTACTTAAGAACAAAGTGGATCATTAGGTTTGTCAAATTATTCGTTGTGGGATCTTCTGTTGCATGTTGATCTAAGTGTTTCATGTTGGAAATTTGCAACTTCAAGTTCCCTTTTTCACTTCATCTTCATCTCCATTTTGATATAAAGCTCCTAAGTTTCCATCATAGCAAACAACAATGCTCTAATATCAAATGAAATACTGCTGAAAGATATTAAGGAATAATCAATCATTTCAAATGGGTAGTTCCTCATAAAGATAATATTCAAGCAGTTTTTATTAAGTATTCAGAATAAAAGCATGCACAGAAGGTGATCAAAAAAGTATGTTCTTCTTTTCCAAAAATGGAAAGGTCCTTATAAAGAATTTTCAGTTCAGATAATGGCAAACAGCAACGTGCTGACAGAATTAGCAGCACATAAAAAGGTGCAAACTAATCCCCCTACTTTGATTCTTGGCAGCCAGGATATCATGTTACGCTCTAAAAGTTTCTAAAGCATATCACAAAACTTGCAAAACAAAAAATAACAATTTCAACTAACTGCAGTTCACATTGCTAAACCAAATAATCAATAAAGGATTCAAGCTAACTAATTTCCAAAAAAATTAAAAATCTGATAATATGGAACCACATTTTCAGGCTAAACCAAATGACTAATAAACAAGTACAGAGTCCAAGATATAAAAAATAATAATTTTATCCCAAAGAAGAAGAAGAAGAAGAATAGAGTAGAAAACCTCAAAGTCCTGCACAAGTCCTCACCAAGAATCAGAATATTACAAGCAGGGAGAAGAGCATGTAGACAAGCCAGCAGGCGTAGGCTATGAGGCCACGGTGCTCGTCTCCACACGAGGCCAGCTCGACGAGGAGCCTCGTGCAGACCCTGGTGGACCAGAGCACAAAGACAGCACCCATGACAAAGATCACAACGCCGCCGTGGGGCACGAAGAGAGACATTGCGGAGAAGATCACCATTGGAAGCATGCAATAGCCAACGAGGCTGAGGCAGCGGTAGAGATCGAGGTTGCCGTTGCGGCCGGCGAGCATGTTGAAGACGACGTAGAGGAAGAGGGCGGCGACGGTGACCCAGCCGAGGATGATACCGAAGTGGAACTTGCCGGCGAGCAGCTGGAAGAGACCGAAGGCCATGAGGAAGATGAAGGGGCCGGAGAGGTCGGCGTCCTCGTGGAGGTCGGGGTTGACGCGGAAGGGGTTGAGAATGGAGGCGGTCTTGCGCCAGATCTGGCGGGTGTTGATGCCCAGCTCCTCGAGGAGGGGTGGCTCGTCGTCGAAGGAAGCAGCGCCACCGGAGAGGAGGCCGCCGGCGGAGGAGGCGAAGACGGGAGCGGAGAAGGAGGAGGAGGCGGGGGCGGAGCCGACGTCGAATGACATGAAGGGGATACTGGGGTTGGAGGGACCGCCGGAGGAGGAGGAGGTGGCTGGGCGGGGCGCTTGGAAGGGAGGCGCCGCCGGGGCGCGGCGCTGGTGGGGGACGCTAGGGTTGCCGGTTGAGGAGGGGAAGACCACGGGGGGGACGTTGAATTCCTTCGCCATCGGTGGCGGCAGCGGCGGCGACGGTTGCTTTCTAAGATCCGGATTTAGAGAGACGAGGAGAGGTATTCCAGATCGAGAAAAGATTTTAGTGTTACGATTCGAAGGAATTCCAAGAAATTAGGGTTTGGAGAAGTCGTAAGATCGAGATCGACAACGAAAAGAAGGAAGAGGAACAAAAACAAAAAAATCGACACTCCCCAAAGTAACCAAGGAGTTCGTCTTTTTGATGATAAACTAATGAGTTCGTCGATGGAGAGGCTCTAGCCTTTTGCTTCAACTTATGGCGACCGCGTTGGGACTCGTACTCGGATCGGATCAACCATGTGAAAAATTTCTTATAATAAATAAAATTTGAAATATACCCGTCGTGCAAACAAATCCCAATGATCAAGGATAGGAAATTTTTAGTCGCACTCCTCTGTGGAACAACGCACAGCCTCTTGTTCAAAGATCGACGCCAATTCCTGCCTCCTGCCGAGATCTGCTTCGCTTACTGTGAGATCCAATTAGAATTCCCCAAAACACTGAGACCCCTAAAAAGGTTAAACAGGGAGAGGGAATGAGAGAAATTGAGATAAAAGAGGCGCCCCCAAGAGTTACTTTCTCACATAATGGAAAAAGTGGAACCGTTTCCTAGAGTGGTCTTCTACTAGCTTCTCAGGTGATAGATCGAGATAATGAGCAATAGGCTATTTAGAGCCATTAATCCCTTTTTTTTTTTTGGGTAAAGACATTAATCCCTTTTTAGGCAGCCCAATATTCTATACTAATGGGCCTATATCCATACAGAAAGTCTTGGACATCTTAAGCCTTAATAGACCGATAGATAATTTCATGTGACTAATGAAATAATTCTTAAGCCTCGATAGACCGATAGATAATTCTTTAGAGACAAACAATTTTAGAAGTCATTATTAAAATTGCCGGCATCCAAAAACATTTGTTACAAACACCTGCAATTCAATGGCATTATTTGCAACTATAAACTGCAGATGAAATAACGGTTCTTAAAAATTAGAATCCACTCTAAATAGGAACTGAAAAATTTGTGGTAAAGCCCACCACTGTTGCACATGTACTAAAAGAAAACTGTGTCAAACAAAGGATATGGTGTTACGCTTGAAGCTCTCCAGGCCTTGGAACCAAGGGTCATCACAGTTTTCCTCCAAGGTGACAGAGCAAAGGGCCTGATGTTAAGTGTCCTTTTCTATATCCATTATTGATACGGCGACCCGTCACCAGATGGAAACATGGGGAGTGCCAAATCAGGCACAGCTCCCTTGCATGTACTTTAACTACGTTAATTTTGCAACTTGTACATCCACATAGTTACCACAAAACATTGTTGTGGGTCCATCATCACGCACAAGTCTTTTCTTCTTACAACATTCAAACCGTCAATCTGGTTTATAATCAAGTTGTTTTTTTTTCAGCATATGAATAACATACAAAGAGAGAAGTGATAGATGATAATTAGTAGTTTTTACATGTTTGGAAAGACTGCAGATAATACAACAAACTGAAAGCTGCTACAAAGAAGGCTACTGAGTGGGTGAGATTCAGATGCCACAATCCAGTTTACTGGATATAATTTCCTTCGCATTGATTGGATACAGTCTTATCACTCTTCTTCTGGTTCTTCCTCTTCCTGTAGAAGGTTTTCTCTGTTGTCATGGGCCCAAAAGCCTCGTACATCTATAAGCATGCTGGCAACTGTTCCACCTTGCTTGCAGGTTAAAAGATCATTAAGCGTTATCCTAAGAGGGTCAGCCGGTTTGACCATGTCCCAGATTTCATCTCTTACATCTTCGATACATAGCTCATAGTTGCCACCCTCAATCCATTTCTGGTGCACATCTCTGGAATAAAAGTAAAAAATTAAGTCAACAATTTGAAGAGGATGAGACAAGCAATAAAGGTCGAAAAAGCAAAATTTGGCTATTACAAGTGGACAAACAATTCTGAGCAAGAGTTAGGTCCGCTGGAATGGAATGTAATCGAAGAAGCATCATTTTATCAAAGATAATAATAAAAGAGAGCGTCATTCCCTGTTCTTTGATGTATCTAACTAAACAAAGGGTCCGCATTGTGGCTATTTATGGGTAAGTCAACCAGGTATGAACTTTTAACGGAGACTGATCTTTTAGCAAGAAAATACCAATGAAAAATGACAACATATCATGTAGCTGGACCACATGCATGAACATGTTGCATAGCTACAATAAAACACAACAAAATAATCTCATAAGCAGGAATCTTAACAAAAATACAAATGATTTGGACATAAGAATACGGGGGAGGGAGGGGGGGTGGGGTGGAGAAATCTCAGTAAAAATCAAAACTAGTAGAGAATTGCAGTTTCTTAAACAACTTTGCAGGAAAAGTGGCCTGCACATAAAAAACATTTCTTCTTTGGTTTCCCAAAAAGAAAAATAAGGAAGAATGGTTTGCAGATGAAACGTCTTCTTACAATTGCTTAATGTCTTGTATTTTGAGACTTGCAGAACTTTCTCAAAGTACCACAAGCAGGAAACTACAAATTTAATGTAGGAAGACTGTATCGGGTTAACAACTCGGCTTTTGTATGCCACCCTTCTTTTCTTCCATAGCATGAATGGATAAACATCATAATATGCGAAGGTGCCAGCTTGCCAAGCTGGTAAAGTCTCTTGGTGGTGCCATTAGACAGGTTCAAATCCAAACTTCACCAGGTGATAGGAGAGAGGAGAGACAGAGAAAAAAAACTCTATAGGGAGTGGTTCAGGCATCTGGAAGTAAAGAATATCAAAATTTCTCACTAGAAATTCCATAACTAAATATGGTCATGGAAATTATTGACAAAAGAAAAAAAAAACACTGTTAATTACTGGCATTGTATATTTGACAATTATGCCAGGCGACATGTCAACATGGACTAGCAATGACTTGATCCATTACTGGCATTGTATATTTGACAATTATGCCAGGCGACATGCCAACATGGACTAGCAATGACTTGATCCATAATGAAAGAATAAGTTACCTAAACAAAGTATGAATATCAGCTGTTGTGAGGTAGCCCCTTCCCTGAAGATCCAGGCATCGGAATAAGTATGTCAATCCTTCTGGAGTGTCTTTGTTTTCCAGAGCCAAAACAAAATCAAGAAAACTTTCGAAGTCCATCTCACGAGCATTCCTCGCTCCAGTTTTACCACGGCGTACATGCTCATCAAAAACTGAAACAATAGAAATGACGATTCCAAGTAAAGCTATTAGGATATGCAGCCATACAAGCAAGTAGCAATGAGGATGCAAAATCATATATTATTTAGATCGCAATCAAAACTCAAATACAGGGGATTAAACCAAGCTCCATCAGCTGAATATTTAATATTTACATAGATTTGCAGCAATCTCAAACATCGGTTGGAATCAACTGATCTGTATATCCTTGACCAGAGATTACATATTTTGCAGAAATTGAATCTCCACCAAGATTTATTTTGCAGAAATCCAAATTAGCATTAATAATTCATATATCTCTGGCCAGAACTTTAAATATCTCTAACATGACTGGTTCCAGAGATCAGAATTAAATTATGTTAGTTGCAAATAGCCTTTAATTCAAGCTAGATGCGCTTTACAATTGGCGATAGATGGAAGCAAGTACAATGGCATAAAAACAGAAGAGAGCAAATAATGTCAAATAAACCCTGCTCAACTCATGTTGTGTACAAAGATTCTGTAGGGCTATCAAAATCTGGTGGAGTTAGTGAAGTCATGAAAGATACACAGGGAGGAGGGAGGGAGAAGGGGCACGGGTAATGAAACTAGTTAGCTCTGAACAAGGAGACTGTGAGTGAGCTTCATACAAGATGATATCTTGGCACATTAAATCAGTTCTAGATTATCCAAGCTCCTTTGTAGTAGAACTTTTTCAGATGCCAGGCTAGTTCGTACTAGATTATGCTGATAAAACTTTGATTGACACTGAGGAAGAAACGTTATAGTTGCATGAGGAAGAAACTGTTCAAAAACAATATACTGTGTTGATTATTAAGAAGAGGACCTACTAATACTGCAAAAATAATTGCTCCATTGTTCATATGTTGTTACACAATGAGGTACCTAAATATTTTCTAAAATAAAATCCATCAAAGACGGTACAAACTGCTTCTCAAACACAGGATGTATCAAGTTGCTTACCAATGATATAAGCCATGGTAGGTTAAAATGTTCGAAGGTAAGAAGACAAGAATGCTAAAAACAAACTAGGCTGGAGCACCTATCTGCTGAGGAGTGGGGAGGAAAAACTTGCTAATGCAGGAGTTCAACTCAATAAAATTATCCCACTTACATAAGCAAAATAGTTATATTTTAGAATTTGGGCCTAGGTCCAGAGTGAATTTTATAGTTTTGTTATCTTTAAAATTATTGAATTTGATTAGAAGTGTCTGAGGCCTCCACAATGGGTCTTCATTTGCTTCAAGAAATTTACATAGGTTTAGAATGAAGCTTAGGATTCTTAGACATTTGTTTAATCCAAATAATACTGAGCTTTCTATCAAGGACCAAAAATGTAAATTTCATTAAAAATGAAACTTAGTAGAGTTTAAATGCCCGAAGGAGGTGCGACAATCAAGGACATTCTCATTTAGGTTAATTGTATGCTCAGGACACATGCACATACACAAACACAAACAAATATTACCATTGACAAAATCATTTGGTGTAAGTCAAAATTTATCATTATGGCAAGACATCTCTAGGGAGCTCTCCTCCAAAATAAGTTAAAATGCATCAGTCTTCTCCATGCTATAGCTGATCACAGGGCTGGGCTTGGGCACAGAAAGTGTCAAATGTTAAGATAGGCTCAGCCCAAAGCCCAACTAAAAATGAATATAGTTTAGGCACAAGGCCCAGCCCATGATCAGCTTTAATCCATGCCAACTAACACATGGCCACTCATTTTATTTAACCCTAAAGTCTAAACCATATGCGAAGTATATTATGACATTTATTATTAGAACTCTGTTCCTGTTATCCTCGCAGTTCTAATGTTTCAACCTTTATGATGGGTTTTGCTCAGCTTTTCTTATATCATATATTAATCTCTCAATTCACTTTAAAGGCACTCTGAAAGATAGAAAACCAGAGCCACAAATCAGCAAGACTTTTATGGCATGTGGAAATTGCAGACTCAACCAAGAGTGAAGATGATGCATAAGTGAACAACAATAATGACAAGCTAATTACTTTATTTCAGTTCCTAACCTCTCTCGATGAATATTTCTGTCAGTGTCCCATCTGCATATTCTTTAAGCTCCTGCTTACTCAACGACCCACTTGTATCTTTGTCAAGAGCAAGAAACATATCTGCAAAATAGTAGTACAGTCAGCAAAACTCTGATGATCATACCAGTATTTATACACTTTTATTCCTTTTCTGAACAAGTTCTGAATTTCTACAGAATCCAATTTAAATTTTATGTAGGTTTGTTTGATATATGGCTAGAATATAGGTTTCAGCCAAAGCAGGTCGGCTTTGGCAGAGACCAATTTGAAACTGACACTCTGTTTCAGCGAACTTCTAACATTTTCAGTAAACCATTTTTTATTTTCAATAGGTAGATATGTTTACTTTTTATAAAATTCTTCGATATTTTCTTCTTATTTAAAATTGATTTATTTCTTCTAGTTTAGAATAGCATAAGCCAAAACTTCAAGCGATAAAACAATCAAAATGTCAACAACTAAGTCACTGAATTAACTGCCAATCAAACAGTATACAACTACTTAAGAGTATGATACTCAAAATATAACTAGACTAAGGAACAACTCCATGTATACAAGCATGATGCTCATCATTTAACACAGTTTACCATCATACACTACTAAGTCACTGAATTAACTGCCAATCAAACAGTATACAACTACTTAAGAGTATGATACTCAAAATATAACTAGACTAAGGAACAACTCCATGTATACAAGCATGATGCTCATCATTTAACACAGTTTACCATCATACACTACTCACTTCTGCCTCATGTTGGTTTGATTGCCATCTAACAGTTAGGGCCTAACCATGTTTCTTTTTCTTCTTTTCCTTCCACTTTCAGCCCCTGGAATGTATTTTACAGTTTATACCAAGGACCTTATACACGCTTGTGCCCTGTTTCATACACAATTATGTGCAGTTTTATACAAGGGCCAGGGACCCAAAACAAAATGACCATCACGACAAGTGACCAGGAATAACATTTCTGATCATAAGGCCATATGATTGTTAAATGGCAGGCAAACCAAGGACCAGAAATTGAGTTGCCTAAACACAAAACTGCTATTTTACACCACAAGTGGGTCATATTTTAAGGGATGCTGCAGATTAACTCTAGCAATGAAGTACCACAAAAAATCCATGCCACCTGCTACACATCAGTATCCATAGCAGAATAGAACCTCATTGAAGTGGAATTGCACCAACAATTGTGTTTTTTTTTTCTTACCACGCTTTCTACAAACCCACATGGCAAACAGTAATGAACACACGTCCGCATAATTAACCTATGTCCAGTTGCTAGAATAGTCCTGCTGATTGCATAAAAGGAAATCTTCTGGCATGCATGGAAACAGATGTTATATAGACACTTCATACACACAGCCAACAGTAATGAAAACAAATTGGGTCATAAACCTATGAATGACTGTTGGACCTCTATTTTGTTTGCCAGATGACTGTAGTTGAAATGAAGCTTCCCATAACACACTGAAAATAGATAATTACTTACTGATTATGCAGTCATTCTACCTATATTAAGAAATATTTTGCAAGTTGTCTGACTTACAAGTGAGAAGTTCAAAATCAAATATTGTTGTTCAAAATTTATTTGCTCAAAATTAATTTGCTTGTTCTTAGGTTCACCATCATATCATAATGCCCCTAACAACATGGGTCCTATATTGTACCAAAGCCAGCATCACTTCTTCATGCATACAGAAAAGGATATATAAATTTATTAAATTCGGAAAGTATCTCTGATATAATAGAACAATAGACATACCGCATATACGTTGCGCAGAAGTTAAAGAGAACCAATTCTCTGCCTGCTCAGTATCAGTAACTTCTTCCTCACTTTCCTGAAATAAAAATTGAAGTCAGTTCCAAAAGATTCTTAACAATCTAGAAGTGGAATCAGAAACAATCAAGTCACCTACCCACACCACATAAACGTGGGGTTCATAAAAATTAATTCCCTTGAGAAAAAAGGGAACTTCCTATTTTTGAACAGGGGCATGGAATTTGTTATTTCAGGATGGATCCAAATATTATTCAATGATTGGACTGCCTCACCATACTCAAGGGATAGAACCAAAAAAAACGAGTTTCCTTAGTTGACCACTTCATTAAATAACTGATCATAAAATCATGCACCAATTTCTTTGCAGTAACAACCAAAGAAATTTCCATAACTTTTCTTATATACCAAAGTTTCCATCTATATGCTTGCACACCTTTCATGAGGCAGTACAAGCATAATTGCAGGTTATGGCATGGTACAGACGTACAGCCATTTAGGAATCAAACAACATTGCAAGACACATTATCTACAAGCACCCCCGTATATTTCTTTCTTCCATCTCCGCTCAGGGGTGTCATATGAATAGCATAAAATATGGGACAAATAGGAGTAACATAAAGCGTATTCAGATAGAATTTTATTCTTATATCCATTATATTTTCTCAGGAAAGTTATCCGCCTCTCATACCACCAAATACTCCATTTTGTAATCATATATACAAAATGACAACAATGCTACATGAGCAAAATCTCCCTGCATAACACCTAAAGATTTATACCCAGTTTGGATAGCCTAAAATACCAGGGTATTTCCTGATACTCTGGTATTTTTTATCTCTAATGAAAACAAGGAAAAAGACACCGTGGGGGTGTTTGGAAATGATATTCAAGTCTGAAAATACCCTGGTATAGACTCCATGGTTGAGTGCTTTCATACTCCAACCAAACCAGCAGAAAAGGGATTCCTACGTTTATCAAGGACTTCACCCATCACGTCCCCTCCCCCTTTGCTTGCTACTATTCCTATCTCCATCACTCCTATTGTAGGGTATTCAACACATGCCCTTTCTCTTGCTCTTACTCTCTACTCAAAACACTTTTCCTCTTCTCCCTTTAACTCCCACAATCCCTTTCCACTTCCAGGGTCCCAGTTCCACTATCCTCCCGGTACCAGATCCCTCTCTCTCTCCTCCCCTTTCTCTTCCACCTGCCAGCAAACCAACCCACTCGGTGATGACCTGATCCACTCCTCTAATCAAGTTATTAAGCTGGCTTCTTCAAGACTGGAGGTGGACCTGGCTCTCTGGCACTGCTCCTCGCCCTTTTCTCTCTTCCACCGGCTGCTCAACTCACCCTTAGCCTCCCGCTCTGGTGCCTAGGAGCATTGTGCCCTCTTCCCACTCAGATGATTCTTGTCTTGGTCTTCCTTTCCTCCATCCTCGAGGTATTGTCCCTTGTTCTCAACTTAGTAGATCCATAAGTGGTGATGAATTTTCATGGAGGATTGAATTATTTGGTTTGATTTTCTCATGACCTTTGTTCTTCTATTGAAGGATCAGTGTTTTGGACTATCGAATGGAAGGTGGCACCCTCCTATGTCCATATTGTTCTTGATGTATGTTTTGTGAGGGCTTAGGATGGGTGATGCTTGGTTATGTATTTTCTATGACAGCTTAGGACCCTCCTATGCCCACATTTTGGATGAGGGCACCTTCCTTTGCCTGAGACATGCTCAATAGAATGTTTGCGAGGGCTAGAGATGGATCCTTTTGGTGAGTCATGGTTTTGATTTGTTTCATCCTGATTTTGAAGTTCATTATCTTACTCTTGACTGGTTTGTGTAGGTTCCACTAATGTAGTGGTTCTTCTCTGTTGTTCGATGCATGCGATTGTAGACCATGGATATTTTAATGCCAGCACGTAAGCATATTTCTCACCCCATTTTTGGTGTTTGGACTCTGCTATTTTTGCAACTAATTTTATTAATAATATAGTTCTTCAGTGCAACTATTCATTTTCCATGCACCGGTGTTAATCTTTTGGTTCCCTTGCTTAAATTATACTTGTTGAGATGCAATTGGATGGCCAAGTGTCAGCCATTGCATCTGCACATATGAGGCGATGACGACAAACTGATCTCTGTGGTCTTTGCCAGGTATAGCATGCAGCCGATGGTGACATGATCCACAAGTCGATGCTTAGTATAGCATGCACGGCATGCAACTGGCATTATCATGATTCACTAGTCTACACTTTACATGGCATGCATGGCATATGCCCTATTCATGAAAGAGAAAACTTAAAAAAATTTTCTGTGGCCATCCAAATACATGAAATTCAAGAAAGTTGGAGTATGTTTTCCCGTAGTAACTGCTTCATGCATCACCAGATTACTAGAGTTTTTTATTCTTTGGAATTTTTTCCTAGAGTATCCAAACAGGGCCTGGGTGAAAATAATTTGCATTCATATTTCAAGCATGCAGAGTGAAGGGATACATGTAGAGTGCCTAGTTGTGTGAAGTTGAGTTTTTCTAAGATATACTGCACATTTATTTCTCACATGTTCCCCCAAATTACAACTCGTTCCTAAAATTTACCGATCAAGTAATACACAGAGACCCAGGTACAATCAAGAAGGCCTTCATTCAAAAAGTGCATCCTTATATGTGGTACAATAATTGGTACTGACAAAGAATAGGTCATCAAACTATGAAGACTTAGAATGATATCCATAATTGTATATACAGGGAGTAAACACCGTGAATAAAATTGAACAATCCGATTTTATACATATTGATGGTATTTTTATGTAATTAACTATTTTGCTAGTCCAGTTCCAGCAGAATTGTTTTATCAGTCAAATACATAAAGAAAACAAAAATAAATCATGCATCAAATCATTGATTGATGGCATCCTCTTCTGCAAGCAGAGCAAAGTACAGTAATGAAAGAACTGTCAATGAGATGCAAGTAGTCAGCCAAAAAACTACCTGGTGCAGTTCCATGAGCTCCTGGAGACAGTTACTAAGCAGCACCTTCTTTATGCATGCTTTCCCTATGAACCACCAAAGAATATCCGTCTTAATATTTTATGAAAAATTTTAGAATCCAAGAAAAAGGGCTCAAGATTTCATTTTATGGTATCTTAAACTTAACAATTCTTTGGTATTTACTTCCTATTGCAGTCTGGTTACAGTGGCAAACCTCGCCTATGAGGATCACAAAAGAAAAAGAACTTGTGGGCAGCTATACGACAATACATCTCGACAAAGGCTGCAGGCATATCCCGGAGTTGTGCCAGATTAGGAATCAAGCCTCTTATATAGGCCTCCATTTCCTGCAGTTGCAATGAGGTCTACCTACATAAGATATCTTGATAAATGACCAGGAAAGATTGATAAGTCAAAAGCATATAAGAGTTCACACATGAGGTTGAAGGAAGCCATCAGAATCCTCATCAAGCTCACTCATATCAATTCTTGCTTGAGTAAGTGAAACCTGATGCAAAAGAAAACCGAATTATCAGAGAACTAATTATAAACTAAGCATGTCACAATCATAAATTCTAAAAAAAGGCAGCAACTCATCACAATGAAAAAATAAATTGGAAGACTAATCCAAGTATAACCAGTAACGCTAGCTTTTATAGACAAGTAAAACACAGAATGAAATAGGATTGAATTGCCATATAGGCACATAGGAATGGATGGTCATATACGACTGAAATCAAGAATTGCCACGGTCATCACAAATGGCATCATAAGTGTAAGCTGTACAAAGTAAGAACGGTAAATAAAAGACAGCCTATCATTGATAGGCAAGCTGTTTTATTCTGAAAGCTTCTTTGTCAACCAACATTGCTGTGGCCAATATCAACCATCATATTACATTTCCAGCCTATTTATCTCTATAAATATGATCTCCAACTAGTAGATTAAACTTCTCAACTCCACAACTGTCGACCCTCCTACATTTGATAGTAATTTGTGTTTCTGATCTCTTTGGAAATCTTACCAACCTTCAAATTCTTTATCAGTCATGAAACTCTTTTACATCCACACTGATCAAGTGTTCAGAGAATTGTGCCATTTCTTCATAGAAAACCGCCTTTATATTGAACTAGTGGCTTTCTAAAGTTAATGCAAAAATCTGATTATGGAAATATCACATGATCACAGCATGAATGTGCATAGCCTCCATTGCACATGGCATGAAGAAGATAAGGAGAAAGTAAACAATTATCCTTGGAAACATCAAGTTTCATCAAAGAGGAAGATGACGAAAAACAGAACAAACTCTCCACCCTCCAAATTCACCAAGTCCCTCCAATTCACTGCTAAAACCAAACAAACAGTACATTGCTCTACTCTTCCTCTCCACTCAATCATTCAAACTCAAACAAACCAAAATACTGGGCAATTTTCTCATATAAAAGATTACAGCAATCTAGTTAAGCACCTCTCAGATCATCAAAGAATATGGAAAACCATCCCTTCCAATGTGACCTTCATAATTTTCCATCATAATGTCAGGCCACATATGCAAACTTCTCACCCTTCCCCCTTTTTGACATCTTCCAATTCTCACTTCAACTTGAGTATAAGATAGTTCAGACAGGTTTCAATTAGATGATAAAAGGATGGATAAACATGATCCATCCATTCTGTAGAACTGAAGGAACAAAAGAAACATAGACAAGTCGGGAGACAAACTAGGTCAGTGTGGTCCACCATTATTGCTAGCAGGCTGCAACCATATTTGGTCTAAGTACCTGATGAAGATGAAGAAGAATAGCAAGTCTGGTCTGCGTACATTTTGCTTCTCAATTACGATGACAACTTCAAAGGCACAGTAGAAGGAATTCCTTTTTATCAATTTGATGTAACCATATTATAAGATAAAGACTTGAAACTATTTTTCCTTAAGTGCTCGTGTATAAGTCTAGGATGTTCATTAATGGGGAAGAGAAGAGTTCAAGACAAAGACATATCCCAATTGTAAAAAAATAAAATAATAAAAAAGTAAATATTTGTTATTAAATTAAAGACATAAAACATCAAGGAAAAGAACGACAAATTATTCCAAAAGAGTACCAGAACATTAACTGAAAATTTAACATATATATATGTGTGTGTGTGTGTGTGTGTGTAAGAAATATGTTATGTTCTGCATATGGAGTACATAAAGTTCAGTAGCATATACCTAGCCCACAGACCAGGGCCGGGTAGAATGTGTTGAACGTTTTCAATCTCAAAATCATGACCACATCCTTTCCTAGATTCAAACATTATGAATTTTGAAAGTTGGGATTTTTCAGATGGTCTTTGTTTACTAGAGACGGAAGGGCCAAGAACAAAATATTGTACAATGAGAAGGAGAAATTTGGAAAATTCAACTCAATGTAGAAACTAAAATTTTCAGTTTCATGATTTCAAAGATTATATGAAGTTTCATGGCATAATAAACACCTAAAAGTATAAAATTAAAACTTGTAAATGCAAAAAAAAAAAAAATAAAGAAAAGTAAAATCACAAAGCATCATGATTTTATGGTGCACTCAAACACACCCTAATTTATCATACGGGAGTGTTACACATCAAGGACTATGTTTTGTTGAATGTGTTTGAACCATGACAACTACTGACTCATAAGTTATATTGAACCAGAGCAAAGGACCATCTTTCCAAGCTATTAGTAGCACGATGGGAGACCAACTGCACATTCTTTTGTAGAATGATTAAGCAGCATATCCATTGCAAATTAGCATTGTTGGACCTGTTAGTCTCAGCATTCCACAAATAACAGCATTCCTTGTCAACGACTTTTTTGTCTGTCGCATGATTACATTGATATGATTACCATTGGCCAGCAAAAGAGGGGTGGATTTTAAATAAATGGGCTTGCTTTTTTTTTTTTTGGAATCAAATTAGGACTTCTGGTCCAACATATAATCAAAAAGTAGTGAGAAAACTGCATGAATTGAAATGCCTATTAGGAGTTAGTGAGTAGCGCTCAAATTTGGTTTAAGCACCACGTTTAATGGGTTGTAGCGTGACATGACTAAAAACAGAATTCTTTTGAAACATTCTTTGTCCTATAAGAGTACTATCTCTAACTTTCTTGAGTAGTCTAATTTGCCTAGCATCAACAACTAATCAACCCACTTGAACTAAACAAAGGATGAGGGTTCAAATCTGATCATTATTTCAAAACTGTTTAGAGACTGATCTCCGGCTTCCTGAGAAAATTAATTGTAAATAAGTAAGAGCAGAAACAGGGAGGAAGAAAAGAGAGAAGGCCCGGAGTGGCAAGAAGAGGAGATCATGAGTTTTTTTTTTTTTCCTTAAAAAAAAAAAAAATCCTGCGTTAACTTTCATTAATAGGCAACCAAACAACCAAAACATTCATGTCTCCCTATCCCTTATCAAAGTTTTATAAGCCCCAATATACGTATCCAGAATTACCTCAACAAATGAATTAACCTAGAGCAACTTAGGTAACATTGACACTTGGGTTGTAATGACTCAAATAACATCTTAATCACTGCTTAGAATCTACATAAAGGCAAGTCAAATAAGCATAAAATAGAACAAAGAAAAATAAAAAAATAAATCAACATATATCATCCTTATAGTCCTTCAGCATCAATAAGTCTTCACTTCTTATGTCAGTCCGGATAAGTTCTTTCTTAGTGCTCATGATGCACCACCTCTCCCAACAGGGTTAGCCCCCTCAGGGTACCAACGTCCCTAATTGAAAATCATATTGTTATATTGACTGCAAGCACAACAAGTATATTTACCCACATATTCTTTGACAAACTCTTCTTGCTGCAATTTTGCTCTTCCCCAAAAACTCATTTTGAGACTTGATATTATAATGAAGAAGTCCATCCAGAAAGGCAGGATGCATTCCCTGAAGAGCTTTAGGTTCTTAGAGGTGTACATGATTGTAACTCTGTCCACTTCCTGCAAGGAAGATGATCTTAAATGTAGGTAAATCTAAATCAAAACTCCATCTATTGATCTCTTAAGGTCAAACATATGCTTAAAGAACAAAGCTTCAACTTTATGGTGATGTCAATCCAAATACGTTGACTCTGCCAGGGTAAGACTCAATTATTATGTTAGTGACCACTGTAACTAATTGTTGAGAAAAATACCTCGAAATTTGGTCCACAATAAGCCAAAAACGAGATCCAAGAAGACGAACGGAGTCCAATGAATCTAAGAACAGTCCAAACGAAATTCAGACGGCGAAGATACTCGTGAAGGAAGCCTGAAAGGAGCTGGTACGGCCCATGGGCTGTCGAAGGGCCCCACGGGCCGGTGTAGGCTGCCGGTGGCACAGGCCAGGCCCAGCTAAGCATGCGGCACACGTGGGCCGCAGCGCTGGGCAGGCCCAGACGTGCGGGCGTGGCCCTCGACCGAGTGCAAGCCCGCTATCCGATCGCGGTCCACCATGGATCGTGCTCCATGCGGTCTACCAGATGCAGCGTAGACCAATCAGGGGTAGGCGACATCCAACGGTGACTATTTTGGCATGATCCGATGGCTCTGGTTCGATCCAGTTGGCATCAGATGGCTGAGGTTGATTCCTGATTTTAACTGAGACAGTGGTGTGCGATCCGACGGTCTGGAACGCTCTGGAGGAAGATCCGATGGCCACAATTCATGTCGACTGTGATCAAAAGATCAGAGGACTGATTCTACGCGATCGGACAGCTTTGGTTCGAGCTGATTATGATCGGACGGTCCAAAAGGATTTTAGGATTTGATTTAAGCCCGATATCCTAATCAAACATTGTTTTGATGATTCTAGAGGCTATATAGCTCCGATTGATGAGTTGTTTGTTGCGTAGGATAGCTGATGACGTCCTGATCGTGCAGAGAGGCTTCAAGAGAGGTTTCAGAGAGCTTTTGTGAGAATTTTGGGACTTCTTGTTGAGAGATCTTTGTACAAGGATTGAGTGGTGAGTTCTTCTTGTATTTGTTTGATTTTTTTTCTCTTATAATGAAGCTTGTACACCCCGTGGAGATAGGCTTGAGGCCAATCCATGTTACCTTGATTTGTTTGTGGTATTTTTCTCTCTCTTTCTTCTTTCTTCCTCTCTCAACAAGCGGTATTAGAGCACAACACTAATAGCCTATATGTTTGTCATTGTGGGTTCTATTCATCATAGTAATTCACCATTTATCTGCAGTCATTTGACTTGCTTGTGGTAATACAAACAAAAGCTAATAAAGCAAACATTGGTCATGATGACTTTGATTTGACATTATAAAGTTCTACATGAAAATAGAATCAAAGAGTTTTGTTGATGCATAGCAAGAACTATCTTTGTACAAAGTAAAGTCTTTGTATTATGTAAAAATCAATTATATTAGCCCATATATATATATAATATAAAGAGAGAGAGAACAAATAGTTAGAAGAATATGATTGCAAAAAAGTAATGGAAACTTTACAAGTGCTATTATTTCTGTCACTATAATAATAAATGTAAGAATATTCTTCAATGGCAAAGAAACAAAACCTACTGTTCTCATCACATAAAGATAAAATGGTAGGATGGCTATTCTTCCAGATTCATCTTTCTCGAACTTCATAAAATTTGATGGGCTAAAAAACCGACGGCATTTTGGGCCAATCTGCTCTGCACAGACAGATGCAATATGGCAGAAATCTTCATAGTTCATCTGTTGACATAAGCACATGAATCAAACACTTGGAAGTTGGAATAAACGCACCCAAAATGTATCAAATATGAAGCAGTAACAAGCAAACATTATACATTTTAAAGATGTAAATGGTGGTCAGAGTTCAAGATGATGTGCATCCAGTTTCAATCTAAATTATACAAGGTCAAGAACTTTGAACCAGATCAAAAAAAAAAATCCTCAGAAAACTATGGTTAAAAATGGGATCAGTCCATATAAGTTTTCGCTATCGTCTGGATTACATGAAGAAAGATTGATTATCTGAGCTATTTTAGGTCAAAACTAGGTTCATTGAGTACGAAAACCGGACCATAACCCTGGTAGGATAGGATGGTGTAAAGATTCAGGTCAGGACAGTTCAGGTCAAAATCCAACCCGTTGATACATCTAGTTAGAGAACTTAATATTAGGCTTGCAATGCAGACATAATTCTTGTTCAACAAGACTGAGAGCCAATCTAGTAGAAAAGCAAAACCAGACCAAAAAACCTAACAATACTGCAAATATGAACTTATAAATTTGTCTGGTGCAAAATAAATCTGATCAGGATCATGGTCTACCAAATCATAAATATCCTTATTCATCAATCATTTGAATAACCCTGCTATGGTTGTGACTTCCTTTAACAGAACTGTCAGCTGCAAAGTCTCCATTGCGAACTTGTAGAAGGATATATTTGACTTTAAGATCTAAAGCATGATGAACCATTGACAATAGTGCATGGCTTGTGAAAAAACTCATTAGGCTTGCGACATATAACCACACACAGATTTGTAGTTCTTCTTTGATTTCCTATAATGTAACCAATTCTGAAGAAAGGCATTTATTAAACAACGAACACCACCTCCTCCTTTTCCAAGTACTTCAGTACATGAATCTCGACTATTGAGGTTAGTCCAGGTAATTTTATGATAGCTTATTATAATTTTAACCTTCTATTATTCATAGACTAAATTAACAAAGGGCTGAAATAGGAATACAAGGGGCTGAGAAAACCATCAGTAAATGGAGAAAACATCAAGCCAGCATGTATGGATTCCCCTCTCACCCAAAAGATTAGAAAAAACAAAAGCCAAAAGGAACCAGATTGAATTTATAGATGTATAAATACCTTTTCAGCACCAGTGGCATCATCAATCACACAATTTTCTCTTAAGCAAACCCACATGGCATCCAGATCATCTGCATTTAGAAGTAGTTCGGACTGTTTCTGCAATTAATGATGAAATGCATATAGAATGAGAGCATGTTAGACGAGACCAGATACATCATACATAGCAGAAAAAGAAAACGTAGAATAAAAATTAATACTGAGCAGAAAGAGCATATGCTACAGTTTTCCAGAAACAGCATCACATGGAACTTTCTACATAAATCTTCAAAAGATCAAACTATATATATGGCTTAATACCTTTAGAAACCGGTACTTTGCCAACCTTTGAACCCTATGACTGATTGATCCTTCTTCAGGCTTCTGTTTTAGAAAACAATATATATTAGGGGAAATATCTCAGAATTTATAAATCACATGTTCGGTCCATATATAACAGGTATTGTCAGGAATGTAGCAGTTTGCCAAGCAAAAGAAGCTCCTTGTAACATAAAGCCGCTATCGCTGACCATACTTGAAGCTGCACGTAATATTTTTCACAACTGCTTGAAAATACTAACGAAATATACAGAAATCAACTCTGCAGCATGCCTTTTTGTAGAAACTAGGAATAGAGCCTGCTTCAGCATTTTTCTGCTGCCGTTCTTTAAATATCTCAAGCAAGATCCTTTTTGTTTCAAGCTCTGCAAGTTAAAATGGATAGTTTAGAGGAAAAAAATAAGCAAAAGTTCGCTTAATATCAATATATGAGAATTTTGCCCCAAAACAAAAGAATGGAGGCATCGGATCCGATTCTTTTCATCAAAGATCACAGTAACCTCCTTAAAAAAATACCAGAAAAAGAAAGAAGGAAATGTTTCGAGACGTTAACAAAAGATAGCATGATAAACATAAGCAATTTGGTGTCATTCAGAAATGAAAAGTTAAGGAAAAGAAGAAAAGAATGAACTCTATTGAACTCTCTTTTTGTAAAATTCTCCAACGGTACATTCCAAGCAAAATAGACAACGATCTAAAAAAAAAAAAAAAAACAATATTAGCTCTTCAATATGAATCCAATGGTTTGAAGTTCAAGTAGAGAATGTGATAAAAATCCCCCTTCATGCACCAAACATAATTACTGCCTCCCATGACCATAACCTCTTTAGATTGTACTGGATCTTGGATTCTAAGCTCATTCGATCACACCTTCACGATAGATCAACTAGGCATGTAGGGTTTATCCAAGTCCATTCTACTCTAGTTTGCACTAGACTCTCGTACATTATCCAAACACATTTAAGAACTTATCTTCTAGCTAATTTGCTTGTCCCATTTGCACCCTAAAAGCCCGATTTCTAGGTAAATTTCAATAGAAGGGCATAACGCAGCCTCATAAAACACCATAAAATACCACAGAGAGATCGGAAGCGGGGTCAAGAGGGGCCTCACCCATAAGGGCTTCTGATCCGAGTCCGGCGCCGGATCCGATGAACCGGCGTAGGTTCCGAACCCACGGCATGGAGGAGGCCGGAGGGATCTTCTTGGGGGCGGCCTCGTGGCCCCCTTCACCGTCGCTGGAGCCGCTGTACATCGGCTCGGCTCTTGCCGCCGACAAGCAGCACCGGGAAGGACGAAACTACTCCCAATCACCGGAGCCCAACGAGCATGGGTGGATCAAAAACCGTAACCCTAGCCGGACCGAAGAGCTCTCGCTTCCAGGGGGGGGAGAGAGAGAGAGTAGGCCGAAATGGAAAGCGTTGAGGTTTATTTCCCCCTCACATTCCGCTGTCTTTCCTCGGACAGCAACCAGCTATTTGTAATGCACATTTTGAAGTAGGACTGCATGCATTACAGAAACTTTGTGAAAAATAATAATAATAATTTTAAAATAAATGACGAATCATTCAAATTAAAAATCTAATTTATTAAACATGATATACATCATAAAAATATCTAAAAATCAAAATTTATATATTTTAATAATATCTGACCTATATACTGACTTGGTATAGAAACGAATATAGTAGTTGTATTAATATTGTAAAATGTATGATAAGATATATAAATTAAAATCCGCTTTATGAATTTTGATCAATGTATCCTAATGTATCTTAAATATGGATAAATTCAAATCATCAAGTTTGATGATAAGAACATAGTTAAATATGGGATCATACTATTAAAATCAATCATTTTAATACATGCTTGATAATTAGTTAAAACCCATCAAAGTATATGAATTTTGGATCTATATATTTTTTGTAATGTAGGATCATGTTGGGCTATTTGGATTTTAAGTGTGCTGTTGATTCATATATTGATACTACTTGGTTACTTAATTCCAATTACCTTGTTCTTCCTAAAATCCAAAAAACATTGCTTTACATCTTAGTACCAGCTTTGTTGATTTTGTCTCGTTTTATTGGCATACCCTTTTAACTTATGAAGGTATAATCAAGGTTCAAGACCAATATCACCTCTTCGGCCATCGAGGGGCCTGGACTATCCATTGCCTATTCTATTTATGCCTTCCATTAGCAGTTCCAAGTGAACATTAAAATCTTTTATATCTTAAGACTTATAAATGGAGCTCTCCTGTAAGGAAGACGAACACAGTCCAGGTAAAATGCTTCATTCCAAAATTGAAAAAATAGAGTTTGAGTAATAAAAGTTATTGAAATGAATACACACCTTTTACCTCAAAAAAAAAAAAAAAAAAGAATATACACCTAAATAATCATGAGTTTGCAGGTTTTCTTTCTAAATTTGTAGAGAATAGCCTTTTAAAAATAGATATCCATCTTACGGTTTTTCATTTCATCATAATATTACATAAATTAAATTGTTTGAATTTTTTAACCACACAAGCTATATATGTTTGTCTCAGTGATTGAGATAAAGATTACATTTTATACAATTGTTCTTATTATTTTATCTATTCAGCAACACAGGTTTATTAGAACCATGGCCACCTTGGTCTCATGACTTCTATCTTTTTTTTTTTAAATTTTTTTTGTAACAATTCTTTTTCTTATGTTATTTCTCAATAAAATAAAATGAAATTCTTGTCTTATTTTATGAAATGAAATGCAGCATAGTTGTGTAACATGGTGTCTAAAGTTATAATTGGAGTTTTCAATAACAATAGTTTTATGAAATTTTTAGGATAGTCATTTGCTGGAAAATTGATGCGCTCTTTTTTAGCTGAGTAGCCAAAAAGTCAGCAGCATGATGTCTTTGCCATCCAAGAGGAATATTGTCTTGTGATCAAGTCGTTGATGTGTTTTTGAAAGCTAAGAATGATATTAGCTAGCAGATTTTTGGGCAAAGAAATGTTTCAATAGGGTCAAAGGCTCTCAGTAATGGAATCCAACTGCGGAGGAAATCCTTAGTTACATTAGGTAACAGATTTTTGAACATGGCAGGGTTTCAATAAGTTCAAAGGCTATCAAAGATGGCAGTGGGGAGGAATATAGTTGGCTAAAGAAGACAAAGCATAATTCAATAAAGAATAAAGAATCTCAAAAGTGAAAAACTTACTTTTAATTTACCAAAAAAAATAAAACTTACTTTCATGTTATTTTTGTTTTCCTGTCATCCAAATAGGTGGAAAACCCAATTATTTTGGACTTCAATTTTCCAAATTAAACCTTTTCCAAGCAACCAAAAATAATATTACCACAGCACTAAGTTGTCGATGGAGGGACTCTTTTTCATTTTTCCTTTTTTTTTTTTTTTGTAAAATCCACTCATTACCAGAAGTTACTCGAGAGAGCATATAGAAAGCGCTGCAGTTCTTTCGCGTGCATGTATCTAAATTCCACGGTCTTGTATCATCGACGTACATATATCCAATGAGTCCGTTAATCTCAAAATATCGTTCTTTTAGGCTGAGATGGCCAACATAAAACCCACGTCTGCTAAAGGAAAAAAAAAAAAAAAAAAGCAGGTTATTTTAATCGGATAAAGATTCGTACTCAATGTGGTAGATTGAAGTACTGGTCAACCATACGGTACTAATGAGGTGCTGATATTGATACACCTCTATATGATATTGCATCTTTTGCTATGCCGTCACCATCGGATGTACCACTACAGCATGACACAACCCTATTGCAATATGATGTAGTCCATACAACACCCAGGAAATTATCAATATGGATTATGAAACAAATATTAATACCTTGCCCAATGCCATAGGGTTGCTTTATCTTTCAGTTTCGGAGAGACCATAATTGCAAAACAAACTGGTTTTCGTTTCAACTTAAATGACGGGTCTACAAATGAATTTAGATGCTCGTGAACGCTTAGACTTGGCCAGTCGGCCGAGTAGCAGGCTTTTTTTAGCTCATTTGACTATGGAAGAAGTGAAGCAAAAATGCTACTTAATATCAGACTCATAAACAAGCTAAGCGAAAGCGTTTTGGGCTTGCAAAATAAAAAGACGTCAGCTCATCATCTTAGTAAGAAGCTATTGGTTCAGAGTACAAATTTGTCAAATTTATGCCGTCAAGCTCAGCTTGAGCACAAATACTGTTTATATAACAAGCTGTAGCTGGGTGGGCATCTTAGTAGTCGGATCTGCACACCTGCTTTGTGCTATTATAAAAAATGGACAATTAAATGACTCTTGTTTAAAAGAGGTTCTGCAGTTACATAATTCAAAGCTGTCACATAACAGGAACCACTGCAACCATATTTCCTCTCAGAAGTAGAATATCATACATATATGTAATTAGACAGGTTATCACCAAAGGATAATATTATCATCCACGAACAGTATATGTCATATAATGACTTCATTTAGATATTAATAACTGTATTTTTCATCATACACCATCATAATAGTCATTATTCTATTCCACAAAACAATCTACTCAAATAATGGATTGGGCAAAACCAACCACTATATCAATCAACAGTCAAAGGCAGCAACCTGAAACGCCATGATAATAGGATAACAGCACTATTAATACCCCCTATTTGTTCTATAATCTAACAACAAGTGAAATATGGGGAGGAGAAAAAAAAAAGGAAGTGCAACAAGCAAAAAGAGTAAAACACCGTCATCACCACTACTAGCATCATTATTTGGTAACACACAAAACTTGTAAATAATTCATGGGAAAAAATTAACTACAAATGATTGATTAATTGCCATCAATTTAACTGCTGGAGAATAATTTAGAGAAACACCTGGCTAATGAGATAACATTGAATATTCAGGAATTTTTTTCAGCATTCAAAATTTAAATGCTATGATTTATTTTGTGCTAACACAGATAACTAATGTAATTTGCCTCTGCATTGCAAGTCAAGGATCAAAGTGAAAATATCCAGGTGGATTTTCAACATTTTAATAGATGGCCAACATCACTTTGCAGCTTATCAGAAAATCCACATCAATCATCAGAGGCAAGCATTTAAAAAATGTTCTCCTGCCACTCCCCAACGAAAGCACCACCCTACATGGCCTATTTCGACTTTCCTTGCCTGATCCAACATCACAAAACCACCTTTCCCAACAAAATGGCAATAACTGCTGCACTGTGCCCAGCTGTAACATACAACTGGATTTGACTAACCCAGAGAGAAGAAAGTGTAGCCGAAGTTATCAGAGGTTCTTCCCCATGATACACTTCACAAGGTCTAAAATGCGAAAATAATCATAAAAAAGTGATGAATGCTTACCCTCTAGTCCATCACGGCTATGGCGGTTGCTACCTGAAAGATTATTACATGGACTTCCACCAATAACCAGATCAAACCCACCAAATGTGTTAATCATCTGCTCGAGCCTGTCACCATTAAGGTCTTGCACATCAGCAAGGTCTATGAGTTGCCCTGTTTGATTTGTCTGCACCCACCAACTTTTCATTATGTTTCTGTTTACATCTGAAATCTCAACAGAAACAACAGTCTTGAGATGTATTCCCAGCCGATGGAGAGCCACCTCAGCACCCCCAATACCCGAGAAGAGTGATAATACTGTTATTCCATTTGGGTACATGTCCTTCAATACAGAGAGGTGGTAAGCCACTGTATCCACTTGGAATGAATTCCCTAGGGCCTTGTACCTTTCTGTCCTGCTAGTACCTCCCCCCCTGGTGTGATCCCTTGGGAAGCCCAACAACATTTCAATCTCATCTGGCTCCAGCGGTGCAACCTTGTGCTGCCCCACCCAAACAAGATTCCACCTCCTGCATTCATCAAGAACATACTTCTGAATTCTTTGAGGTGGTGAGTCACCATACTTCTCCAGCTCGTTTCGAATCCTCTCTGTGAGTTTTGCACTAGCAACACAGGTCTGCAGACAGTTGAACTGTTTCCTAGGGTCCCAAGGAGGCCACCACTTCCGTGTCATTGGGAAGGCTTCTTGTATGGTTTTTGGAGGAGTGGGACGAAGAGGAAATCTGTTGTGAATGGGAAGGTTGTGAACATATGCTCTCTTTCTGGCAGCAGCACAAAAGTATTTTGAATCAACGAACTCTGGCTCAATATCATACAAAAACCGTGAGATTCTTTCCCAAACACCTTTTGGTGCTAGGGCAACATTTTCATAATAGAAGTATGGTGGACCTATAGCTGCGTCAGGTATCTTTCTATTTGCAATACACATCCTCTGATTTGGAAGCCCAAATCCAATCATTGGGTTTGGTATACAGACCATGGGTTCATTCTCAGCCAGAAAACGTTTCCTCTTTCCATTTGTCTCCTCTGTAGACCTCCTTTTTTTACCTCTCTGCGAATCATAAACATAAGTCTGCATGAGCCAAAGTCATAACAGAAATGAATGAGGCTGCAGTAAGAAATACAAACAGTGCAGTTCCAACATAAAATGTACTGATCTCAACATTACCACTTCTTCAGCAGAACTTGAAAAAGGAGATTCTCCTAAATGACAATTAGGTTCTTCTGCCATCTGCGCAGCATGTATGGAATCTGCTAGCTCCAAAACAGATGCATTCGGGCCTGGTGACATGGCAAATGTAAGGGGATGAACAGATAGAAATCAAAGAGATTGATGTAGGTATCCCTGAATAAAGAGTGCTAAACCTTACATATTTCAATAAATGAATTCACAAAACTCACAATGCCTACATCCAGCCAAGAACATCAATCAACCCAATACATTATACACACACATACACACACACAGGATTTAGAAATTCTTAAATCTTGTGTGACCATCTCTAACAAAAACAAGAAAGATATGGAGTTGATGATTCATTCATGATGAACAAACCATAACCCCCGTTTGGGGCGGCTACCAACCAAGATACTTTCCAAGGTACCTAATCTCTCCATCGTGCTGGCATATCAGCAAATTTTCTGCCAAAGCCATCACCATTAGAGAAGCATTTTGCTTTGCTCATAGGGTTGGTGAACATCAGACTGTTAGATCAAGCACTGAACTACAGAGGACCCCAAGAAAAAAAGAAACTTTAAAAAGTTTACATTAAGCCGTAAAGAAACTTGTAAGACTAAAGAGATCGAAGGAGGACTTGCTATCCTCTATTGCAGAGAAAAGCTCACCGCAAGATGTAGGTGAATGTTGTTTGGGTGGCCCCCACACAAAAAAAAGGAAGCCTTAGTATTCTTTTCTTTCCATCCCTTTGATTCTAGGAGACCATAAGATACTCGCATTCCTTTCTTGGTAGAATAAGAATCACCCTCTCTTGCTCTCTCATAAGCATGATCTCCTTGCTTCCTCCAAATGTAACTTTAAATGAACAGATGTCAGATCTGATCTGATTCTCTGAATAGATATATAACATCGAGCAATTAGCCCTTCAGACCTCACTAATTAATCCCAAGATATATTCACAACCCCAACTGGCCTTATTCCATATTATTATTAGCCTTGTGAACTAAGAATCCTATAATTAAATAAATTTGCATCTTTTATCCTTTTAACTAACTCTCTAATCTCTCCTGTTATAAAGTTTCCCTTACATTTAACTTCCCTCCTGTTGAAGCTAGTGCTAATTCTAAGAAAACACATCAAAATGGTACTCAAATATGTCTGTCCCATTATTCTTCTCATTCATCCACTGTTAATGCCCAGAGGGAGCAGATTAGCTCATAACATCTATTCAAGGCACAACATATTGGCCACCATCAACTAATGCCAGAACAATTAGAGTTATGGATTTTGCTGTAAGAGTTTAGCTTATCATGGTAGAAATTATGTTGGACAAAAACTTTATTATAAAATTTTGATGACCCTTAACATTCTAGTATTAATAATTCTGACCAATTTGTGTAGCAGAGGTTTGACCAGTCTCTTTTCCATAGTTGAGACAGAGAAGCTATTACATCACATGCTTAAAACTTGAATGCAAGGCACACATGACAGTCAAAGGCCTTCCATTCTTCACTCATGAAATTTATCTGGCTCTTAGATCACATGAAGAACATGTAGGTGACCTTGTTAGTGGAAATGTTTTGAAAAGACACCATGTGTAAAGCCCTCTCAAACTACTCAAGTAAGTGCCAGGCCAAAAACTCTCCTATAAATCTCCATTAGATGGTTTGTATCACCAATAAGCTATCTAATTACAGCTTTTGAGTGCTTACAACAAACTGTTCAAAACACTTAGCAATGCTTTAAACAGCTTAATGATGGAGGGATCTTGTTTTCAATAAAACAAAATGAAAAATCAGAAAAAAAAAAAGGAAAAAAAAAATATGGCGAGATGGAGGACAATATAGGGCACAATCTTGTTATTCCTTTATCATGAACTTGTACAGAAGAAAGATTTTGGATGGGGAAAAAAGACAGAAGTGGAAATGATCAGAATGAGTATTCAACATGAAAACAATAAAGAGGTGGAAAAATGCAGTATGTAGAAGATACATTGAACTAGTAGACCATATTCATGACCATATATCCACTATTCATCCAAGTACTTTCATCTTCTCCCTTAACTAGATATGGTTCTTAGCTTGGCCCCCTCACGTTTCAAGAAATACAGAAACTGAACAGTGATATTAACAATAAACAGTGGAGAAATATTAACAATAAATGGTAGGAAATCAAATAGCATGGTTAACAAAGTCCATATAAATTATAACTCCCAAGACAACTAGGATTTACCAGGAATCTAGTACTATTTAAGGCTGTTGACATAAACCTACAGAACAATGATTTTCGCAATCACATTGGCGCTAGTAATTTAACATTGCACCCATCTTTTGGAAGATCAGATAAGCACCAATAACAAGCAAGCTAATTTTAGCAGGTCAGTAGATTGATGATGCTAATGCATTACTCCAGTTGCAATTAGGCTTATTAGTGAAAAGATCAACCACATGATGCTACAATAATCTTTAATGGTGACCATGGACTACCTGAAGTTTGGATGGCTATAGCACCATGTTGCTTATGAAGATGCCTGGGAAAAGCAAGCACAATGCACTGAATATCAACAATAACATGGGCTTTGGCATGCATTGGTGCATGCTCAAGGAAGAAGCTCAATTTTTATCTTGATGTAGATAAATGCAGAACAATCTTGGAAGCTATGGGATGTTGACCTCATGGGGTACCACACAGAGGACTTGAAGGTTTCAAATTTCCCAAGGTCTTATAAAGTGGTTTTTGAGCATCTTTATCCATATGGTACGTACAAGATATGTACAAATGGAATTACATTATGTTCCTGCCTGTTGGATGAGTGCCACAAGGATAACTCCAAGGCCTTAGCTAGGGTTTGGAATCTCTAGAAAATAAAGGACCACTTATTTGATGTCATCCAAGATACAAGCTCAGCAGGTTCAGGTATCCAAGTCCAGATGAAGGGAATTTCTTATTGTGTAGATAGGGCTGAAATCGGATCAAATATGGATCGGATACCCGCATATCCATATCCATATTTGTTTTGTCTGACGAATATAAATACGGATACAGATATTATTCGGATATAAAAATTCATATCCATATTTGTTTTAAACATATACGAATACAATTCGGATACGGGAAGTATGAATATAATTACAGATATAACTTAGATAATTAAACTTTATGACTATAAAATCAAAGATATTTGTAATTAAATAGATGATAAATCAAATTAATAACATATTTATATGGTTAAACATTTCTTATATTTTTCTTAAAAATTAATAACTACTATATAAAGTTATATAGGATTATATATCGATTCGGATATTCGGATACGGATCGGATAGTTACCTATCCATATCCATATCCATTTTTCTTTGACGAATATGGATACGGATACGGATATTAATCAGATCCTCAAATTTTTATTTATATCCGGATTGATTTGGATACGAAAACGGATCCGGATAAATAATATCCATACCACTTTCACCTCTATGTGTGGGTCCTCTCATGTTCCAAGTCTTGGAAGCTTGGCATCCATCACAACAAAGTGTGTTTTACACCTAGGTTGAAGGAATTTGAAGGCTTAATAAGTGCATGAAAAGATAACATGAGCAATTCTATGGGCACTGTATACCAGAATTTGCTATGTCCATACAGTTGAATTCTATTTGGAGTGACAACCCAATGCCCACATAAGGTTTAAGAAATAATGAGACAAGCATATGATAAAACTGTTCCAAATATATAAATAATAGATGCAACAAGTTATGTCATTCTATTCTGATTTAGCACTTAGAATATCAACCCTATGACAAGAAAACATGAGAGCATGTATGAGGACAGGGCATAGCAATGCATGAGAACATGGAGACAATTGTGTAACAAAGTAGGCAAAGATAGAGGCAAACATCAACAAATATGAGAATAGATATGAATAATAGTTCAGTGAGATAATTATGTATGAAATATTGCTTAAGATGAATTGGTTGTGTTAGGGTTAGGCACTTCCAAGTTAAACGATTTAAAATAAGATAGAGAAACCAAAAATGGCATTGATCAAAAATAGCAAACATTTTAAAGTATTTGCCCTTTAGCGAAAACCTATGCCATGCTAAAGGCTTGTTGCATACATTTAGTAAAAGTTAACAACATTAAAAAAAACCCTCATCAAAAAACATTATGTTCACTCACTTCCATATGTTCCATATATTGTTTCTTCAACATTTTTAATGTTTATTTAAGCTTCCTGGGATATAAAGTGTCAAGTCTCAATTCAAGCAAATTTATGCAGTTGTTGTTATCTAACTAAATTTAAGATAGTTGAAACTATAAGTTTCCTTAATTTCACAGAATTGACACCAATCACACTCATTTGACACATCAGAACTCCCCCCCAGGGGGGAAAAAGGGAAAAATAACAAGGATGTGTTCAAAAACAACTCTAACTGAAACAAAATAGATAACATCTTAAATGCTTGAAGCCTTTAAATATGTGGAGTGTTCATCAATTGAAAGAAATTTAGTCTTTATTGTATATAATATGAATATAACCTGTTCATAGCAGATGCATATCAAAAGATTCATGTAACGTACAAAATACAGAAGTATGGGATGGGCCAAACTGCAAATCATTCTAGTACTTAATAGGTCTCAATATGCAGTCAAGAGAAAAATCAACATAAATCCATTGAAATCAATGTAATGTTGGTTAATTGTTTTAGCACCGGCACCCCAAAGGCATTGACTAGATGCTATAATAATACCACATCTCTTTATGGCTGAAGATGCCTCATCTGTGGGGAAGCCCATCTCCACCAAAATCAACAATTTCCGATCCTTCTCAGACAAATCTTCTGTGAATTCCTGCACAAAGAATTTCAGGAAAATCCACCAGTTATGTATGCATCTTACGCCATAAAGTACTTTTGATTAAGAATTGTAAGTCTGAGAATACTGTAAAAATCATAACAAAAACATATAAGATTTTGAGTCCAAAATCTGAAACAAAGTATACTATAAGCTTGAAATCTTGTTTTTGAACTTAAAGCTTTAAGTCAGTAAAAACAAGTAATCAGTAAGAATCACTACAATATTAAGCATTCAACTCCTCCCAAGGCAAGAATAAGAAGGCAAGCAGAAACCAAGGACCGAAAAGAGAGGTCAAGAGGAAAGATACATAAAAGAGTAGCAACGGCAAAAAAATAGCAATTATATCACAGGCTATTAACAAAAGATTATGACTTTACAATCCTTCAAAATGTAAAGAATGATAAGCCTCTAGATGCATTCAGGATTAGGAACCAACACGGGTGCACCTTAAAGCACAGGGCTAAAGCAGGAATGGGAAAAGGAACATAACAGACGTCAATAAAAATAGATTTCTAGTATGGGAGCTGTCTGGGAAATACTCCTGCAGGTACACAAAGATACAAATATACAACTATACAATATGGGTGCATGCAGTTGGATGTATGCACGATATTCCATATAGCCATATATTGCAAGCAACACAAATATGATACTGACAATAAGTACAGAAAACCATTGGTAGTCACCGATAACATTGAAGAACATAAAATCATAATGAAAAGCAAATTTGTTTATCATGAGACAATGTTGTTCTATCCCAGAATGTCAAAAACAATGGGAGGAAGTCTAAAAACCAGTCGCACTGCAAGCCATAGAACAAGATTTTCGAAACTATTAGCAAGAAATCAGAATTCCTTGATCCATGCAATAATTAACAAAAACATATTGGGTCAAGAAGCCTTTGAGAAAGCAAGCCAAATTCATGATCCCCCAGTCGTTTGAACTCGATCCACTAACTTCAAATATTTAATGGATTTATAATAGAACAATGGTTTAACCTAGAGGTGAAAGTAACAGGGAGGGGAATGACAAAGTCAGAATGTTCTCTACAATATCATCTGAGCTAGAGCTATCATCCTACAAAAAAGCATCCAGTCTTTCTAGTTCTACTATATAATCCTCAAGCTAGGCCTGAAGTCATGGTTGTCCAAAGCTTGAGATCAGTCTCAAAGTCATCTCCATAAGAGGTCAACTATCTCATGCAAGCCATTCAGATATTAATTAGTTTAATTTCATAGTGGAATTATAGTTTCCAGAAAATTTCCCTATACCGGTGCATACCGCCCTGTACTGGGCATGGGTACCATGCTGATAGCAAACTGAGACTTGGTATGGGAGCGTACCGAGACTAAGCACACCAGAATTATACCAAAATGGTACCAATATGGGTTCTGGTATCGAGATAGTGAACAATGGTTTCCAATACTATAAAACCTCTTTTGACACATGCATACACATTGATGCAGAATTCACATTGTGGAAGCATGGAAATCCTTCTCTCTTTCGCTTATGGTTTTAAAGTACCATCCAATACATAACAACATTATATGCTAACTATTGCAAACTACCTTCTCCATATGTACAAGGCCTATGTCATCCACCGCACCTTATCAAACTATAATAACCTATATGCATAGGATTTTGTTGAGCTGTATGGACCAATAAGCTATGATATATATGTGGAAATTTTGAGGTCATTCAGTCCTATGTGTTCGAACCCCAACGCCTCCACTGGGAGTTGGAACAACTTATCTCAAGGCAACACTAAATGTAGAACCAAGGTAAATCTAGAAACTGGAAAGGTAGTTTTTAGCATTTTTTTTAAATAAAAAATAAATGTTTACTACTTAAGCTATTCAACAACCATAGCTAAATTGTATTCTCATTAATTCATGGATTTATGAGAAAATTGAACTATGCTTGAATAAATGAATTTTTTTTTTGAAAAACTATCTTCTTGAATTATACCCATTGACATTGGCTAATGCTTTAACTTGCCTTTGGTTTTCACTAAAGTATCTTTCATAGTAGGTGATCACTATTTATGCTATGAAAATATTCCAAGGTAAATAATATATGTGTGTCAGCTCAGTTTAAGATGATTTTTTAACTTGAACTAAAACCAAACTGATTTTTCGGTTCCACAAAATTCGAAACTGAAACCAGACCAAATGTGGAAAAACCTGATCCAAAGCGAACCAAATAACTGGAACGAGGTGATTTTGTGGTTTGGTTCATTTTCTTGCACACCCCTAGTTCCTGGTGAAGCTTGTGCAGGCATTAAATAGAGTGTGTGGAAGGAATGGTTTATCGAGACAAAGTAGATGGTACAAACATCAACTGACAAATAGTCTGCCAACATTTATGAGTCATTTAATCAAACATCAACCCCCCACTTATCATTTCCACAGGTTATGAAGTTCAAGCCCCTCATGCTCGTGTTACCCCCCCAACTATCCCTTTGCCCTTCTACTTTCTCGAGGCTTCTTCTTCTTCTTCTATTCTAGGGTTTTTGCTTTTTAATTGATTTTGTCACAGAAAAGATCAAGGGCACCAGAAACTTTCGGCCTAAATTGGAATTTGATGCTTGGTGATCTGACCAAATCAGTCAAATCAGATGGAGAACTCACAAACGAGGAAGAGGCCTCAACTTGCATGGAACATCATTTCCCCAGACAATGAGAGATCCATTCACGTCCAAATGCTAGGGTTAGGGTTTGAAATTGCGATGAGGTAGAGGGAGGGGGGATGCTAGGGTTAAGGTTAGGGTTGTACCATATGCTGGATTCTGAGCTGGTCTCGAAATGGTTCTTGATGAATTCTGCGTAGGATGTTGTCCGAGATGAGGTGGTGTAGCATCACCTCCATGGAAGGATGACGATCGGGAGGGCCACTGTGTCATCAATCTTGGGGAGAATCTCACTCAATGTAAGATTTCTTCTTCATCTTCTTATTTTCATACTTTTCCTTCTGCCAATATCTTTTGATTTATAAATCAGGAAATTATAGATGTGGGACTAAATGGCCAACTTCTCCTCTGTTTCACTTCTCATTGCCCATGCACGACCTTGCTACATTAGCGCCTCTAAGCCCCACCATCATCATGACCACCAAATCCCCTACAACTAATGAAGCTACCAGACATCCTTTCTCCCTCATTCCTCTATTTCTCTCCCTCTCCTTCTCTCTTCCTCTTCCAACCCATTAAATTGAATCAAAATTTTCAAGTTAGTTTGAATTGGTTTTTATATTAGGTTGGTTCAGTTTTCGTTTTTAGTTTTAGGAAATTGATTTAAGTCAGTTGGGTTTCAAAAATACCCCTAAACCAGTCTGACACAAATCATGCACACCCCCGTCAAGGACATAATCTACCAATAAGCCTCAGAGATTATTATCAAACTAATATTTATTTTAGTAATTATTTAATGCATATGATATGCCTGACTTCACTATTTTTTCTTTTTTTGGGATTTTCAATTAAAGTCGGCAATTGATGTTGCCGACTTCACACGATAAATCTAACAAAAAGTATGAAATAGCAGCCGAAGCCCTTGTTTTGATCGAGAGGAGGTCCACCCTCCTCCAACCTTCACCAACATGGTGGAGAGTGGAGACATAGCAGCATCATAGGCACTTCAAAGGCCTCCGACGGTCTCCTCCGACTCTCCCTTTCCTTCTCTCCCTCCCCCCTCCACCAAATTCCACCGAGCTCGACAGTGGCATCGCAAGCTCGGCTTCCCTCCAACAACGTTGTACAGCCCAGCCACTAGTTAAACAAGCTAGCATTTGTTGGGTTCTGATGGCACAATAAAAGGATTGGATGTTTAAAATTTTCATTCAAAACATCCTAATATACCGAAACCCTAGAACCCAGAATCCCTTGACTATAGCAATCAAAGCATAAATAAAGCAAGCATGGACAAGAGGAATACCTATAACACTTATTCCAATTCCACAAGACGTCTAAGTATCCGTCCTCCAATGGTGATCCACATGAAAATTGGACCAAGGACAGCGCTCCTCCTTCATCTTGGTTTAAGAGTTCTAGCCCCTGAACTCGACTAACCACCAGTCGATCAGACCTTCCTCCAGACCTAAGTCTGGACCTATCAAAACCTCCTACAGAACCTGACCACCTTCTTTTGGACCTCTTAAACCCTTTGTCTTAAAAGGATTAGGCTTGTCTTAAAAGAACAAGCCTTGTCCTAAACCCTAGAGTTGTAAGAGAGATAGAGAGGAATTGGATAGGACGTGTAAGAGTTTAATGATCAACCTTTATCTGCCGCCACCTATTTATAGCAATAGGAGGGGCGCTAGAGGGTCCAGATAAGCCTCTCCATAAATGCCATGAATCGGTGTATGAGATATTAAGAGTCTTATAAGAGGACTCTTAATTATCTGATACGGTGATTCAGGCTTCCCTCGCATTCGCTAGAGAAAAAAGATGCATTCAGCATCCATCACCTTTCCAGATTAGCCTAAAACTTGTCACGTATATCCCATAATTCAAATAGAAAGGATATCAGCAGGTAACACCCCATTTAAATTGAAATTTAAATGGGAGAAGGACTCGTCGCGTGGGTCCTTTCTTTCTCGCGCGTGCGTATGCCCAGTAAAGGGTGTCATAGGAATCCATATGTTTATCTGATAATTTTTCAAAAATGATACATGAATTCAGCATTTAAATTTGATTCTATCATGGAAAGATATCATATAAATATGGTGCCTAAGACTCCTTAAAAAAGGAGTTCTTAGCGTCTCTTCGCGCGACCATAAGCATCACGCGCGCGCGCCTTATTTCCAGACAAGTTTCCATGCCAACTCAAAAGTATTTTTCATACTTTAAAAGGTGTGCAAGAGAGGTTAAGATCTGATCTCGTTGCCTTATAAGTCAGAGACCCAAAGCAGGACTCTTGGTCCTTCTGCACGCCAAAAGGAACGAGCGTGTGCGCTCTTCTCAATTTGTGCCAAGAGTCCTTAACTAAATGGACTCTTGATTATGGCGTGGATAAGATTTTAGGCGCCCCTCTTTGGGCTGCCTCCATGTGGTTGGACCTAACCCAAACACTCATCAAATTGGGTTAGCAAATTAGCAAGGATTGAGACCAAATTGATCTCCCAAGAAGCTAGAGTTTCCACACATGCTAGCATGCTTACCAGGAACCCTGATTGGATCCAAAATTCCAATCAACCTTATCAAAATGGTCCTTGGCCAATTTCTTATGTGTGACCCATTGGGTTTTACATCGAGCCAGCAGTAGGTCCGGATGCAAGTTGATCTAATTTGATTAGACTCCTAATCGATTAAGGTCTAAAATAAGCTAATCCGAGTTCAGCAATTAGAACCTCTTCTAATTGGCAATCGAATTAAACCATTTAATTCGATCAAATCCACAAGTCAAGATTGACGTCTAGCAACGTATCATGACCACCCAGAAGATGTGAAATTTGGTAGAAATACCAAATATACCCTTCAGTGGCAAGTTATTGTGCAATTCAATCCTTCGATCATCCTTGTATCCCGAATATGTTCATGAGTATGGAATTATGTCAAACTCAAACACATATCCATATCGATTCTCAATCAATCAATGATAACTCCAATAACGAAGCATTAGAAACTCTTTCTAATCTCCATCCTGCTTTTGATCAAAAAAAATTTTCTGAGTCATCTAGAGATGAGAATTCACAGGATGTCATCTCTTCTTACTAGGAGTGCTCGATTCCTTGCTGATCGATTCACAATCTTCGTACACACTCCACCATATCCAGAACATGCCGTACATGTCTTAATGCCATGCTTGGGTATGAACCAAAACATAGATTCACGTGCACAAGATTCCATGATGATCTCAAATCTAAGGATCATTTGCACAACTCCCATGTAGAGAACCATCTTTTGACATGCAAGTAAGGCTCTATAAAATATTCTCTATCGACGAGTCAATTCAATGAACTCATTCCCTAATGAGCATCCACATCCTTGTATTAGTGTCCCTACACAAGTGGCTAGTGAGATTAGCCACCCTCTCCGTCGAGCATACATAGGATGTGCCAGTCTTTCCGAAATATTGATCTCCGACTCGATGCTCTCACAATCAGGAATGTTTAAGATTAGGATTTTAGATCTCACAAGCATGACCCATTCATGTCTCCTAAAACCATCGCTCTAATCTTTAAGGTTCATCATAATTTTAAACATAGTAAGATGCAACTAAAATGATGAATCAATACCTCATTTTATTATCAAAAAAAAAAATATCATTATATAAGTTGGAAGTTTACAAAGAAAAGTACCACCGCATCACTCATGCGATTGGCTTGTAGGACACTCTTCTTTTAGCATTTTGGCCCAGCCCAATATTCATTGAAAGGCTCAAAGGCCTGTTATCACATATGAACAGGGCATAGTCCTATTCAAACATAGTGGAGGAGTCCTCCACCATGGACTCCATGGAAGGCTAAGAAAGCCTAGCTTTCACTACTTTTTAAAGACCCCAGGACGTCCAATTCATCGTCACTGAAAAATGTCATAGTCGTTGCTTTTATTTTTTCCCTTTCTTCCTCTAGGTTGCCGACAGTTTAAGCTCACTGTGGCCAATGAAAATCACAACCAATCCATCGTTAGAATTAGGTAAAGCCTTGATCTTTTTCCTTTTCTATTAATGCTTGAACCCTCATCGTCGGCCGAGATTTTGCAGAAAAAATCTTAAGGATAAGAGGCTCCATTTAATCCTCTAAAAAAACCCCCTATTTATATTCTTTTTCCAATATTCTCCATTGTTGGTGCCTATCACTAGAGATGGGACCTGCCCCTATGCTGTTTTCGATTGTCATTGGTGGCCCACCACTAGGGACCATGAAACCATGAAGAAAAGGGGTCAAGATCGTTGTTTTCTAGCGTCGGCCACCCTGCCACCACTATCAATGGCCCTTGTCACTGGTTTTTCCGGATGTCATCACTATCACCAATCACAACCCCAACCAACCTTCTCCTTTGACCTAAAAAGAATTGAGCATAAGATGCCCTGTTTTGCCAACAAGCCAAAGAAAGAAGAAGAAGAGAATGAAAAGAAAAAGAAAAGAAGAAGAAAGATTAGCCCTCTTTGTTCAGTCCTCTGCCATTGGCCACTAGCCTGATCTACCATCCATAATGCCTACCAATCCTATCCTTCAACCACCATCACCAAGCACCTAAAACACTATCTCTTCTAGCCTATTTCTCTCAACTCTCTCTACTTTCTCTTCCCAGGATTTGTCTCTCTATAGCTATTGAATGGCCCCAATTGGTCCATCCCTTGTAACCTTTGTTAACCACTGTTAAGCGGTCTTGACACCAGTGCACCAGCTTCCACCCTGGTCCTTGTTATATCTTGCTAGATTTGGACATCATAGATCATTATAACCCACCTATACTCTAATCTAGTCTTTGATCATGTGGAATTAGCTTGGTCGGACAAATCAAGTTGTTGAGCTCTACCATCTGATCAACCTTGTCCTTCTTCATCCTCATCACTTATCAGGCATGGAGCTATAACTTAATATGATCTATCTGGGTTCTCCAAAGCTTCTTAATTTGTTTAACTTCTAACATATTGAGTTTCAATGACCTTGAATAGGTGGATTTGATTTACTAGATTGAAGTGTGGATTCATGACTGCCATACTCGAATTTGTCGCTAATAGAAGTAATCTAACACTTCAAAGTATATTTTCTAATGATTTTTAGAAAATTACAATTAGTTTACTAAATTTGTTTATGACCTTTGTTTTCTGTTTGATAAAATGGGTCAAACATGTATTGCTTTATTCTTATCAATAAATTATTTTTGAATATATGATTTGCTGTGAGAAATGGATTGAAAATTTTGATTAGAAAGTTTGTGAAATTATTTTTATATATATTCTTAGCATGACTATGATGTGGCCCCATCAATGGAGATTATACATTGGATCTATCGACTCATAATCGGAGAAACTAATTTCGACACTAAGCCACCGTTGTGCAACATGTTTCTATTATCAGACACATGCCACTAGGTTACATGGCAATAGCTTAATGTTAAGTCTATTATCAATTTATGAAAGATAAATGTTTTACAAAAATATATGTTATTCGAGATTTGTTCTTCCATGTCAATATTATATTATCTATTTGCTCAACATGCTTAGACCCCACTATGATATGCTAATGTTGCTTACTGGGCTGATGTAGCTCGTTATTCTTTCTTTTTTTTTATTTATCAGATTTTGATTCATGAATTGCTCAGAACATTGGAGAGTGCACTAGACCTCTTGGAGATGTTCGTGTGAGTTGGTCTTCTTAGTAGTCTAGCATAAATCTGAGGATTTTTATCGGGATTGAATATTAGTAATATTTTGGAATTTAATGACTTGAATTATCTTGGATTATTTGTTGATAAGAATGATTTGATTGGATATTTATTAAATTGACTTTTGAGGATTAAAAAAAATTATTTTTGCTCTGAAATTATTTGATCAGTAGCCTTGCATGCTTGTATGATCTGTCTTGCAGGCATACGACTTCTATTACATGCTTGGTTTGAGGTGTGACAAACCCCCTCTGCCTCTCCCTCTCTCTCCCTCCGCTCTCTCTCTTCCTCTCTTTCCTTCTCCCTCTCCCCCTCCTCACCAATCATTTCAAATGCCAGAACTGTCCTGGTAAGCCGCCTGTACAGTTTGGCATGCCCCAAATCGGATGGTTCAGGTTGGTTCAACGAACCATGATTTATAGATTTTGTTGAATGAAGTAACACCTTTGTAGAGATTTTACCCTCTATTGTTGTCACTATTCTCTCTATGCTACTTATATTCATTAACTTTTCTTCTTCACCTTTTCCCATCCTTACCTCAAATTTATTTCAGCTCATATTTATATTATTTGTAGCACTAGCCTAAGGGGCAGCATCAATGATTGTGCATAACATGACATGAACAACCTCAACTCTTAACAGCTAGTAAACTCATATTTCTGAAGTATTTCCAAAAATCTCAATGTATTTGTTTTCAGATAGTGGTGTTGACCAAATATAGGTAGTGATAACCCAAAAGGGAAAGATGACTCAAAACAGACAAGGGCAAAATAGATTCTCATGTTCACTATGTAAACACTAATCATTTTTTGCCTATATGTGCATCTGTCAAATAAATCCATTCTACAGCCATCTAACTTTTAAATGAGGCCAGCCAAGTAAATTACCTCATCTTGAAAATCATCCATGTCAGAAAGATCATCATCTGTATTGTCCTTATCACTTGTTAAAGAACAACCATTAGGTGAATTTGCATAGTCTGAAGGAGCTTTGTCAATAGCCTGCAAAGTATGAAATAAAGTAAGTTGCGATAAATGTAACATGAACTCCTAGCATATAAATGCGACACCCAGAAACATGAAAGAACATACACTCTCATGATTAAACATATATGAAGGTGCAATTTCAAGTTTCTAAGCTTAGTACGGCATTGACTATATACACTGATTAATCTAGATAAGCAAAGTAAATGCTTACTTTATAGGTAAGCAGTGTCTCCAGTATAGCTTCTGTATCTCCTTCCCCTGCAAGCCACGAAACAGTTGCTAATATATGCTATCAAATAATAGTTATTTTTTTTTCAAAATGTACTAAATGCAACAAAGAGCACAGACCATTTTTTTCCATTGCTTTAGCCACCATTTCTTCTTCAAATCCCATCCCCATAAAATAGCAGACCAGACTAGGACGAGAAGGGCCCTCCTCACAAGCCTTGAACAAATACAAAATGCAATCAGTTAATTAACCCAATTACATTCCAACATCCATCACTCAATGAGTAGATGCATCCAATTACATCTTTGCATCAAAGAAAAAGTATCCAGACAGAAAGATAGTTCACAATTCAAGCCTAGTAAATATTAGCTAACACAGTGCATTTTCACATGGTATTTTGCATTCACCTATATATTATTAGTATACCGGCTGACATACTTTCAACACTGTTTTCACTACCCTATTTTGGTTCCCTATCAGTACGCATCAAAAATCAATGCCTAAAACTAAATATTATCTTAATTTTACTTATTGGCAAACATTTGGTTATGTCAGTCCTCTTAAAAAGCTCTCAGCCTACCATAATAAACCTATATCCGGGTTAATCTTGGAACCACTCACCTATCAAGATAGAAGATACTGGAGAATGAAAACATCAGCCTTTTTTTTTTTTTTCCGTTGGAAAAATAGCCAATTACCTTCTTTGATGGGCCTGTCATGGCTTCATGGATACGAATCGGCGGGTCACTTGGGCCAGAAGGCGGCAGAGAGTTGTGCCTTGTGCCCTCATCCACGACTTCATTGTCACTACCCCATTCAAAATCCTCATCGCTATCACTGGTCCAAGTATCCTACACAAATTTAAAAAAAAAAAAAAAAAATCTTTTTGTTAAAAGGAATTTTCCAAAAAAAGAAAAAGATTGAAAGAAAGAGAAATGGAGGTTGAAAGAATGAAATAGAGAGATGATAGAACGATCAAAGCAATGGCAGCGCAATCTCACCATTGGAAGCCAAAACCTCTCAAGGAACCCTTCAGATTAGCCAAAAGACACAAAATTGAGAACCCAAGAATCTGCCAAACGGCTCACGGAGGCAAAAACCCCGTATGGCGACAATGCTGGATGAAAAAACCCTTCTTTAACGCGTTCTTGATGGAGCCTGGGATCAAGAGTTTCATCAAACGAAGGAGAAAGAGAAGAAGGCAGTGGCGATATGACAGGCAAGCGTTTAGGGTTTTACAGCGGGAATGTCGCTGATTCCTCGAGATTTTAGGTTTTACGGGGGAGGAGAGGAGGAGCCCCGGCCTCCTCCGCCTACGCCCAAAACCATTTTCCAATCTCTAGTTTTATTTCTTTTTCAAATTGGGCCATAAAAAAAGAAACCGAAAAAGGAAACGGAGAGCACGGAGAACGAGAGAAATAAGAGAGAAAGAGGGCGGGAGGTCTATTTGTCACCATGCCTTATGCCATTATTCATCTTAAAAAATAGAGATCTTGGTGTCGCGTACCAAATGCGTCGATTTGGGTACCAAACACAGCAGATGGAGAGACAAACATGACTCTTGAACTTCGATATGGGCGATGTGGCAGCTATCCATGATGCACAGCTTTTGATGATATAAAATATATATAATAAAAATATATTATCATCTTATCTATTATCATTTATTTAAAAAATAAAAATTAATTAACCAAATTAATGCACCACCCACGATCTAAATGGGACCTATCATTTAAAAAATTTAAATGTGAGTTTATAAGATTTAAAATAAAATTACAGAAATACCCTTCTAATTTTATCTCAATTTTATTTATATTTTAAAAAATATCAAATTAATCTTTCTAATCATCAATATATTTCAATACGATCCATTTATTCTTCTTTGTTAATGAAATGATATCACGTGATCATTATAAAATATCATTATTTTATAAAATAATGAAAAAAATTTATCTCTATCTCCTCCTTCCTCTCTGATAGATCTCCTCTTCTTTCGTCACAGGCGTCCCTCTTTCTCCTTTTCTCTTCCTTCTTCCCTTTCTCCTCACCTATTTCTTCTCCTCATAATGGCTATCTCCACCTCTGCTCATCTCTCATCAGCAATTTTTTTTCTCCCTCCTCACCTCTCTCCTTACCCATTTCTTCTCCTCTTTCTTTTTATCTCACTCTAAGCTCACCTACGAGCCCTTCTCCTCCACGGTGGCTTCATTCACCTCCTATTATTGTTCGTCGGTGACCTATTTATTCCCCTCCTCTCTTTCCGTCTCATCCATTTTTCCCCCTCATTCTCCTTCTCCTCCAGATAGCCTATGAGCTATCCCTTTTCTCCTTTTCATCCACTTCTCTTCCTCATCCTCTTCCTCCTCCAAGTCGTCCATGAGCCATCCCTTCTTTCCTCTCTTTTTTTCTCATCCACTTCTTCTCCTCATCCTCCTCCAAGCTGCTTATGAACCATTTTCTCTCCTCTTCCCCCTCACTCATTTCTACTCATCCTCTTTCTCCTTCAAGCCTATCCATGAGCCCTATCCCTTTTATAGTGACCCCCTCCATCTCCACCTTTTTTTCATCGGTAACTCATCCTTCCCCCTTTCCTTTCTCCTCACTCTCTTTTCCTTCTTGCCATCCACTTCCTCCAAAGCCGTCCATGAGTCCTTCTCTATGATATTCTCTTCACTCATTATCAACGGCATCTTCCCCCTCCCCTTTCTCCTCATCCTCTTCTCCTCCAATCCCATCCATGAGGCTTTCAATGCAATCCTCCCCCTCCATGCTGACCTCCACGTCCCCATCCTCTCCCTCCATGATGGCTCTCTCAATCTCCACCTCTTCCTCAATGGCAACCCCTTTCATATGAGTGAAGGATATTTTAATATATTGAGAGAGAAAACTAACACTATTTGTTGGTAAGTAAATAGCTATACCATACTGAAATACTATCCATAACTAGAAGAACTAGTTTAACAATTTTTAAAGTATAGAGAATGTAAGCGAAATTAAGTTAAAATTGAAAAAATATTTCTATAATTTTTTTTAAAATTTAATAAATAATTTAGATCCTATTGAATCCAATCAATCATCAACTTATTAGATTACTAATTAGGATTGAAAACATATCAAATAGTATCCAATGTTCTATAGTGATGTATCTATATCTATATAGATTTTTATTTTATAGATTTAGATACAAATATTGATGTTAGCCAATTATAAAAGATTAATATCTATATTTATTTTAAATAGATATAAATATAAATCAGATATTAAAAGTATAAATATAGTATGGATATGAATCATCTACATCAAAAAAAAAAAGATGGATATAAATCATATAGTTAAACTTTATGAGAATCAAATAAAACATATCATTAAATGAAAGATAAATCAAATCAATATCATGTTAATATAGTCAATTAGTTTTGAAAAAATTTTATAAGTACTATGTAAGATTAAATATGATTACAAGCAAAATAGAATACTTGAAAATGAATCGGATAGTTGAATATTCATATTTATATCTATTTTATTTTGACAAATAATATGAATATAGATATTATTAAGATGCTCAAATTTATGTAAATATTCAGATAGATTCTTATGTGAAAATAGATCTAGATAAATATTATCCAATTCACTTTTATTCTTACTATTGATATCATATCACATTCAAATCTCTACTATTAATATACGAACAACTAAGATCTTTTTTTCTTTCTTTCTTTAAAGTTTTGAAGCTAATTTTTTTAGAGACCTAAAATATTGTTTCTTGTGCTGTACTCTTGAAATATCTATATATACTTAAACTTTGCTATATATCTATCTTCTCAATTTGTCAAGTCTTTTTATATGGTCTGGAAGCTTTTGTTAATACTCATTTTACTATTTGTTAATTTATGGAACACTTACTGAGATATCTTTTAATTATTTTAGTATTAATTTAAAAAATCAAAAATTGTATCAACTAAATTTGAAAATATATTTGTTAGATGGCAACATCATGATCACTAATGCTTTTCTCCTGTATGATCACATTTAATTGTATTTTCTTCACTATACAATATAAATATCGGGGGGAGAGAGAGAAAAGGGTAGGGATTACTTTTTTTCATCTGTTTTGCTTGTCAAGATTGGATTCCCTCCCTATTTTTGAAAGATAAATTAGCTAGCTTAGGCTGGCTATATTTGGCATCATTATCACTTTAAAAAAAAAATAAAAAAATAGGAATAATGTTTCTATTTTTTTTCAAATTTCTAACAATAGAAAATATTTTTAATAAACTCCTTTTTTTTAACGTCAGATCTATCTTCTTTGGATCTCCAATCCAATCTCTCCTACCTCCATTGCCCCTGATGTCCCGATTTTGAACTCTCATTTCTCATTTGAAAACCTAACTCTAGTGGTCCCATCTTTGGATCTTGAATCCCTTCATTGTTGCCACCAATGGTTGACTCTTCTTCCACCACCAAATCTCTACCAAGAATAAATCTACAAGGGCACATCCATGAGAACAACAATGAGGCGATGCTCTTGTTCTTAAAGAATGCCATGCTACTTGTCAAAGAAGCAGCCGAGGAAGCATGGTTGGAAGTTGGTCAATGATTAGGAGGAGCTGCTTGACCATGTTGAGGCTAAGAGGTAGCATCGAGAGGAGCTACTTGATTGTATTGACATCGAGAGCCGTTATTTCTTTGGACCTATATCAATATTGCTTGCTAGATTTTTGCCTCCAATGCTACAATGCTAGGCCTTGCCGCCCCACCCAACACTTTGCCATGCCTAATAGTGGTGACACCCAGATCCAACATCTCGACGAGGTTAGATCCCAAAGAAGGCTTCCATCCCTTCATGATCTTCACCTACTCCAAGATCGCAATCTTGATTCCCAAAAGGTTTTTGGCCAAGCACACTAGTGTAGTGATGCATCCACCATACCGACCATGATGTAGGGGCGAAACTTATTGGAGGATCTTCCAGTCAATGAAGATAGAGTACAGCGGGTGTAAGGGAAGGAAGAGGTTGGCAGGGTCGAGGAAGAAGCAAGCGAGGTAGGAATGGGGGATAGGGGTGTATCAAAGCAAAAATTCAGTGCAGGGGCAAAATGATAATTTTAAAATTTTTTCAAAATTACTATTTTACAGCGAAATTATTAATTAATCTCATTAATTAATACTAATTAACCCTACACTAGGATCTAAATATGATACAACAGCATGTATTTAAATTTGAAATCCAAATTTGAAACAGTAAATTTTTTACTGTACTGTGTTCAGAACACATCACCTTTTGTGGGTAGTCGATCACCGCAATCTGATCACCGTCGGAGGGCTCTGATCGTCACGTCGCAGCCACACAAGTGTCTGATCTCTGCGGATCATCCACACGAAGCTTCCGTCTGATCGGCTCCTCACGAATGCTAGTTCGTGATTTCACCCTTTTGATGGCTGATGTTGATCGAACTCCTTCGATCGATGTGTGCCGACTCCTCGGATGCTCTGAATCATCTGCACGATTGGTTGAGAGGCTGATGGATCTCTTCCTGAAATTTGATGGACTCACGACACTCGTGGCACACCAATCTCACTTCCCGAACCCTAGGTAGAAACCTTAGGGTACACACCAAAAATCCTGCGCCCACTTCTCTCTCCTTTTTCTCTCCTTTCGATAAACTTTGAACACTTCAAAATATTTTTAGAACCTCTCCACACCCCTTATCTTTTCTTTCTTTTCATTGCCCACACCCCCTCCCTTTCTCATTTTATAAAACATCGCAAGAGATGTTGAAAGCGTGTGAGTGGATAAGAAGAGGTGGTTGCTCACTAGAATTCAAATCAAATTTGAATTCAAGTGCCAACCAATCTTATCCTCATCCATTTGTGCGAGAAAGAAGAGATGACGTGGCTCTTTTTTTTTTCTTTTTGTGCGTGGAGACTTTCACGAGAAACCATTTCTCGTGTGGAATATGGGGCGCACAAAAGAGGATAAGCTGGCGCATGGTTATTTGGTTATCCATTCAAATTCAAAACTGCTTTGAATTTGGATGGGTAACAAATCAAGTTAATCCAAATAATTGGCCACAGAAACATGGGCATGAGAGAGCTTTGCATGGGAGAAAATTCACGAGAAAATTTTTTCTCGTGAATTCAAATGGGTGCAAGGAAGTTGGGTGGCGCAGGAAATTTAAAACAAGGTGGTTTGATTCAAATTGAGCCAACCTAATTAAAATAGGTTAAGCACAATTAGACCAGATTAAACCCAACACAATTAGGCTTAATTAGGCTCAATAAAATTCTAATCAAATCAGAAATTAACTAAGCCTAACCCCTGATCAAATTAGAGACTAAACCACCTTAGCGATTAGATCAACACTTAACCTAATCGGGTCAATCCAAACTGAATCCAATTTAATTGGACTTGATCTAAAAATAATTACTTAATCAAATTGAGTTAATTAGTGATTAAATCATTAATTAAACCTCTCATAAATATTGAGTCCAAATCCGATGGACAATCAGGCATCAGAGACCATCGATATGAAACCCTGATCAAAGAGTTCAAATTTCAAATTCAAAATTTGAAATTCAAAATTTTGACCCCGGTACCCAAAATGTATGGAACTCATGATCAGAGAATCCTAATTCTCAATCATAGAGTCTCAGACATATAAGACTCATAATCAGCCATCAGATCAAAAAGGAACCTCTAATGTGTGTGACCCCGTAGGTTCGAACCTAAGCCGATAGCACAGGAACCAATTTCTGTACTAATCGAAGTGACCATCTAGAAATGGTACTTGACGACCGGATAGGTCGAATAGTCGCAATCGCAACATTCAGAACCTACGTGAATATGGTTACCGTATAATTCATCCCTTTTGACCCCTGTGTTTAGGACGACTCAGGGTTAAACTGTCAACCCTGATGAGATCATCCGAATCGTGCTCAACTCAATTAGTCCTGTGACTCCTCACTAAGACTACCCTGGCCAAGATTTTGCTAAATTGAAATACGACTGTACACAGCTCCTAAACTGGAGTGGTCAATCCCATCTTGACACACGCACCGACAAGTCAAGTACTTGACTACACCCAGCAGCCTTCCATCACTGAATTAGAAATTCAGGTAGTCCAGTGCCTAAGTGCAGTGAGTTGCTTGCAAGTCACCGTGGCAGTCTCAGATCGGAGGGATATTTATGCCTATATCCTATCGGAGCAGATCTTGATAGCAGAAATAGCTCCGAAGTTGGTCACATTCAGTGCAGATGTACTATTACATCTCATCTGTATGCCATACCAGTGTCTCCACACTCCTTGGTTATGAGGACAACCAACCCATATGGCACACAACGACCTATGCTCGATAAATATTGTCGTCCTTGGTAACAACGTATCATTTGGTCGCGAACAGGTTTAAAGACTAAGCGATAAATCCTCCTTTGTCGAGTCTAAATAGTCCTAAGGACTTCACCACAACACAGGAGTTCATTAGAAGATGAAACATTTGTGATGAAAAAAATATCAAAATAATTTTTATTTATTTATAATTCATGTACTAATACAAAAGGAGCACAACCATCAACAGACTAACGATTGCCTTTGGGACACTATTCCCAACAATCTCCCACTTGGCCTAAAGCCAATCGGTGCAGTATCTAATACCCACCTTCGACTTGTAGTCGTTGAACTCCTTCACCACAATGGCTTTAGTGAATGGGTCGGCCAGGTTCTCCTTTCCGTTGATCTTCTGAAGGTCGACGTCACCTCGATCCACGATCTTCTGGATGAGATGGTAGCGGTGCAAAATATGCTTCGTCCGCTGGTATGCCTTCGGTTCCTTCGCCTGAGCAATGGCTCCAGAGCTGTCACAGTAGAGCAAAACTGGACCAACAAGAGAGGGTGCTACTCCGAGCTCGGTGATGAATTTTCTCAGCCACATCGCTTCTTTGGCAGCATCTGATGCAGCAATATACTCCACCTCGCATACTGAATCAGCCACAGTGTGCTGCTTGAAACTCTTCCAGCAGACAGCCCCACCATTAAGGGTAAAAATAAATCCTGACACACTCTTACTGTCATCGTGATCAGACAGAAAATTAGAGTCTGTAAACCCTATAAGTCTCAAGTCTGATTCACCATATACAAGCCACTGGTCCTTAGTATTTCTTAAATATTTCAGGATGGTTTTAACAACCTTCCAGTGATTCTTCCCTGGATCAGATTGGTATCTACTCACTATCCTAGTGAGTATGCCACATCTGATCATGTACATGTCATGGCGTACATGATAGATCTCACTGTCGAAGCATATGGAATCCTACCCATACGTTCTCTCTCTTGAGGTGTTGTCGGACAATCCCTTTTCGAGAGAGAAATTTCATGGCCTATCGGTAGATAGCCTTTCTTGGAATTCTCCATGCTGAACCTTTTTAGCATAGTATCAATGTACGTGGACTGGGATAAGTCAAGCAATCTTTTGGATCTATCCCTATAGATCCTCATCCCTAGGATGTAGGAAGCTTCTCCCAGATCTTTCATGGAGAACTGTGATGATAGCCAAATCTTTATTTCCTATAATGCAGGGACATCATTCCCGATTAAGAGAATGTCATCCACATACAATACAAGAAATACTACTACTGGATCATTAGCCCACTTATAAATGCAGGGCTCTTCTCCGTTCTTAATGAAGCCATACGTTTTGATCGTCATATCAAAACGTATGTTCTAACTCCGAGATACCTGCTTAAGTCTATAAATGGATCTTTGTAGCTTGCATACCTTAGACTCATCTGTGGATGTGAACCCTTCAGGTTGTATCATATACACCTCTTCGTCCAGCTCTCCGTTTAGGAAAGCTGTCTTCACATCCATCTGCCAGATTTCATAGTCCAGATGGGCAGCTATCGCAAGCATAATCCGAATGAATTTGAGCATTGCCACAGGAGAAAATGTCTCGTCATAGTCTATACCATAATGTTGACGATATCTCTTGGAAACCAGACGGACTTTATAGGTCTCCACCTTTCCGTCTGCGCCCCTCTTCCTCTTGAAGACCCACTTACACCCTATGGGTTTCACTCCTTCGGGTGAGTCAACCAATGTCCACACATCGTTGACCTTCATGGACTCCATTTCGGATTTCATGGCCTCTAGCCATTTCTCAGAGTCAGGTCTCTGTATTGCAACCATGTAGGTGATCGGATCCTCATCATTTTCATCAAGTTCGACAGGATCACCATCCCGGACCAAGAAACCATAGTATCTGTCCGGTTGATGTGGTACTCTACCAGACCGCCTTAAGGGTGCATAATCAATGGGCTTCGGATCTGATCTAATCAAATCCGGTTCAGGTTCAGTAACATGTGTCGATTTTTTCACCTATCGAACTTAGTCAAGTTCGACCTTAGAGGCAACAGTTCCTTCACTAAGGAACTCCTTTTCTAAAAGGATTGCCTTAAGGCTGACAAACACCTTTTGCTCATCAGCAAGGTAGAAATAATACTCTTTAGTCTCTTTTGGGTTCCCTATAAAATTATACTTGTCAGACCTAGGTCCAAGCTTGTCTGTAATTAAACGTTTAACATAAGCCGGACACCCCCAAACCCTAAGGTGCGAGAGTACTAGCTTACATCCTATCCATATCTCATATGGCATTTTGGCTACAGACTTACTCGGAACTCTATTTAGAAGGTAACAAGCCGATTCGAGTGCATATCCCCGGAGAGAGATCGACAGACCAGCAAACCCCATCATGGATCGAATAATGTCTAATAAGGTCTGATTCCTCCTTTCAGACACACCATTATGCTGTGGTGTTCCAGGAGGAGTCCACTGAGAGAGAATCCCATTCTCTCCTAGATACGTCAGAAACTCATTCGAAAGGTATTCACCTCCTCGATCAGATCGAAAAATTTTAATATACTTTTCAGTTTATTTTTCTACCTCATTTCGAAATAGTTTGAACATTTCAAATGACTCCGACTTATGCTTCAGTAAGTAGACATACTCATACCTCGATAGGTCGTCTGTGAAGGTTATGAAGTAGAAATATCCACCTCTTGTATTTGAGCTCATAGGTCCACATACATCAGAATGTATCAGACCCAAGAGTTCACTAGCTCGCTCATCTTTTCCAATAAAAGGTGACTTGGTCATCTTTTCAAGAAGACAAGACTCACAGGTTGGAAGTGATTCACAATCACCAAGTTCAAGAATTCTTTCTTGAGCCAACCTGTTTATCCTGTTCTTATTGATATGACCTAGCCTAAGTGCCAAAGGTAGACTTCTAACATATTATCTATTCTAGGATATTTACTGAAATTTTGAACCACATTAACAGGCTATGATAGTAAATAAATTTTATTATTTAATTATCCAACAAACATTATAATACCATTCAAAATGATATTGTAAATATTTTTTTTATTAAAAAATCATAACCGTACATGGCCAAAAGGCCTACAGAAATAATATTTAATAAAAAGCTTGGACAATAGTGACATTCACTAAGAATTACATTACGAAAATTGATTACAAGACTCATGATTCCTAAAGCTAGAACTGGAACTTTACTTCCATCTCCAACGTTCAGGATGTTGGGAATAGTGTCCCACAGCCAATCATCAGCCTGTTGACGGTTGTACTCCTTTTTGTATTAGTACATGAATTATAAATAAATAAAAATTATTTTGATATTTTTTATCACAAATGTTTCATCTTCTAATGAACTCCTGTGTTGTGGTGAAGTCCTTAGGACTATTTAGACTCGACAAAGGAGGATTTGTCGCTTAGTCCTTAAACATGTTCGCGACCAAATGATACGTTGTTACCAAGGACGACAATGTTTATCGAGCATAGGTCGTTGTATGCCATATGGGTTGGTTGTCCTCATAACCAAAGAGTGTGGAGACATTGGTATAGCATACAGGTGAGATGTAATGGTACATCTGCACTGAACGTGACCAACTCCGGAGCTATTTCTGCTATCAAGATTTGCTCCGATGGGATATAGGCATAAATATCCCTCCGATCTGAGACCGCCACAGTGACTTGCAAGCAACTCACTGCACTTAGGCACTGGACTATCTGAATTTCTAATTCAGTGACGGAAGGCTGCTGGGTGTAGTCAAGTACTTGACTTGTCGGTGCGTGTGTCAAGATGGGATTGACCACTCCAGTTTAGGAGCTGTGTACAGTCGTATTTTAATTTAGCAAAATCTTGGTCAGGATAGTCTTAGTGAGGAGTCACAGGACTAATTGAGTTGAGCACGATTCGGATGATCTCATCAGGGTTGATAGTTTAACCCTGAATCGTCCTAAACACAGGGGTCAAAAGGGATGAATTATACGGTAACCATATTCACGTAGGTTCTGAATGTTGCGATTGCGACTATTCGACCTATCCGGTCGTCGAGTACCATTGCTAGATGGTCACTTCGATTAGTACAGAAATTGATTCCTGTGCTACCGGCTTAGGTTCGAACCTGCAGGGTCACACACATTAGAGGTTCCTTTTTGATCTGATGGCTGATTATGAGTCTTATATGTCTGAGACTCTATGATTGAGAATTAGGATTCTCTGATCATGAGTTCCATACATTTTGGGTACCGGGGTCAAAATTTTGAATTTCAAATTTTGAATTTGAAATTTGAACTCTTTGATCAGGATTTCATATCGATGGTCTCTGATGCCTGATTGTCCATCGGATTTGGACTCAATATTTATGAGAGATTTAATTAGTAATTTAATCATTAATTAACTTAATTTGATTGAGTAATTATTTTTGGATCAAGTCTAATTGAATTGGATTCAGTTTGGATTGACCCGATTAGGTTAAATGTTGACCTAATCGCTAAGGTGGTTTAGTCCCTGATTTGATCAGGGGTTAGATTTAGTTAATTCCTGATTTGATTAAAATTTTATTGAGCCTAATTAAGTCTAATTATATTGGGTTTAATCTGGTCTAATTGTGCTTGACCTATTTTAAACTAGGTTGGCTCAATTTGAATCAAACCACCTTGTTTTAAATTCCCTGCGACACCCAACTTCCTTGCACCCATTTGAATTCACGAGAAGAAACTTCTCATAAAATTTTTCTCATGCAAAACCCTTCCCCACGCCCTCATTTGTGCGCCATATGGATGGATAAAATAATTAGTTAGCCATTCAAATTCAAAGCATGTTTGAATTTGAATGGATAATTTATCACTTGCCCTTTCATCCTTATCCATTTTGTGCGCCACATTACTTACACGAGAAAAGATTTCTCGTGAAACATTTTCCATGCACAAAGAGCCACGCCCCTTCTCTTCTTACGCCCAAAAAGATAGGGATAAGTTGGTTTTCGTTTGAATTCAAATTTGATTTGAATTCAAATGTGTAACCTCTTGTCTTTATCCTCTCACGCGGATAAGACACGTTCGACGTTATTTTAAAAAGAGGAGAAAGGTAGGACGTGCGTAGAAATTTTAGGAGAGAAACTTTGAGGCGTGAGGAAGGCTTCTACGTAAGGTGAAGGTCCAAAACCTTCCGAGAGAAAAAGAAAGAAAAGAGAGAAAATTGGGCGCAGGGTTTTTGGTGTGTACCCTAGGGTTTCTACCTAGGGTTCGGGAAGTGAGATTGGTGTGCCACGAGTGTCGTGAGTCCACCAAATTTCAGGAAGAGATCCATCAGCCTCTCAAGCAACTATGCAGATGATCCAGAGCATCCAAGAAGTCGGCACACATTGATCGAAGGAGTTCGATCAACATCTACCATCAAAAGGATGAAATCACGAACTAGCATTCGTGAGGAGCTGATCAGACGGGAGCTTCGTGTGGATGATCCGCAGAGGCCAGATATTTATGTGGCTGCGACGTGACGATCAGAGCCCCCCGACGGTGATCAGATTGTGGTGATCGACTACCCGCAAAAGGTGATGTGTTCTGAACACAGTACTGTAAAATATTTACTGATTCAAATTTGAATTTTAAATTTAAATGCATGCTATTGTATCATATTTAGATCCTAGTGTAGGGTTAATTAGTATTAATTAATGAGATTAATTAATAATTTCACTGTAAAATAGTAATTTTGATAAAATTTTAAAATTACCATTTTGCCCCTACACTAAATTTTCGCTTCAAATGGTATCAGAGCATGGTTCTAGAATATGATACACATATGCATGAGTAGATTAAGGTGTAATCTATAAGTTTAAATTTGAAATTCAAAATTCAAAAAGATTTAAAATTTGAAATTTAAAATTTGAAATTTGTTAGAAGTTTCAAATTTGAAATTCAAAATTTGAAATTTGAAATTTGGTTGAAATCTCAAATTTGAAATTTGAAATTTGAAATTTGAAATTTAAAATTTAAAATTCAAAATTTAAAATTTGAAATTTGGTTGAAATCTCAAATTTGAAATTTGAAATTTGAAATTCAAAATTTAAAATTTGAAATTCAAAATTCAAAATTTAAAATTCAAAGATTAGAAATTCGAAATTTGAAATTTGGTTGAAATCTCAAATTTAAAATTTAAAATTTAAAATTTAAAATTTGAAATTTGAAATTTGAAATTTAAAATTCAAAATTTAAATTTTGAAATTGGTATATTTAGATATACTTGATCAAGTAGCAAGTAATCTAATTGGGTTGGTTGCCATGGCCGTTCGGTCATAGGAGAAAAGTAGGGTTTAAAGGCCCTCTCTTCCCATTCGATGGGGTCTCCTATGGCAGTAGGGGTGCCGATGCAATTATATCCCATGTTGATGAAGCAGCGAAAGGACTTAATTATAAAATTTATCATGAATGTGTTAGATTAGATCTAAAAAAAAATTTATGATTTATTTTGAGTTATTTTCTGTTATGAAATGAGCAATAGAATTGCTGTTTATGAAATGTGCTGACCCGTTTGTGAAATGAGTCAACACATTTGGTGAACAGAAAATAAAATCTTTCAAAATTTAAAAATTATTTTTGAAATACCAAATCCTGATCCATCAGCCCAAGTACTTAATTAAAAGAATTAAGTGTTGTTTAGTAGGTCTAGAATTGTGAATTAAGACCTAAGATAATTGCATAAACTTGTGGGTCAATGGGTTAGAAGAATTAGGTCCATAATTGGGTTAGACCTAAGGTTAGCTTAAAAATGGGCTAAATGGAGTAATTGGTCAAATCTAATCAAAAGTTGAATTAGATTAGGTCAAGGATACTCTAGACTCAACTTCAATAGTTGTAGTTGAATGGGTCCATGTCTTTAACTAGACCAAGATGGACTTAATTCATGGCTACGCGGTGGAGCCCTATTTACTAAGTTGATCAAAATTAAAACTAATGAACCGGTTGGTGTCTAAGATAAGTTCGGCAGTTTTGACCAGTGGTTCTTAAGCGGGAGCTACTCGCATTGATTCGATCATTGACGAGTTAATGGCAAATCCCCACCACTGATCTCACTTACCTGGCCAATCTGGTAAGTTAGATTTTGATTAGATCACTTGATGATTAGAGCTCACCCATGTCATTAGATAAATCAGTGTGACTGATTTAGGTGCTCCTAATGCCAGCTTTAATTAAATCTTTTTTAATCTGACTTGGTGAAGTCAGTGGGAGGATTGAAATTAGCTGGATGATTTCTTCTCTACTATCCTTTAATAAAATCCTCAAAAATTATTAGGTCCCTAAAATGATTAAGTTATAATGATAACTAAGTCATAGCCTCCCATTAAGTGAGTGATAATGAGTCCATTAGTTCAATGATCATTGGAGGCCCAAAGGCCTGATGCTCATTGGCTAATGAAATTATCATTCATAATATGATAATTTGGTTGAGTCTTTCTGATAGTGGTTAGGTTGGCCAGTCAAAGTCGGGCCTGATCATTTATTGATCTGATTCATTAAATTAAGTCATGTTAATGGTTGGACCTAACCAGATCTTTTTAGTGGAGGTCAAAGCCTACTGATTAGGTTCTGGGGCAAAATCAATTACTAGAAGTTGTTTAGAGAAACAACTGGTTAAGAACCTACCCATAGATGCACATGGGTTGACCAACCAAAGTTGGGCTCGTGTGTAGTCTGTGTGGATTCTAGTATCCATTAAGGAATTAAAGTAATTCCTCGAATTGGAGGATGAGGCTACCAGTTCGAACTGTTAATTAAAGCCTAAATTAAGTTTTTCCCAATATTTTTATGAACTGGTAGCCTCATCCTCCAATTCGAAGAATTACTTTAATTCCTTAATGGGTACTAGAATCCACACAGACTACACACGAGCCCAACTTTGGTTGGTCAACCCATGTGCATCTATGGGTAGGTTCTTAACCAGTTATTTTTCTAAACAACTTCTAGTAATTGATTTTGCCCCAGAACCTAATCAGTAGGCTTTGGCCTCCACTGAAAAGATCTGGTTAGGTCCAACCATTAACATGACTTAATTTGGTGAATCAGACCAATAAATGATCAGGCCCGACTTTGACCGGCCAACCTAACCACTATCAGAAAGACTCAACCAAATTATCATATTATGAATGATAATTCCATTAGCCAATGAGCACCAGGCCTTTGGGCCTCCAATGATCATTGAACTAATGGACTCATTATCACTCACTTAATGGGAGGCTATGACTTAGTTATCATTATAACTTAATCATTTTAGGGACCTAATAATTTTTGAGGATTTTATTAAAGGATAGTAGAGAAGAAATCATCCAGCCAATTTCAATCCTCCCACTGACTTCACCAAGTCAGATTAAAAAAGATTTAATTAAAGCTGGCATTAGGAGCACCTAAATCAGTCACACTGATTTACCTAATGACATGGGTGAGCTCTAATCATCAAGTGATCTAATCAAAATCTAACTAACCAGATTGGTCAGGTAAATGAGATCAGTGGTGGAGATTTGCCATTAACTCGTCAATGATCGAATCAATGCGAGTAGCTCCCGCTTAAGAACCACTGGTCAAAATTGCCGAACTTACCTTAGACACCAACCGGTTTATTAGTTTTAATTTTGATCAACTTAGTAAATAGGGCTCCACCGCGTAGCCATGAATTAAATCCATCTTGGTCTAGTTAAAGACATGGATCCATTCAACTACAACTATTGAAGTTGAGTCTAGAGTATCCTTGACCTAATCTAATTCAACTTTTGATTAGATTTGACCAATTACTCCATTTAGTCCATTTTTAAGCTAACCTTAGGTCTAACCCAATTATGGACCTAATTCTTCTAACCCATTGACCCACAAGTTTATGCAATTGTCTTAGGTCTTAATTCACAATTCTAGACCTACTAAACAATACTTAATTCTTTTAATTAAGTACTTAGGCTGATGGGTCAGGGTTTGGTATTTCAAAAATAATTTTCAAATTTTGAAAGATTTTATTTTCTGTTCACCAAATGTGTCGACTCATTTCACAAACGGGTCAGCACATTTCATAAACAGCAATCCTATTGCTCATTTCATAACAGAAAATAACTCAAAATAAATCATGAATTTTCTTTTAGATCTAATCTAACATATTCATGATAAATTTTATAATTAAGTCCTTTCGCTGCTTCATCGGTATGGGATATAATTGCATCGGCACCCCTACCGCCATAGGAGACCCCATCAAATGGGAAGAGAGGACCTTTAAACCCTACTTTTCTCCTATGACCGGACGGCCATGGCAACCAACCCAATTAGATTACTTGCTACTTGGATCAAGTATATCTAAATATACCAATTTCAAAATTTAAATTTTAAATTTTAAATTTCAAATTTCAAATTTCAAATTTGAGATTTCAACCAAATTTTGAATTTCAAATTTTCAAAATTTGAATTTTAAATTTTGAATTTCAAATTTCAAATTTCAAATTTCAAATTTCAAATTTCAAATTTCAAATTTCAAATTTGGAATTTCAACCAAATTTTAAATTTTGAATTTTCAATCTTTGAATTTTAAATTTTAAATTTTGAATTTCAAATTTTAAATTTTGAATTTCAAATTTAAACTTATATATTACACCTTAATCTACGCATACATATGTATATCATATTCTAGAACCATGCTCTGATACCATTCGAAGCAAAAATTCAGTGCAGGAGCAAAATGATAATTTTAAATTTTTTTCAAAATTACTATTTTACAACAGAATTATTAATTAATCTCATTAATTAATATTAATTAAACCTATACTAAGATCTAAATATGATACAACAGCATTCATTTAAATTTAAAATTCAAATTTGAAATAGTAAACTTTTTATTGTACTGTGTTCAGAACACATCACCTTTTGTGGGTAGTCGATCACCGCAATCTGATCACCATCGGGGGGCTCTGATCGTTACATCACAGCCACACAAGTGTCTAGCCTCTGTGGATCGTCCACACGAAACTCCCATCTGATCGACTCCTCACGAATGCTAGTTCATGATTTCACCCTTTTGATGACTGATGTTGATCGAACTCCTTCGATCGATGTATGCCAACTCCTCGGATGCTCCGGACCATCTGCACGATTGGTTGAGAGGCTGATGGATCTCTTCCTAAAATTTGGTGGACTCACGACACTCGTGGCACACCAATCTCATTTTTCGAACCCTAGATAGAAACCTTAGGGTCCACACCAAAAACCCTGCGCCCACTTCTCTCTCTTTTTTCTCTCCTCTCGGTAAACTTTGAACACTTCAAAATATTTTCAGAACCTCCCCACACCCCTTATCTCTTCTTTTTTTTCATTGCCCACGCCCCCTCCCTTTCTCATTTTATAAAACATCGCAAGAGATGTTGAAAGCGTGTGAGTGGATAAGAAGAGGTGGTTGCTCACTTGAATTCAAATCAAATTTGAATTCAAGTGCCAACCAATCTTATCCTCATCCATTTGTACGAGAAAGAAGAGATGGCGTGGCCCTTTTTTTTTTCTTTTTGTGCGTGGAGACTTTCACGAGAAACCATTTCTCGTGTGGAATATGGGGCGCACAAAAGAGGATAAGCTGGTGCATGGTTATTTGGTTATCCATTCAAATTCAAAACCCCTTTGAATTTGGATGGGTAACAAACCAAGTTAATCCAAATAATTGGCGCACAGAAACATGGGCGTGAGAGAGCTTTGCATGGGAGAAAATTTATGAGAAAATTTCTTTTCGTGAATTCAAATGGGTGCAAGAAAGTTGGGTGGCGCAGAGAATTTAAAATAAGGTGGTTTGATTCAAATTGAGCCAACCTAATTAAAATAGGTTAAGCACAATTAGACCAGATTAAATCCAACACAATTAGGCTTAATTAGGCTCAATAAAATCCTAATCAAATTAGAAATTAACTAAGCCTAACCCCTGATCAAATCAGGGACTAAACCACCTTAGCGATTAGATCAACACTTAACCTAATTGGGTCAATCCAAACTGAATCCAATTTAATTAGACTTGATCTAAAAATAATTACTCAATCAAATTAAGTTAATTAGCGATCAAATCACTAATTAAATCTCTCATAAATATTGAGTCCAAATTCGATGGGCAATTAGGCATCAGAGACCATCGATATGAAACCCTGATTAGAGTTCAAATTTCAAATTTAAAATTTGAAATTCAAAATTTTGACCCCGATACCCAAAATGTGTGAAACTCATGATCAGAGAATCTTAATTCTCAATCATAGAGTCTCAGACACATAAGACTCATAATCAGCCATCAGATCAGAAAGAAATCTCTAATGTGTGTGACCCCGCAGGTTTGAACCTAAGTCGGTAGTACAGGAACTAATTTCTGTACTAATCGAAGTGACCATCTAGCACTGATACCCGACGATCGGATAGGTCGAATAGTCACAATCATAATATTCAGAACCTACGTGAATATGATTACCGTATAATTCATCCCTTTTGATCCCTGTGTTTAGGACGACTCAGGGTTAAACTGTCAATCCTGATGAGATCATCCGAATCGTGCTCAACTCAATAGTCCTGTGACTCCTCACTAGGACTACCCTGGTCAAGATTTTGCTAAATTGAAACACAACTGTACACAGCTCCTAAACTGGAGTGGTCAATCTCATCTTGAGACACGCACCGACAAGTCAAGTACTTGACTACACCCAGCAGCTTTCCGTCACTGAATTAGAAATTCAGATAGTCCAGTGCCTAAGTACAGTGAGTTGCTTGCAAGTCACCGTGGCGGTCTCAGATCGGAGGGACATTTATGCCTATATCCCATCGGAGCAAATCTTGATAGCATAAATAGCTCCGTAGTCGGTCACGTTCAGTGCAGATGTACCATTACATCTCACCTGTATGCCATACCAGTGTTTCCACACTCCTTGGTTATGAGGACAACCAACCCATATGGCACACAACGATCTATGCTCGATAAACATTGTCGTCCTTGGTAACAACGTATCATTTGGTCGCGAACAGGTTTAAGGACTAAGCGATAAATCCTCCTTTGTCGAGTCTAAATAGTCCTAAGAACTTCACCACAACACAGGAGTTCATTAGAAGATGAAACATTTGTGATGAAAAAAATATCAAAATAACTTTTATTTATTTATAATTCATGTACTAATACAAAAGGAGCACAACCGTCAATAGGCTGACGATTGGCTCTGGGACACTATTCCCAACAGTGTAATCATAGCTAGGGGTGAGGACGACATCTCTCTCCATGCTAGTGGTGATGCTGATAAAGAGGATCATGGCATTAGGGTATGGATTCTTGTGCTTATTGGCTACACTCCTATCTGGTTCCTCGCCTTTGATCAAAACCCTCAGCACCTCCCTTAGTTCGGCCCCAAGGGCCTTCATGCCTGCATCGAGTGCATCCTCACTGTTGCCTACTCCCTCGACGCCCTCACTGCCGCCTTCGCCCTCTTCATCTTCTCCAATGACCTCATCGATGATCCACCCTCATTGAGGAGGATGGCCATAGTATGAAGCATAACAGGTTGGGTGGAAGAAGAGAAGTCCAGAGATTACAGTGAAAAATCACTTTTAAAAAAGTGAAAGTAAAAATTTTTACTTCTATTTTTTGAAAATAAGAAAAATTATTTTAAAAAAATATAAATAAAGTAACCAAATATTTTTTTTACATCAGATGATAAGTATAATAAATATCTTAATAAAAGTATAAAAATATATACTAATTAATTTTTATTCTCTAAGAATTAATACTTTTGCTTGTGTTTTTCAGGAAAGATGATCGCCAATAGAATGAGCCCAATTTGCCGGTTGAAAGGAAGAAAATTGGACATAAATCAGACTCAAAAAGATCCAAAACCCAAGCCCAAACCTTTCGATCCACCGTGGTCCACAGAGCCACCACAGTCTATGAAACAGCAGGTGCGATCCACAGCACAAGGCGCAGTCTACCATGCAGTCCATGAGCCAGCACATGCTGGGTCTTCATGCGGCTCATGGGAACAGTGTTTTCGATCTTTTATCATGGCGTATGGGTGGGCAGCTCTCTTCTACACGATTGGACAGCTGTGAACGATCCTGGGCTTGATTGAACAGATGAGAGCAGCTGTCGACTGAGAGAAGAAGTTTTTTGCATGATCGGGTGGCTCAAGTTCAATCTGAGGTGTGATCCAATAGTCCATATTGATGCCAACTCTGATAAGGCACTGTGTAGTAAGTTTTTGGGGTGTTTGATCTCGATCGGACTGCGGGCATGGGTTAAGATGTTTGAACGTAATTAAAAGTCTGATTCCTACTCAATTTCAACCCAGTTTTGGTCTATAAAAAGAAGAGACTGTAGACCATTGAAAGGGGACCGAGAGCAGGCATCAACCAGTGGTTAGCCACAAAAATTCCTTTTCTTTATGTTTTTTGATTTTTTTTTAAGATTTGAAGGAGGAGTGGAGAAGAAGAAGATTACTTTAGGAAGAGGAGGTACTATGATAAAATTTTAAATCTTTCAGAAGATGCATCCAAGAGCCATGCTTGGTTAAGATCCAGTCTGTAGGAGAGAACAGTTGTCCTTACATAATTTATATATTTATTTTTTATTCTCTATAATTAATTAAATACTTTCAAGTTCTATTCAATTTCTTTTATGCTTGATTTCTGAATAAGTTACCTATAGGTGAGATAGATTATGATCGTGACAGGATATGGTCCATGCTCAGTAAAAGTAACCTAATTTAGGATTTGATATTTACATAACCTATTAGGATCTGTACAATCTAATCATTTGATAGCCTATACTTATGGGATGGGCCATGATCATGACAGGATATGGTTCGTACTTGACAAGATAGCCTATACTTGAGATTTATTTGTAAGACTCCTAATCGATTATGAATATTAATTACATAAATAAAAATAAATATTAAAATCTATGTTTGTGATCATTTGAAAATCTGAAGACATCTTTTTTATTATCTATCTCTCAATTTCATCTTTGATTTAAATTAGTTAGTATTAATTAAAATATTACCAACTTTTAAAAATTCAAACTTTCTCTTTTGCTTCGTTAATTACATCTCAACCCTCTGATCTTCGTAGATATAATTTCAACTCATCCTATCTATATAGTTTGAGTTAGATTTATTTTTGACTACCTACGACAGCGATCAAATTTTGACATCATTATTGAAGATTATTAGCATGGTTGTGTTGACTAAGTAAAAAAAATAAAATTAAAAAAAATTAAAAAAATAATTTAGTATTTATTTCTACCTTATATTTTTTTTACTATTTTTTAGCTAGATTACTTTATTTGCATGCATAGAAAATTTTCTACTTCCTATAACCTAGTGATTTACTGATTTTCATAGTTTAGAATAATTTACTGTTCTGAAAATAGATTTAATTTCTTATTTTAATTGTAGAATATCTAATTGCCTTATATTCCTAACTTAATTTAGTTTTTTTCCTTTTTAAGTTTACTCTCTAGATCTTCTCACACCTAATTAATCTAATTTAAAATTTACCTGTTATTCCTTCTTGCTTTAAATGACCTAACATAAAAAGAAACAAAATATAGATCTCATAACTTAATTAATACAAAGAAATCTAAAACACAATAAAAAAAAGAATTTAATATGTTTGGACACCTTTTCTAATTACATTACATCTTCCATAAAATACTTTAAGGGTACTTAACCAAATTAAACAAGATAAGATGAGGATTTGGTCATCCTTCCTTAGTCCAAAAATCACCACCCTGCATATTACATTGATCTTTGTCTTTAACTTAAAATCAATTAGACGTTGGCCCCTAGAACTCTCGAGCTCAATATGACAAGAAACTCTAAGAGTTAGACTAATTTAGGATTAGTCATTTTGACTGATGTCTAGAAAAATGGTTAAGGGACAAGATCTTAAAGGAAGGTAGTTATTTAATTGGTTCTATTCGCTTACTTGATCAATTTTAATTATTATCTAAGGAAAGCAATGGAAGAACCCCCACCAACTTTATACTTATCTGACCAGTTAAGTGGCTAGTCTTTTACTTGGAGGGCTCAAAGGCAATCTTGATAGTCAGGAGTTGTATAAATCTAGGATAACCCTTAGCTAGGATTGATTGTCTAACTTGATCGCTAACCTATAAATTAAATCTAATTATACTCTTCTCTATCATCTCTAGATTTAGAATTCCTTAGGACTCATCTTTAGAACTATTTTCTTATCTATCTCTCCTTCCTCTTCTCTCTTTATCCATAAAAATAAAAAAAATATAAAAGAAGATTGTTCTAATCTAAACCCCTTAATTATATATCTAAACAATTAAAATAATCCAAGATGGATCTCAATAGTAGATTGGATGAGCTGTCCCATATATTAGATCGTCTAACAGCCATCAGACACTCTTCCTATTCATCTTATCTTCCTACATAATAAGTTTGCACAATATGTTCGAGCCCCACCACTTTGTGAGTGAATATCCAGCGGCACATCAATTTTTTAAGTCTATGTATGAGCAAGTTCATCAAAATCAAACCCACATGGCCTATAGATCAAAAAATAATCCATACTTTAATGCCTTAGTTCAAATTAGGGGGCTCAACCAAATTTTTCGTAGAAACCACAATCAATGGTTATCCTGATGATATAAGGACCTACATTCATGGATACACCTAATTATGATATGCCCTATTCTCAATATTAACCTCCTTCGACTAACTATGACCCAACTTTTGAAGAGGAGTTTCAGCAAATATTAGACAGGATAAAACACTACAATCAACTCAGCCAACAAATCTTTCACTCCTCAATGCAATCCTTAAAAGAACTAGAGAAGCTAGTACTCACACTCAATCGGGAGGAGGGAAGAAAGCTGTCTAGTCAATTCGAGAATGATCCTGAGGGACAATATCTGATTAGAAGTTTTAATGTCCCTATAACTGTTTTTGAATAATCGATGATGACTCTCGAAAATAAAATAGTCATAGAATAATCTTGTACAACCAGAAAGATCAATATAGACTATTTGACTGAGGTAGAAATAATTAGAAAGATTGATCGAACCAATTTCATCATTACCTTACCTACCTATGATCCCATTTTCAAGTGTCCTAGAATCACCCATTCTTTTTAACGAGAAGAGAGAACAAATTGATGAAATGATGAAATTAATTAAGATTTTTTAAAAATCATAAATGAATAATACAATAGAGGAAGCTACACCCATAATTTTTTTTTAGGATTCGTTAAATCCATGTTAGGCTCATTTTGGAGCAGACAATTTCGACGAAGATGGATATGTTACAGAAGTAAATGATCTAGTAGATACGTCCTACCCCAAAATCACCCCATTTGGGATCGAATAATATGAGCCACCATCTAGCCCACCAATAGCTTTCTTGTTAGAATCACCAACTGCTGCAGAACTGAAGCCACTTTCTGACGCACCTACTGATATTCTATTAGTGATCTCTAACCAGGAAGCCCAACTTATAGATGTTCTAAAAATATATAAAGAAGCTGTTAGATGGGATATTGCTGAAATAAGGGATAACGATTTTAAGATTTTTATGACTGATTTTTCTGTATTCGACACTATTTTCGAGGACTGCCTCCAAAATTTATCTATAGTACTAAAATGATGTATGAAGACAGAGTTAATGCTAATTTAAAAAAAATATCAAATTATAGATCGAAAAAGAATACGCCAAGACATAGCATATCTGAGACTGGAACTGGGGTAGACCAGGCTATAATTGAAGAAATTTTTAAACCATCTCCCCCGATCTCGACCTAGCAAATACCATCCCTTCTTGATTGTGATATTTCTAGACTCTGGTATAGCATGTTTGTCGAGTGTACTCTATTAATTCAGGCTAATCATCATAGAGTATTCCATGGATGTTTTACTGTCATGATGACAAGACCTCCTGATTGGTCCTGTCCTTTTAAAATCCTAAGGGATATACTCAAGTTAGCCATAGTTGGGACTTCCTTATAGTGTCTGACTGAAGATGTCAAATTTAGCACTTATTGGAAGGCAACCAAACTTCTTTGAAGTCATCTCAATAAAAATCTAGCTGAAGAATTTAAACTTAACACTTGTTGAAAGGCAATCCACTTTATTTTTTTTATTTTTTTAGATTTTATGGACAAAGCTACTCTACCTTGAAGATTTGAAATGACATTTTCAAGCCACCTTCACCCTAGATCAGTTTCAACTTCATAACAGACTGCAGTGAGGTGACATCTCTCCTTGTCTTCTTTACATATCTTTATTTTATTTTTCTTACTCCATTAAGAATAATGAAAATTATGTTAAAGATGACAGACATTAAAAAATTTTTATTTTTTTTTTTTAAAATCCTCGAATAAGTGAGTATTTAGTGTTTAGACACATGATTATCCTAGATTTGAGTTGAACCAAGTAAATTTTAAAACAAAAATTGATGTTCATTTAGAAAATTCTTGAGACATTGAGGGATCAAGTATTAAAAAAAATTAATAAATAGTTAAATCTAGAACAAAAATTATTCTAACATTTCTAACTCTCCCGACTAGAATCAAAGAAGAGTCCCTATTTTATAAGTATAAGTAAAGTATCTATACATTCCTTCATAAAATATAGAAAAATAAGAATAAGTTCTGAGTATTTTTTATCGAGTAATCGGACCTCTTTACCTCAGGAAGCATTGAGTCTCGCATCAAAAAGTAAAAAATATGAAAGAATTTTATCCTTTGAAAAAAAAAAGAGGCAAGGTTTAAACATTGATCTCCTATCAAGTAATCAGACCTCTTTGTCTCAGGAAGCATTGATGTTCGCATAAAAATATGGGCAATGTGAAGATGCCTCTTTCAAAAAAAAAAAAGAAAAGAAAAAAAAAAGAAGAAGGGGGAACAAGAGTTACTTTGCACTTGCTTATATTAAAGTAGATAATTTGGAGATGAAAGTAGGAATAGATCTAGAAAAAGCTTGAAAATAATTTTTGTTTTTCATTTAACCACCATATTAGTGAGTATTAATACCTAATGACCTATCTCAACAATGTTTTTCTGAATATTAATGGACTGATTAGAAAAATAGCTTGATAACATACCCATTTCAGAGTGTGATGGTATTTAATACTAATTTTTTCTTCACTCGAGGACGAACGAAGCTCAAGTTAGGAGGTGTGATAAGTATAATAAATATCCCAATAAAAGCATCAAAATATATACTAATTAATCTTTATTTACTAAGAATTGATGCTTTTACTTGTGTTTTTCAGGAAGGATGATCGCCAATGCAATGAGCCCAATTTATCAGTTGAAAAGAAGAAAATTGGACGCAAATCATGCTCAAAAAGATTCAAAAATCAGCCCAAAACCCAAGCCCAAATCCTTCGATCCACCACGATCCATAGAGCCATTGCGGTCCATGAAACAGTAGGCACGGTCTACCGCACGGTCCATGAGTCGTGCACATCGGGTCTTCATGCGGCTCAAGAGAATAGTGTTCTCTATCTTTTATCGCGATGCATGGGGCGAGCGGCTCTCTTCTGCACGATCGGACAGCTGTTAACGATCCTGAGCTTGATCAGATGGATGGGAGCAGCTGCCGGCTGAGAGAAGAAGTCTTTTGCATGATCGAACGGCTTAAGTTCAATCTGAGGTGTAATCCATCGATCTATATTGATGCCGACTCTGATAAGGTTTTTGGGGTGTTTGAACATGATTAAAAGTCTGATTCTTACTTAATTTCAATCTAATTTTGGTCTATTAAAAGAGAAGACTGCAGACCATTGAAAGGGGATCGAGAGTAGGCAGCAACCAGTGGGCAACCACAAAATTTTTTTTCTTTCTTTTTTTAGATTTTGTTTTAGGATTTAAAGGGAGAGTGGAGAAGAAGAAGATTGCTTTAAAAAGAGGAGGTGCTATGACAGGGTTCTAAATCTTTCAGAAGATGTATTCAGGAGTCATGCTTGGCTAAGATGCAGTCTGTAGGAGAGTACAGATGTCTTTACATAATTTTGTATATTTATTTTTTATTCTCTACAATTAATAAAATACTTTCAAGTTCTATTCAAATGTTTTTATGCTGGATTTTCGAATAAGTTATCTATAGGTGGGATGGATTATGATTGTGACAGGATATGATCCATGCTTAACAAAAGTAACTTATTTTAGAATTTGATATTTACATAACAAATTAGGATTTGTACAATCTAATCATTTGATAGCCTATATTTGTGGGATGGCCATAATCTTGATAGGATATGGTTCGTACTCGACAAGACAGTCTATAACTCACCAAATAATTGAGGCTGTGGATTGGATCGATTCATCGAATCTGTGTGAGTTTCTGAACAACCAGAGATTCCAGCAAATGAAGAAAGGCAACAAATAGCAAGTAAAGCCAAAGTCACTTTTTTTTTATTTCCTACTGTGCTGAAATAAAAAGCAACGAGCTTTTGTTCTTAATTTGAATGATTACTCGATCTAATTAGATGTTAAAGATAAATTAGTGCCTGATGCAGGTAGAAATCTCCTTTATGAGATCCAGGTATCGCACTTCGGTTTGATTGGCTCTGCTAAGCTTGCAAGATGTCTATTTTTTTAATAAATGGTTCAAATCATTTTATCGATATGAGTGTTCTAGCTTTTGTTCATTTAGAAAATACGGTTTAAAGAAAAGTAACCATAGAAACGATGGAACCCACTATTTTTTTTATTTGGTATCATTAGAATTTTTTATTTTTAGGTGAAATGCTTGATGAATCTCATTTTTAGGAATTCGATCGAGAGAGAATCGGAATTGAAAATTTTCAATTTTGAAAGAATTCCTCTTTGGCTGATAGGTACTGTAACCGATATTTTTGTGACCGATTTAATAGGTATTTTCTTTTACAGTTCATATTCCGGATTGTGTTCATCTCTGTAGTAATCGAATGAACCGAATTTTAGACATGAAAAAGTAAGAACTCAGCGAGACCTTACTGCTCTAATCAGACAAAGGAGGTAAGGTCCCGCTGAGTTCTTACTCCATATAGCGAAACTTTGATCTACTCCATAACATACAAATTGAAAAGTTATCAAGTAAACATAATTAAAATATTATATTCGTAGAAATGAGTTAGAAGTTTCGGATAATTACTTTTTAATTTTTCCTCTAGATCTATTTTTTTATCCTACCTCTATTCATGATTAATAATCACGAACCTTCTATCAACAGGATAAAAAAATAAATTTCTCCCTTTGAGGAATTAGAATTAGGGAAAATTAAAAAAAAAAGTTATCTAGGTCATGCTCACGAACGTTAGAATCAGGCTCTCGATACGGTTGGAATAAAAGAATAAAGATTCTAGAATATAATAGTATGAGTTTAAAGGAAATGCTTCGAATGGCCAAAATTGGTAGTTACCAATAGTACAAGAGTCGAGTACACTATGGATGGGGGTGGAAAAAATGTAAATTATCAGACTCCTCCGACCATGAATTATGGCTTGAACTAGACATATGTGGTCAACACAGGGGGGGCAAAGGAAACAAAAACTCATCTTATGTTTTTTGAAAAATAGAAGAAGAAAATTCTCTTCATTAGAAAAACAAAAATCTGTTACAGAAAAAAAAAAAGAAATAGAATTGGAATCGACACATTGATTCTTTTTTTCATAATTTTTTTTGAACCGTATGCATCCAAAGGTAGAAAAAAACCCACAACCCCTTGGGGTTATCCTGCGCTTGGAAGAAGTTGGAAAAGGAAAAAATATAGTAATAGTTTTATTCATCTACTTTCGAAAGAAATCAAAGAATTTCTTGAGAATTCTACAAGATTAATTCATTCTTTTTTCTCTGACAGATGGTCAGAACTTCATCTGGATTTGAATCCTACTGAGAGGTCTACTAGAGATTAAAAATTTTTGAAAAAAAAAAGGGTAGAAAAACTTATTAGATATCACTCAATTGACTTCGGTATCTAATAAGTTCTATCTACTATTGGATTTGAACCAATGACTCCTGTCGTATGAAAACAATACTCTAACCACCGAGTTAAGTAGGTTATTCACTTATAGGATTATAATTGGAATATTATTTCTAAGCAATACCAATCTGTTAACAGTAGACGGATCAGAGAGCTATCATGTGGGATTATGAAATATCCATCTTCAAGAAAATGATTCAGAGTTCTTGCAGAGTAGAACCATGCAGTACCAGATACGAGATAGATCTTCCAAAGAAGAAGACTTTTTTCGAATAAGCCAATTCATTTGGGACCCTGTGGATCCATTCTTTTTTCTATTCAAAGATTAGCCCTTTGTCTCTGTGTTTTCACATCGAGATAGACCATAAATGACATCTCTTATGTCAGTGACATATTCGGATAATTACTTTTTAGTTTTTCCTCCAGATCTATTTTTTTAACCTACCTCTATTCATGATTAGTAATCATGAATCTTCTATCAACAGGATAAAAAAGTGACATTTTCGAGTTTGATAGATCTTTTGAAAAACTGATTAATCAGACGAGAATAAAGAAAGAGTCCCATTCTACATGTTAATACCGACAACAATAAAATTTATAGTAAGAGAAAAATTCATCGATTTTAGAAATCGTGAGAGTTCAAGTCTCTCTATCCCCAACAAAAAGTCCATTTTACTGCCTAACTATTTATCCTCTTGCTGACCTAAAAGGTGGAAGATCCTCTCCTGGTTCTAACCACCCTGAATGAAGAGTCGGCGAACAAAATGCAGAACATATAAGAAATATTGAATTCTAAGAAAAGGGGGGAGGGGGAGAGTCAAGGCCAAAGAACATGAGACAAATGAGGACTGCACAAGACGAAAAATCAGAGGCAACACTAAGGTGTGAGGGGAATGTGAAAACAACAATAGTTTCACATAAAGGTCCTTATCTGGAATGTAAGAGGGATTGATAAAGTCGAGAAGCAGAGAGGAATAATCACATTAATAGTTGCATTGATAATTATCTTCATTTTGAAGTCAATATTAATAGTTCCATTTCGGATGGTACCGATAATTACAGTGATAGTTATATTTATAGTTTTATTTGTACTGAAAATGTAATCGATAGTGAAAGTGGGAGTTCTGATATAAGAACTAGTAAAAATGGCAGTTTTTAGTAAGTTCATTTGAAAGATGTTCTGTTCACATACTCGTTTTCACACATAGGCAAAAAATAGTACACTTTCTAAAAGGAAGGGGCCCTATTTTATTATCAATTTTCCACTGATCTCTTATTCGCACCAAACTAGGAGGAAGTGTACAGCCTTTCTCAAAGGAAGAAAAGAGCCCATCAAGCAACAATGCTTTAGTAGCTGGGTGCCCTCTCATTTTGGGTCCACAAAGCAAAACGCTCAGTGTTTGGTGTCCTCGAGAGGAGGCTACAAATGCTGCGAAATGAACAGCAAGAGCTCATTGTGCGGGCTGTCACCCGCGGTCAACGGGGAGACTAGAAGAGTTTGTCGACTCTTTCTAGAAGATTTACGTCAAAAAGAGGGCAAAGTTCTCTGAATCTTTCTTTGTTATTTTCGTTAGATTCAAGTCTCTCGATCTGCTTACTGCAGCCCAGGACGGGCATCGTCGTCTAGGCCTTCCCTGTTGCTTTGATCTCCCCTATGCCTAAGATGTTGTCTAGGTGAAGAGCCATAGTTAGTTGCTGTTTCCATTTGGTTGATCAAAGAGGAAAAAGAATAATTATTCCATGATAAAATAGCGTAGAGTAACCATCCGTTTTGTTTACATGACGTGTATACGTCATGCCATACAATGGAAATAAAAATCCATGGGATGATTCATGAATTTGTAATAGATCCATGGGGTAGGAGGGTTTTTCTAGATGGATAGGAAGTTCTATAGTTAGATTACATAGTAGCGGGCCATAGGATGGCTTATATACTTGGGATTTATTTGCAAGACTCCTAATCGATTATGAATATTAATTATATAGATAAAAATAAATATTAAAATCTATGTTTGTGATCGTCTGAAAATCTGAAGACATCTTTTTCATTATCTATTTCTTAATTTCATTTTTGATTTAAATTAGTTAGTATTAATTAAAGTATTACTAACTTTTAAGAATCCAAACTTCCTTTTTTGCTTAGTTAATTGTATCTCAGCCCTTTAATCTCCGTAGATACGATTCTGACTCATCCTATCATATAGTTTGAGTTAGATTTATTTTTTACCACCTACGACAGCAATCATCGGATTTGGTATTTTTGTCTAAAAAAAAGAAAAAGAAAAAGGACACCCAAATGCTCCCTGTTATTATACCATCCATCACCATATAACAGCAATAGGTGGATATGGTGGAATCTAGCCATAGCATATATTCTACTTTATCAAATTATCTGCTATTAATTAATGAGACAATCTGCAATAGGTCATTATTATGCAAATTACTAAAGTCTTTCTTTCAGGACACGAAGCATCAAGCTTTGGTGGCCTCTCAAAGTGTCTCTAGTCTTTCTTAATGTTTTGCAATGCTAGTTCCTGCCAAATCTCTATATCTCTATCATTTGAAACTATTGAACGAGCTTTTCTTGTGGACTTGAAGTGTCAGTTTATGCTAAAATGTTGTCACTTACACATCCATGAAATATTCTGATAATACTCCAAATTGCTATTGATTTAAGAAAGCAAAATAATAAAATATATGAATTTAAAATAACAATATATTTACTATATGGGAGAATCATAAGCACCAATATTTTCTCTCATATTATCAAAACTAATTATGCCTTTTCTACATGTATTGTATAAGCTCAATTTCAATATTATTGAAAAACAACATTTGCACCTTTAATAGGAGTTCCTTAAAAATTGAGTGAATGGACGCATCAGCCTTCATACTTATTTGTCAAGTCTATTCAAGTTTAATCAAAATTAATATTACCGCTTCCATCTAGAATTGAGGTTTCAGTTTGGAATTATACCCAATCCATAGGTTTAATCATCGAATGTGGACTAAAACTAAATCAAATCAAGTATGACAAACCCTAGCATGTTCTATGGTCTTTTTCCTTCAAGTTATAGAGCTCAAGGTAGCATAACTTGGAAAGGTTTTTGATGCTTTATCTATTGGACAAGCATAAGTCCTTGATTGTTAGTTTTACAGTTCTGTATGACCCTATTGTAGCAAAACAAATTGTAGATAACCTCCAACAACCATTTGTATGACCCAAAAATCAAATACTAGGTTTTCTTCATTCTTAAGTGAAACAGCTAGTCTTTTATTATTTTTTTAAATTCCTTTCTCTTTTTTTTCGAGGAAATGGAGGAACTTCTCCTTATTTTTTAAAATAATATAGGTTTGCAATCACATGCAAGATAGAATATAAAGGAAGAAATAATATGAGTACAAAATGAGGAAGAAATCAAAATTAAAGAGGAAGAAATTTCATTGACAAGCTATATGCACCAAGGAAGCCAGGTTATTCCAAAGCTTCAAATGGTTGTCCACCAATTTCTTGGAACATAGGTGCTCCCAATTTGGAAAGTTTGGAGTCTTTTAAAGAACTAAATAGACGGTCCAACTCCTTTTAAGAAAGATTATTTTATTCTTCTCTTGCCAAATTTTCTAACAAGAAGTGGTGAATAACTGATCCTCTGCTCTCCTAGTCGATAATTAAAGGTTTAATAATATTTTGATGGAAGTTCAAATGCTTCGTGTGAAAAGATATTTGATGAATAAGTGAGAAATAGCTTATATACTGAAGCCACAAAGGTTGCACTTCGAGCTCACCTACAAATATTTTTTGACAAGAACTTGCTATATATAGCTTATTCTTCCAATATAGCCACAAGAATACTTTCATCTTTTCTAGAATAGCCGCCTTCCAAATATTTTTGTAATAGGAGCATACTAGACCACTATTGTTGATGAGCTTGTGGTAGGAATCCACTGAAAATTTATCATTCTAAGTAGGTTTCCAAACTAGGACATCAACGATCCATGATGGTTTGACCAAGAGGAGGATGCCTTGAAGATTCTTGAATTGGTATGCCTCATGCCAAGTCAAAGAGCTTTGTAATTTAATTTTCCATGTTAGAGTTCTCCAACTCCATTAAGAAACAACTAAAGAATTCGGTTTGAGGGCTCTTAAATATAAATCCTTAAAAAGATAGCAAAGTGGTACTGTGCTAATCCAAGTGTCCTCCTAGAAGCTGATATCTGCTCCATTCCCCAACTTAAACAATTCAAAGAGGAACCTACATGTTTATTGATGTCCTTCCAAATATGGAAGAGCCTAGCCATGCATTTTTTTTTTTATTCTCATCACAAATTTTTTCTTGCATAATATGCACTATTAATCTGTTTCCATCGAGGAATATCCAAGCCCTTGATTAGCTTCCAAACCTCTTTGGCAAAAAGAGCCAGATTCAACTGATTAATAGTTTTATACCCAATCCTCCCTATTCTTTGGAATGGCACATGATATCCCAATTCATAAGGCAATAGAAGCCAATGGTACTTTCATTTCAATAGAAAAGCGAACCTCATTTGATCAATTCGACTAATAACCCATTTTGGCAACTTGAAAACTGACATAAAGTATGAAGGTAAGACCATTATGATTGTTTTTATCAAGATTAACTCTACCACTCTTGAAGAAAAATCTTCCTTTCCATGAAGCTATTCTCGAGTTGATCTTCTCTGAGGCAGCTAATGTTACTTAAGAATCTTATTAGAGGAAGATCCAAGTGAAGGGAGGGAATCCTTTTTACAGTTTATCCAAGAGGCAAACATAGAAGGTTCTCCTTCCTCCATATTCATGCATAAGATGGAACTCTTGTGAAAATTTATTCTTAATACCAAAACGCCTTCAAATACTAAGAGAATAGCTTTAGCAGCCACAATGCCTTCATTTAAAACTGCTCTCCAGCATGTTTCCCATCCTAACTGTACAATTTTATTTCACTTTAGCTTATGAAGTCATAAAAAACCACTCAATTCTTTAATCAAGTGCTAACAACTTAGGATTGTTATCTCTCGCCAGCCATAATATGATGGAAGAAGGTAGAATACTAATTTTTTAAATGTTTATCAGTCTATTTCATTTTCATTAGTCCAAAGCTCAACATTCTTCTACTTAATTGACAAGCACGTTCTTTAGCACAAAAAAGCTATCAGTACAGCATTTAGAGAATAAAAGAATGTAACACCAGGAATTACAAATACAAGGCACGACAACAGATCACTCTGACGGTTCAAAAACCAAGCAACAAACGGTGATTTTTGCATGAAGTTGTCGCATCCCCAAGCTGTGCTCTTCATACAGAGAATTGCAGCATCGACAAATCTAGCAGAACCCTGGATTGTTGCAGGTTCCATCTGTGTTCCTAAGTCAATCAAGCTCCAAAAAAATTGCCAAAAAAAGAACTGGTTGATACTGAAAAGAAATCAGACATAAGCAATTCCACACAGAAACTTAAATGCTGCACCAAGGATATTTTTCTTCGCTTGGAAAAATCTCAGACTGAAAAAATCGAGTTTTCTAACTATTAGAATGGTGGAAAAACTAAAATAATATAAAAATAAATTTTGCAGATGTAACTATAATTTTTGTATCTCTTCGTTGGGAGACACTTCCCTCTGCAAAAGTTATTGTGACATCCTGGACCCTTGTGCTGCAGATCAGTGCATCTCGGCATTGTGCTGTGGATCGGCGCTTTTTAGGCAACCCTATAATACCAGTACCTCTGATTAAAAGAATTATGGAGCAGATACCAGTAGAAACAAAATGGATCCAGCTAAACTATGATGATGGATTTTATAAGTTTGGAAGTAAGAGTGATGATGCAAATACTCTTATATAAAGTTGAGTGGTTAGCCAAGGATTTCCCTCCACACTTTGATGGCCATAACTGAAAGCCGCTGACCATATTGAAATCCCAGTATGCTAAAAACTCTGTTGCTTGTTATGTACTTTTGGCTTTGAAAAGCACATTATGACCGGCTTCTCAGAAAGATGTTCATCTTGGATGGCAGTTAAAAAATAATGCTGCTATTTTCTGGCAAATGACTATCCAAAAACTTTCACAAGACTATCTGGAAAATTTCATCAAAATATTGTTATTGAAAAACTCTAATTATAGCTAGAGATGCTTTAACATGATTATGCTTCATTTAAATCCCTAAAATAACAAAGAATTACACAAAAAAGTCACAAAATCATGGTGACCATAGTTCTCCTCAACCCTCCATCTGAATAACTAGTAGTAGATAGTCTCATTAAGCTCCTTCAAAAATATTTTTCAGGGAGTAATTACTTCTTGGAGACAATATATTTAGCAGCTTCTATTGATTACTTCATAACAAAACAATTAGAGGGATATGTTTCTCAACTTGAGCTAGAATAGTATATTGAATTAGGAGAACTATCAGTTGCAATGGAAAATTACTGTAAAATGGACCAACAGGAGTCTTGGACACATTAGATACTTTAGTAGGTCTCAGATACTCATGGATCCATCCACCTAATAGCTTAAGCCTTTGGGTCAGACCTCAAAAATAACAAAACATTGAAAGGCACGTCTCCCACTTAAGCTAGAATAGTAAATTGAATGAGGATAAACTATTAGTATCCAAAGTGAATGTAAAATGGATTAACACAAATCTTGGATGTTTTTACAAGGGATTTTGCTTTAACCAGAAGTCTTTCAGCTTAGGTGAACAAACTTTTAAGTTCAAACTCCAAGAAATTAAGCTACTGAGAATGAGGAAACTCATGGGTGATACAAGTACCAGGCTGGTGGCAGCTCAATTCAATCCATGTAAGTGTAAAAGGAAGTTCAACATGCGAACCTTGTAATGACCCCTACCTTTGCTCCTCCCATTTTCACAAAAATTGTCTTTGCTAAACTAGTTAGTTTTGTAACTAATATACGGAATGGCAAATCCAATTTTTCACTTCAATACCAACTACAATGCGTCAGCATCATGTTTCTTAAAAAAGAAGAGCAAAGCATGGATGTGTTTCTGAAGCTGGTTTAGAAATGTTGTATCCATATATCAAAAGATATCCAAGCAATTGACAAGAGAATAAGATGAGTTAATCTTACCAATATTTGATGTGCCTTTTGCAAACTTCAGTTTCCTATAACAGCTACATAGATCATGTGATATGCTTGAATAGCTTAGTTGATAGCTCCCGCCAACAATCATGTGCCTGGCTTACCATCATTATGGTTCATTCTCCTCAGTATCTTCAAACAAGCATGACCATTGAATCCTTCCAAAGCGCATCAAGTGTCTGGGGGATCTCACCACCTCAGGGTGCGACTCTGCAGTAAGGAAGACATGGACACTGTCGTTGACCTTGGACCCAACTACATCCTGTCTCCTTTATGTTCTCATCCTTCATGCATTCACTGATCTTCCATGTCTCATTTCGCTCACAACTACATCCTGTCTCCTTTATGTTCTCATCCTGCATGCACTCACTGATCTTCCATGTCTCATTTCATTCTCTTCTACATGTATGCTCGAGAGGACAACCCAGATATTATCATCTGCCATCCGCCAGATCCTGTGCAAGAAGCCAAGAAGCAGCAAGCTTACCAAGTTCAGTATTGCCATGCATCCAACATGAATTAACACTCCGACTGGCAATGCTCAGCTTCAAAGGCAGACTTTCAATGAATTGAAGAGCATCCTCCAAGCAAAGAGTCCTGCATAGAAGATCAGCAATGCATCCAAATGCTCAGGCTTCACAAAAACATCACATTTTCCCACAACAACAATCTGAAATAGCACCAGTCTTCATTCCAGGTGAACCACTCTCCTTTTCAAATTAGGTCTGGGTAGAAAGTCAACCAACACATCCTCCCAGAAAGCATGGTTTCCCATAGTGATTATGAATGTGCTTGGTTCCTCACATCCCCTCCCCCACCATAAAAAAAAACACCCTCCTCCATATAGTCCAGTTAAAGAATGATATCTCACAATGAAGTTGATTATAAAAGCTTTCTCCCATTAAATATATCAAGAGAACCCATGAATAAGATGATATGCACATTCAAGAGACTGCTATCTAAATTCTCAGCACAACTTACTTTCTGTGAACGTAATACAAATTTTACCATCTTCATGCGAAAGGTTTTTGCTCATGGAACATAGTATTCTAGTTTGAGGATATTCACCATCTTTGTGGAAAAAAACACACAGATTCTTACTAGATATGTTGATGAAATTGACTAGTTGTCATATCCAAAGTAGTGTCCCATGCTAGGTTAGCTTCAATATAATTTTTCTGAGAAATAGGATAGGAGGAAGCCCAGCCAAAAACAGCAAGAAAGATTGATATTTTGAACCCCCCCCCCCCCCACAACTAATTTGAATTAAAAAAAAAAACTAATTTGAATTAAAAAAGAAAAGAAAAGAAAAGAAACAACAGAAACTCTGGAACTACTTTCAGAATCAACTAGTGTCCACAAGTGCAACAGGAGCACATCGGAGGAAGCATTATGAATAGTTGAATATCAATATTCAATATCCTTTTTTGTTTAAGTTACTTGATAAATACATGCTCCTTTAGGTTATTATGTTTCTTCTATTTCTCTTGCAAATAAAAAGGGGAGAAGAAAAGTGCTAAATCAAACTAGGTATTAAACGGTTGTTTATGATAATGCCCTTCAAAAATGATTGCCGACTGTCAATCGTCTGGTCATACTAAATAAACGGTTACATATAAAGCTTGGCATTTTTCTCTTAAAACAAAAGAAAATGCTCAGGAGTCAAAGGAGCAGATTCTGATGAACTTGGCTTTGTATATATTGGAGATCTGAACTAGTGAGGGTACAAGTGTCCCATGCTGAACTTGCTTTTGAATTTCCTTTTGAGACATTAGTCACCTTCATACTTGTTCTTTTGTACATTAAGGTAAATAAATCAGTGCCAGGTGGTTGCTGACCAATTATTTGGAATCAATACATACAATTGATCTAAAAGGATCATCAGACTCGATGTAAACTACTTTGGCCATAATGGGTAGGGCTACGCAAGGACTAGAAGCGATATCTGCTACATCAGGAAGCCGAATCATATTCAAAATTTCTAGAAGTCATAACTTGGTCGTATGATGCCCTATTGGAATGAACTTTTTTTTTTTACAAAAAAAAAAAATCGGTTAACTTTTTGAGCTCTAGACATAGCATCAACCCTTAAATGTGAATGGTGCAATTAGCGATCAAGCCCAAATTCTATCATTTGGGTCCAAAATGGACCAGTCAAATCGAAAATTTCTTTTTCATAAAAGGCTTTGATTAGATATATATCCCAATCCGACAAAAATTAGGCAGAGCTATTGAAGGCAAAGTCGATATAAGAGTCAAGATCTATCTTCTATAAGATTTTAGTTTTACATTTTTATTTTCACCAGTTCAATCTATTTTGGAAAATTGAGTTACATTCAAACTAGGAGAAAAATCCAACCTAAATTGTTGAAGGATGGACCTTACTGAATAGAGGCTATGTATCTCAGTTTATGATTATCAATGAAATAAAAGAGGATGCAAATCCTACTTTTGCAAAATTTTTTACTTTTTTTTTAAATTTTTTTGAGAGATTCGAGTTAAGCAGGTTGAGAAAATTCTTCTTTCTTCCCAATTAGATCAACAATGACCCTTCATATTGGAGTAGCAACGAGTCTATATCCTCTCTACTTGACGAGCCAGAAAGTCTCACTCTTCATCCACCATCCACTACCATCCATATAAACATATGGACCCTGCAAATCAATGATGGATGACTGAATTTTGTAAAATACACATTAATGTGGGTAAGACAGGTGGGTATGGTTGTCTTCTTAGTCATCTGCTGTCAATTTGTCCAGCTTGTCAGTTGCTAGGGGAAGAATGAACCCAACAACATTCATGTTGGTGCCTACAACCAGACACAAACATTACTGTCTTAAAATAAAGTCCCACAAGAACTTAGAATTTGCTTTTCATTGTCTCTAAGTTTCATAAGGAAAAAAAGAATCATAGGCTTCCTATGTATGTTTGCATTCTTCACTTGCAAACTCTCCTCAGTCGAGACACAAAGCCACATCAAACAATGCAAGCAGCTTAGGTTGGATTGATGCTTGGCACAACTCAAATTTAACATATATCTAAATCTGCTCAAAATTTTGAATATGAGTCTGACACAGGGTTAAAAGAAAAAGGAAAAAGCATTAACAGACCCTAATCTGACTGCTCCATGTCCGTCCATCTGCTTCACAAAATTGCATTTTTCTAACAGAGCATTCATATCACTTGTGGGGCAAGAAACACTAGGCAGCTAATTAGAAATTCAAGAATGTATCAGTGACCATGATTTTACTACACCTTCTTTGGTAGGGGCAAAGATTTGGCTCGATTGATACAAGCAAGTCAGGAGATTATGCTTCCATTTCATGGCTTCTCACTTCATCTCCTATTTCTATCCTTCATACTATCCATTTTCTATATTTCTGTGATTGTCCTCAAGACATAAACAATGCTTTCTTTTAATTATAAACAACAAAAAAAGTGATACGCAACCACAACCCTCTCTGTATGGGACCAATGCCCATATGACAAAAAACCACCACCTTCAGAGTGAGTCAAGCCAGAGGAGTATGCCCAGCACTTCCCAAGATCTTTATTATACAGAGAATGTAGAGGTCATATGCAAGGTCTAAAAGGGGTAATAACATCAAGTCACACTGTGCCAAATAAGGAAGTTATGTACCTGGATTCATAGGACCGTGAACACAAGTTACATAATAGGAGAGGTTGTCAGCTCTTTAAATTCAAGTAGTTGACACATGTTAAAGCATCTCAATGAAAATGAGAGACAGCAGACACAACTGCATGCCATGAAAGATAGGTCATCTATGTCGTAGCTCGAATAAAGTAACCGAACTTACAACTTTGGGAGAGTGACATATGAAACTTCTAGATACAAGCATCAGGGAAGGTGGTTGCTCAATTAAATCCATGTCAGTTAAAAAGGAAGTCCAACATGTGAGACCTCTCTCGACCCCCACCTTCCCCATCATTTCCCCAACCATCATCTTTGTTAAACTAATACAGAGTATTAAAACTAATGCAGAGTGTGAGATTCGACTACTTGCTTCTATACCAACTACAGCTGCATGGCCTGACAATTCAATAGTTTCAGTAAAAGCAAAAGAATAAGCAATAGAATGCATTGCAATAATGAGCGAAGCATGTCTTTGTCTCCAAAGCTAGCTTGCATCTATATCCATTTATTAGGAACTCATCCATGCAAGAGAAGAAGATGTTTAATTTACCATTGTGAATATATCTTTTACAACATCTATCTCGATCAATATTGACATGAATGAATTGCTTAATTGATAGCTCCTGCGAACGACCATGTCCGTGATTCAACCATCATAATTCTTCATGCTCCGAGTTATCTTCAAACGGGCATAACCACCATATCCTTCCTTAGCACATCAAGAGTCTGGAGGATCTCAGCCACCTCAGGGTGCAACCTATCTGCAGTAAGGAAGACATAGACACCATCATTCACCTCAACCCAACTACATCCTGGCTCCTTCTTTATGTTCTCACCCTTCATGCACTCTCTGATCTTCCATGTCTCGTTCCACTCACTCTCTGCTGCATGTATGCTCGAGAGAACAACCCAGTTGCTGTCATTCTCCGGATCCAGCTCAATTAGACGGGAAGCAGCAAGCTGACCAAGCTCAGTGTTCCCATACATTCGACACGAATTAAGGAATGCACTCCAAATGGCAATGCTTGGTTTCAAAGGCATACTTTCAATGAATTCAAGAGCCTCCTCCAAGTAACCTGTCCTGCATAAGAGATTGGCCATGCATCCATAATGCTCAGGCTTCACAAAAGATTCACCCTTTTCCTCCAACAAGAATCTGAAATAGTGCCAACCTTCACTCACCAGCCCTCCATGGCTGCAAGATGAAAGAACAGCAAGATAGGTGACCTCATCGCGCTTTATGTTCAACTCTTCCATCCTTTCAAACATTGAAATTGCATCTTCGACACACCCATACTTCCCAAAAGCTGAAATCATGGTTGTCCAAAGAACTGGGTCTCTTGTATGCATTGTTTCAAAAATAAGCTTAGATGAACTGATACATCCACACTTGGCATACATATCCACCAATGCATTCCCAACAACCAAATCGGAATCAAACCCACCTTTTACAATGCATGCATGGATCTGAATCCCCTGCTGCATCGAGGCCAAAGTGGCACATGCATCGACACAGATAGCATAAGAGAAGTCATCAGGCCTTGCTCCACATGAAATCATGACTGCTAAGAGCTTCAAAGCTTCTTCAGCTCGTTCACAATAAAGACATCCTGACATCATAGCATTCCGAGATACAATGTCTTTCACCCTCATGGAATCAAATAGTCTCTGAGCAGCGGGGAGACAACGGCACCGGCAGTACATGTCAAGCAAGCCATTCTGCACTATGAGTTCAAAGATGCTTTTCTTAAGCACCTGAGCGTGGATTTGTCTGCCATAACTGAGGGTGCCAAGGCCTGAGCATGCAGTAAGAGCCCCAGAGAAGGAGTGCCCATTGGGGGCAGTGCCAGTGGCAAGCATGCTGCGGAAAAAAGAGAGGGATTCGTGGAACCGGCGATGGCGGGCGTGGCCAACAATCATGGAGGTCCATGCGACGACGTCTCGGTGGGGCAAATCGTCAAACAGGGTCCGGGCGTCGGCCAAAAGGCCGCACTTGAGGGAGGCGTCAATGAGGCCGGTCATGACGATGGTGAAGCGGGAGAAGCCGAGCTTGATAATGGGGGCGTGGAGGGCTTTGAGGTGGGTTTGGGAGCGGAGGGCGGCCGCGGCCTTGAGGGACTTGGAGAGGGAGTACTCGTCCAAGCATGCGGGCATAGGGACATTGAAATTTTAAACTTAATAGCCGTTGGACGAAGCATTGGGTCCTAGGAATGAAGTGCGGAAGTATAGTCCAATGTCGTGAAAGAAAGACTTCCCATCGTTACATTAAAAGAAGTTCGCGTTAGGTCGGCCCGGAGTTGACAACCCGTGAGACGCGCGGTTTAGCAACAACAAATTTAAATTAGCATTTACCATTTTTTTTTCTTAATTTTCTACCTTGAAAGGATGCTTTTCCCAAGATCACCAAAGATATATTTATTATTTTTAAAAAAATATTATTATTTAATAAAATTGAATAAAATGAAGTTGCTAACTGTGATGTTATCATTATCTTTGATGTGTTATTAAGAAAAAAAATTTATCCAAAATGAAAATAAAGTAGCTAAAGTTAGGACAGATGCCAACCGGATTAGAAATTTATATATACGAGCTGAAACCATTCACGAAATAAGTTAAAAATTTAAAATTGAATCCATCTTTATTAAAAAAATAATCCAATCCAATTTGCATGATCTATTCAAGTTAAATGGATTTTAAATTGGTCGAATGGATCGCGTCAGTCCAATCTAACTAGTAAATTGGTTAATAAGTCAATATTCTAAAATCAAACTCCATCAATTCAATAATTGAGTAAGTCAAGCCGACCCCTTTATGACTCGGGTCATTTGTGCTCATTCTTAACTCACTTCATTTGAGTTAATTGTGGATTGGATTGGTAGATCAAGTTATATATTATTGTATTTATTCACTTTTTATTTTAAATAAATTTGTCGACTAGAATAAACAAATTGTTATGCCAAAATTTTTTTCCTTTAAATTTAGGATAACCTAAGAATCAACCTAAATGCCTCAATTTTGGTAGATAGGTTCAATCTGATCCCGAAATAGATTGGTTTGATTTCAATTTCAAAAATATAGAATAAATCACATTTGGGTCAATTTCAGACTGACCACTAACCACAACAGCTGACCCCATGTGCACCTCTAGCAGATATACAAAGAAGCACCAAGATTTTTAAAGTAGAACAGATGACAAATGATAGGCCTTATACTACTTGAGTTGGGTTTTAGATAATCAATAAATAATCATGAAAATGTGGGTGCACTCCAAATGCATCGACTCATTAGTCTTGCCCATGTTACAACTCATTCAATACAACTAAGCCTCAATCCCAAAACTAGCTGGGATCGGCTATATGAACTATTTTCCTCTATCCCATCAAGTTAGGATCGTACTTTATAAAAGATATAGAGATATCAATTCTATTCTTATTACTTTATCCCATGTAATTTTTGACCTACCTATATCTAAGTCTTTTGTACTAGTGGATCCTCTCAGCCTACATTGTATATATCAAAACTATCTAAGTCATTATTATCTTCATTTGTCCTCAACTGATACTGCTTTTATTTTTTACAAATAACTTCATATCTTATTCTATCTTTTCTTGTATTACCATATATCCATCTCAACACTCTTATTTTATCCATACTCATTTTGTGCATATGTTATTTTCTAACTGCCCAATATTCTGTACCATAAAGTATAGCTGATTGTATAACTATCCTATAAACTTTTCTTCAACTCAATGGATTTTCTGTGATCATATAATTTTCTAATTACATATCTCTACTTTATCTAATCTACTTTACTCTTATAGATAACATCCTATTCAACACATCTTCTTTATAAATAATTGATCCTAAATACTAAAAATTATTACTCTTAGAAACTTCATATTTCTTAATTTTTGCACCACCATCGTCTGTATTTCTAATTGTACTAAAATTGTATTCCATGTATTCTCTCTTACTTCTACTTAACCTAGAATCCATAGATTCTAATATGCTCCATAATTTTATGCAACCTTCCACATGATGATTTTAATACTTGCATGTAATATCAAGTAACTAGAAGTCCCTTTTATATCATCCAATGTGTATTCACAATAAAAAATGTCTACTAAGAATATTTTTGTAAAAGTAACCTATGTTGACAATTTGTGTTATATTTTGTATCCATTAAAAGAATGCGAGGGAATAGGGCCTCTTCTCAAAGTTTGATATGAGGGCTAAGGATGGTGTCCATACACGTATATAGTTGCCTCATTTTAGGGTTTCAGATATCATCTCTTTGGTTTAGAGCTTTTAAGAAATGGTCAAATTTAAAAATTTCTATTAAGGTTCTTCTTTATCTTTGTACTTTTCCATCATTAATGAAGCTTTTTTTAATCATCATTGCTCATAGACATAGGTTGTAATCCTTGTAACTTGCACCTATTTTCTATTTCATGATTTGCTTTGCTAACTTTAGATGTAGATTCTTGTTATAATGATTTAATTAGATGTCCTCCACAATTTTCGAACAAATTTATTATAAGTTGCTTTTCCATCATTATATTCCTCTTATGATTTAGAGAGCAAATTATGAACCTATAACTTTAATATATATAATATATTTATTTTAAACGTCAGGAACTCTCCTTGACTTCTATTAACCATCAAATTTTCTTCTTCAACAATTTGTCAAATATCATGCTAGTCTACCCTAACCTACCCAACATACATTACTAGCAAAGCTAGTTTCCAAATTTTGGTTCTAGCCTTTTAAAATGAGACTCTAGTCCTAATGTAAAGAAGAGAGAAGATACAGAAATTTAGCTTGTATCTTTTCCTTACCTTACTAGATATGTTGCCGAACTTCTTCAATATTACAAAATCATTGTCATTGGCATTGTTAGAGAAGAGGCTACTAGTGACCTCAAATTTTCTACAATTCAAAATATTGGGCTTAGGATGAAAACCCAAGAGAGATTGAAGAGGAAAGAAATAGAAGAACAAATAAATGGACTTGGCATAATACTTTACATCTCCAATCATATGGTGAAGTCCTAAGTCCTACCCCTCTAGAACCTAAATGCATCTCACAATGAACATTATCTCTTGAGATGGGCTTCATCTTATTTTTTAAAGAGATTCATCATGGGCACCTTTATTATGGTCGAGTTTGAGTCTGAGTTGAAGTCTAATAAAGTTACATTATATGATGATATTATTATATGATGGTAATAAATATTTGCAATTTGAAAAATAGAACCATATAATTTGAATTATAACTAATTAAAAATTTTAAATCTCATTACCTCCCCTCTAGTTTATCTAATCAATTAGTACCCAAATCTCTATGGTCTCTCCCTCCCCCCTCCTCCACTTGGGCACCCTCTTTTTTTTCTCTAACTTCACGATTCCCAATCTTAATCTTCACACTTTCTCTCTTAATTTAAACCCTAAAACTTCTCACATATCTGAAAACACAACCAAACATTAATCGTACCATTTGCTCAATTTCTCTTCTCTTTCCTATTAACCTCCTCCCACAAAACCTTCCTTTTCATTCATGATAGAGTCAAATACTTGACTTTTTCAACTCATTATATTCTTTAGTATTTTTAAAAATTATCTTTCTCTTTTATAAAGCTCATTCATACTTTTTTAAAATAGTGGTGTTCATCTATTTTTTTAAATTTTAACATGCATTACCAATAAAAAAATAGTTTTTGATCTTTTCTAGATCTATCTACTTAATTTTATATATTTTTATATTTTATTGTAATTTCATTCCAATATTCATTTGATTTATATTCCATTTAATTCATTTTTGAATTTTGATCAACTTAACAAGTTTTATATTTTCTTTCATGATTGCCCATGATCATAAATAATTATATCTGCATCTAGCTTTCTTTAATTTATTGTACATTAGACAACTAATAGAAATATAATTTAAGCTCTTCCATTTATAGTTAATTTTAAGTTTCATATATCAATTTTATATTTATTTCTTATTTATATATTTTATATTGAAAAGTTCACCCTAATTTTTGTTTTATTTTAATTATTTCAATATCATATTTTGATTTAGAAAATACCTTGGACAAAAGAAACAAAGTGATATATATCTATTATATCCAATTTTCTTATTCTTATTAGTTAATTTGTTAATTATCTATTTTTTTTTGGTATTCCATCCTTTACTGAAAATGTAATACTTCTTCTTTTTTTTTTATCAAAAATGCATTATGTATACCTATATATCAGTTTAGAGAAAGATAAAACAAAAATAATTATCTATTGTAATTCAAATATTAGATAAAATAGAAGGTTCTATTGCTTGATAGGTCTATATATCATATTTGAAAATAAGAGATATTTTTATTGGTCAACAAAGCAACTATGAATTAATTGCTTATGTATGTAATTTGTTTGTACTGATGCTTCGGAGTTTGCAGGAAGGTCAAACATTGAAGTAAGCATCATACTAATATCTAGTCTGAAAATAATATAATAGTAGATGGATTTTTATTTTTTTGATAAGATTAAAGAACCACACAATTCTAATATAAGTATATCCACAAAATTAAAAAATAAAATATCTTGAAGAGACAGAATAGTGGATGGACTTTGTTTAAAAGAAAAGTAAGGCTACTTTTATTTTTGCTGGCAAACTAATTTGGCTTTCATAAGCCTACCTAGCCATCAAAATCAAAAGGTTTGATGAAAGATAAGAGGAAAGGAGTCCATAGAAAAGGATAAAAAAAGAAAACAATTACATAAGTAATTTGCATAATTTTCAAAGTGGTATGGATAATAAACAAATTAACATTCTGTTCCAACCATAGCACATGACTCATGCTCTATGTATTTATAAACAAATCACCTTTTTCTTAAGGATTTTCTTACTTCAACCTAAATATGCTAAACTTTCTGCCCTTTTTTTATTTTTTTTATCCCTTCCAATTTCATGCACTAATCTCTTTATTTTATCCTACTTATTTTTCAATAAAAATGTGCTATCATTATAGAGTTATACTGACAACAAAGGAGATAAATCCCACTACAAAATAGAGAAAAATAGCTGACTTTTATTTTCCAACACTTGTTTAAAGCATCGAAAAATCTAAAACCTTCTGCTCGCTTGCCGATGTTTCTTAGAAGCATCAAAATTTAATAAAATAAATAGCTCTTAACGATGCTTATAAGCATTAGTAGTTGGAATTTTGAGATGACACTTATAAGCATCGTCGAACTCCAATAGACTCTACAACTAAATGGCTCTTAATGAAGCTTATGTGGATTGAGAGGTGAGATTTTGAGACGATGTTTATAAGCACCATCGAACTCCAATAAACCCTAGTGTTGCTATCCTTGTCTTCACCTCCTCCAATAAACCTTTTTTCTCCTTCCAATGCCCTAAGCTACCAAGCATCATTGATCCACCGCCCCCTTCTCTTATAAGCATCGACATCCACCTCCTTCTCCTCCTTGATCCTCCTTCTCCACCACCTTCGCTACAAAGCATCATCCATTGGGGTTTCCACTCATGAGCTTCTCCTCCTCATGGCTCCTTCATCTCCGCCAACTTCTCTTCCTCCTCGTCCTCCTCCTCCTCATGAAAAATTCTTATAAATAGGAATTTATAAGGATGGATTTAGAACTATCATACATGGGCCTCTTTGAAAAAAACTTAGGTAAGGCATATATTTGGGTGAATTTAGAATAAAATGGTAGGAAGTTGTAGTGATTGAAAGTTCCCCACGGTAGTTTCTCAAAGAGTTTTCTTCATAAATTTTATTTACCTAATTGATATTTGGAGTGCAAATATGTGAGATAAAACCTTGATGGCTGTAATATTACTTATCATAGAATATAAAGTAGCTTAAAATCTCCATATAGCAAAAGTTTCCAAATTTACAAAATTCAGGCATGCTTGTTGAGTTAGGTGGATCAGAATCTAATGGAATTACAGAAATTTCTGCATCTAAGAACCGTTTGGTTCATGAAAAGTGGAGGAGAAAAATTATGGTCAATGGAAAATGGAATAACTCATCTTGTTTGATTAGCATCCCATAGAGATTGAAAAAAAATATTTCCATAAAAACATAATTTTCATGTTTTATGAAAAAAAAATGATATAGGATATAATTTTTTTGAATTCCTATGATATAGAAATTAGAGATTTGTTTTTTCAAAAATATTATTTTAGACTATCAAAAAATCTATAGTTGAAATAAATATTTTTTTTGTCACAATGCCTCAAACTCTCCTCTGCATGATCTATGACAAAAAATACCCTTAACCATTATAATTTTTTATTTATAAAATAATATATAAAATAGAATAAAATTTTTCATTATATCCAAGATATTATAGATATTTTATATAATTTTTTTAAAAAATAAATATTCAATCAAATATAAATCACTCTAAAATAAACTATTTTTCCATGAGCAATTAAACATAACAAAACTATTTTTTCAAGCATTATATTATCAAAAATCAACTTTTTTTCAGAATAATATTCGAAAGAAGAAAAATTCTTCCCTCAAATTATAGGAATCCCTGGTGTTGTAGAAAATATATAGCCATAGAAGACATAAACAAAATGAAAACATCCATAATTCCTTGCGCACATAATGAACTACCAAATAAGTGGAACGTTGGATAAAAATTACATTTCACCTATGCTTGCCTCCATCCCCCACACTCACGATTTAGGAAAGAGATGCTTAAGATATTTGAGTCCCCCTAAAAAGCTACATTTAATAACCTGCACATCTGCCACTGAATTGATGATTACTTGGCCCGTGATAAATCAAAAAGAAAAAAAGACGGTTCACTTCAAAAACTTGTTTTTCTGACAAAGAGGACAAGCAAATTTTCCCTCAATTACTAAGCATACATGCATAAATTAATAATAAATGTGTACTACAACAACAGGATATTGCATCAACATGTGAATCAGTCAAGAAAAAGTTATCAGTCTAAAGAATTTTTCAGAACCGTCACAGCTGAGAAACGGCAGTTGATTTCATAAGCTTTCAGAAGTAGCTAATCATTTGGTATTCGCATTTTTAAGTATCCATTCCTCTTTCTAGCTGTACAAGTATCTTAATATACAGCATTTGCTTGAGCAAAAACTCTGGAACATAGTACCATTGTTGTTTTAGAGGATTCCTGCCCAAATATTAAAAGTATCCAAATGAAGCCATTCAGGCACTAAAAGGATAATCGCAAAATATCAACTTCCATCTTTTGATTATGCACCTGCAAGATCATAACCATCACCATCAAAACTTAATTGTTCAGTATAATGATTAGTTCTTCCTGCTGCCATCATCAAATTTTTCCCTATCAGCAGCCCCATCATTGCACTGAAATCCATCATCACCTCTCCAACCTCTAGAGCCATTGCCATTTGCACCTCTTTCGTTCCTGCATGGACCTCTAGATCTATCATCAAATTGATCACCTCTTCCTTGCTGCCTATGGCCAGATCATTCCCCAGCATCTCACCTAGCAAAGCGCTGGCGTCTATTATTCTCTGCACGCCTCCCATAGCCATCTCCACGTGAACCTCTGTTATACCTGCCCAAACCTCTGGAAGACAACTCATCATCATCACCACTGGCAAAAGGATTCCTTCTATTGCGTGTCCTATCATCTGATCTAAGTTTTCTGTACGGACCTCTAGAACCATGTTTATTTTCTCTAGTTTTATTTCCACTATAACTTAGATTTTTGTCATCATCAGACTCAGAACCAAGAACAAACCCATCATCAGAATCAGAAATTCTTCCAAGCTTACTACCTGTTCTACCCCGTTTTCCTCGATGGCTTTTTCTTTGTTTGGATTTAAAACCTTCATCCATATCATCATCAGAATCTAAACTGAGTTCTTCAGCATCATTCAAACCAAAGGACATCCCCCTAAGCTGTCGGTGACTACCCCTGCCTCCAGCCTTCTGCCTAGGATCTGCAGCACGACTAGATTTCCAGTAAGGATGATGTACAATGGCATCATCCTCTGAGCCAGACAAATAATTGTTGGCACCCCGTTTGGTGTTGGTATAATGATCAAGTTCATCAATATCTTCTGAATCAGAGGTTTTTTCGAGCTCAGAGAAGTTCTTTCGAGAAACATCACTCGCCCGACCATCTCTTGACACATCAAGCTCGTAACTATCCAGATTGTCATCCTCTTCATCATCAAAATCATCAAATCCCATTCTGGGAGAATGTAAAGAAGGCTTCCTGCCATCAGGCTCTGAAAAGTATTTGCCTCTTTGTTGGGTTCTTCGAATCTTGCTTGTGTCATTGGCTTCGTCTTCAAATCCCCCAGCAATTCGTCCTTGAGGGAGGCTGCCCAAATAAGAGTCCTCACCCAATCTTGGTGAATCTGCAAACTCAAAGGCTGCAACATCTGCACCATCAGATTCATTGTCATCAAAATCAAAATTCCAAGCATTGGGAATATCTGGCATTCTGGCAGCCCTATCCAATCTTGTCCGTGGACCAGATTGCTTTGCACGCATTTGGCCCTCCATGTACTCATCTGGGGGACGCTTGTGTTCACAACGAAAGCATGCCATATTTCGCCTGTAGTTCAAAAAGTTGCACCTGACAAATATTAAGATGAGTGGTTGTTAGATTCTTCAGATTCAACTGAAACAGCAAGACCATGTTAGATTAACGAAGGGAAACAAAAGCATCTTGAAAAATAAAAATCAAATAATTTTGGTAACATTCATTAAAACCTACTGCGGACATTCCCATTCCCCTGGGAGTAGTTGCCTCTTGGGGCGTTTCGCATCACATTGCAAGCAAACAACATTCTTTGCAAAATTCATGAAGTCACACCTGAGACCAAAATAATTAACCTTAGCCAATAAATATAAATGTTTGGAACATGTAGACTTAGAATTAACATCAGTAAAAAGAAGCAAGGGGAGTAAAAATACTTGGGGCAGAGCCAATCTCCTTTCTTCATTTCTACATCATCACGCCCGACTCGTTTCTTTGGTGGAGGAGGTGGCTGCTTTACTTTGGGAGGAGGCTTCTTGATCACTGGTGGTGGAAGGTTGGGATCTATTGGAACTGCACTCAACTTAATAACCTCATGTAGCAACTTACGGACTGCAGTTTTCACAGATTTCATTTTCATGAGAGCCTTATTTTCAACTGATCCATTAATATGATCAAAACCAAATGTCAACAAGATACGCATGACATCAAGAGTTCGTGCCTCATCCTCTTTGGGAGTGAGGATATATCCTCTGCTACAGGAATTCCTTAAGCTGCAAGAACTACACACCTGAAAATTCAGACCACAAAAAATCACCAAATTTGCAGTTTATTTCATTTGACCAAAATCTCAATATACAACTATGGATAACCTTGGGTCTATTCTTTCGTTAATATACTATTATAATTTAAAAATAGCTTAAAGAAATAAATCACTCTACCTCCCCATTTATTACATGGCTTCTTTTTTTCCCTTTTTCCAGCAAGGAATTTACCTGGTCGGATGTGTTTTGCTAAACATATATGGATGTCTAAAGACCAAGGTGTGCCCAAGGATGAAGTTACCGAAACTACTGTAACATCAAATTTCAAAATTTCTTTTCTCATATGATAGAAACCTATCAAGATTCTGATAAGGTGTTTTATCCCAATATCCATAAGCTTATATCGATATAACAAGAGTGTGGATGGCAATTTCTATCTTGGACCTGCCAACATGCATAAATCCACATGAAATGAATGGGTTTGGGTGAGGACTTATTATAATTGGGCTGAAATTGGGTTACCCAAGACTAGCCCAATGACAAATGGATTAGGTTACTGCTTGGGCCCCAAACCAAGAAGTCATCATAGGTTGGACAAGCCTTTAAACTCAGCCCTAGGCCCCTACAATAATGGTACTAAAGCGCCAGGTCATGTGTCTAGCGATGGCTTAGTTTAGATCATAGTAGCAGGAAACTTTCATAGCACAACGCTCCTGCTTCGAAATCTCTCCGGAAACTTATTCTACCACCCTCTTATTAAAAGCTTCCTTAAAATTTTTTGAAGGACCCACTTCCCCATACCTGCACCTGAATCCACTCCTATACCCATGCCCGCTTCTGATAAATAAGGTTCAAACGATTAAAAGGGCATGCAATTCTTGGTTAAGAAGGAGAAAAGAGTTATGGAAGAGAAGTGGAGCTGGCATGTTTAAGATTTATCATGTTTTCTCCTTCATTTTCATTTCCTCTCCACTCTCACTTTATTTGGACACCAAACCCTGCATCCCCTCTTCATGGCCCTATTCATTTTCCTTTTTTTAGATATGACTAAGAGGTCAAGCACAGAATGGGTTTCAGTGTTGGCATTGGTCCATATACAGTAACTGGGTTATGTATTGCCTATTTTTCTCAACACAATTATCAAGGTTTTAAAACTTGGTTTCAATTTCGATTTCAATCCCCTGGTTAGCATTTTGGTTTCGACAGTTTCAGCAGTTTTGCTCTGAATTTCGAAGTTTCAAACAATAAAGACAAAATAAAGCTAAAAAAAGAGAAAACTAAAAGAAAAATGAAAGAAATTAGGGCAAGTATCACATTAATCATTATATTTTGAGTTATCTAGGAACATAATTTGTGAAGTTTGAGTAATCAAGAGACCTCCTTTTCACCATTGTGTAGAACTTCTCTCCATATTTGAACATTTCAAAGAGAACATAATGAGCTAGAGGCTTCTTGGATAAGAATTCAGAATTTCACTTATTCCTAACCATCGGATTCATGGAATCATGCCATTTAGAGCATGATTGTCGAGTTATAAGAAACAAAATGATGTTGTATATGCTTTTGTTACAATTATGAAATAATTTCATTTATTAACATACTCCATTACCATACCAAAAACTAAAGCCATGCTTCAAATGGGTACAAGTACTTAATCATAAAAGTTGTAGCAACCTTTTAATGAAACATATAAACTTTTTATTTGTCTTAGGGATTGATACCAATAGTTTACAAATAGTAACATCTATAATCTCCTTGGAAGACATGATCTCTATAGTCAATTATGAATGTGTTGGACATGGATTTTGACCAGACCCGCATATGACACAATATTACCCGTAAACAAGGGCACGTTTAACATGTCTCAACAATATCTGGTCAGCCTTAAGAATAATGGCTACTCTACAAGTTGTTCAGATTCCAGCCCACAATTATTTGAAAACAGATGCTGACTTCTACACATTTGATGCACTTCCAAGACAAGGATGCAGTTTCGAATTCATTGAGATATAACTTCCTTCAAACTGATAAAGTGCATGCAGCTTCAATATATTACAAAGAAAAGAAATAGTAAACAACACTTAGGAGGAAATAAGGGAAGCTAACGAATGTTTTCCATTGACTTTACCACCTTTAAATATGAATCAACATGTTAGTAATCTCCACAAAAAAGAAAATGCTCACGTGCTTGTTATTATACCATGGTTCTAAATAAGAGACTTGTCAAAAAGAGTGAAAAACATGAGGCACAAAAGTAGGTAACCTGTAAAAAGATGGAGTCATTGATAGCAATCTACTCGACTGCGGAAATAATGCATGAAGAAAGTGGCAAATAACAATATTATTGTATTTGTGTATGAGGTTGTAATAGGTCCTGTCAAAGATTGGTTGTTTCAAGAGAATTATTTTTTTCTTCATTATATTTTAGATAGGAGTGTATCAAAAAATTAAACCAAGTCTAGATACAACACAAATCTGGACTGCTATAGTGCTATTGGTAATGCAAATTGCAAATTCAATCAATGCCAATTAGGGCAACCCAATATCCTTGATACCTCAATTCTCTAATTTAGTGAGGAATTGTTGCATCACCATTAAATTTAGTCGGTGATTTTTTTCTCACCATTTTATTGCATCACACCACCAGCATGAAATAACTCAATACATTCTCACCAACCCTCCACCCCCGCCCCCGGGTGACCCCCAAACACACACACAGATAAAAAAAATCCTGAAATTTCTTGTTTCTATGGTTGAGCTCTTTACACTAGATACATGAAAGGAGAATAAGTAAAAAGATAATAATTGGTGAGAATCAAACAAATGAAACATAAATAACAGTTAAAAAATCTAAATATTAAATGTTGAACACCTGCTTATATTTGTTAACTTATTCATGTTAGCACAACCAGACAACATAACCACCAACTTCTAGATTCCTTCCTAAGGAAGAAAATTTATAAACAATTGGTATATTCATATTAAGTCTTCTTCATAGAGAGATGACAATTCCGACAATAATATGATGGAATCCATCCATGCATCTAAACTGCATAGGAAATGCGTCTACAAAGTCTAAGCAAATTGTCATATAAAAGATACAGGCAAGAATTTTTTTTTTTTTTTAATACCAATTAAACTCAAAATCCTTTCAATTCAGATACCAAAATTAAATACATACATCACCCTCATCAAGGTGGACAAGCTTCCTCAATAGCTTTGCCGAGAAAACCACCTTTGGATCCAAGCTAGGGCATCCATGACCCACTAGAATTTGAAGATCCTTTCTCGAAAGTGGCCTGAATTTCAGTATCAACAGTTATTCCTCGTATATAAATTGTTAAATCAACATAAATATTCAAAAAGAAATGAAAAGAAAATCATGCAACGTGCATGCTTGCAACATCTAAAAATAAATTTCCCAGCAACATTCGCAACATTTTCCTATCCACGGTACATTACCATCTGTGTGGAGTTCTAGGCTCAAATACAATTTCCTCCACACTATGCTTCTCTAAGAACACAATATTCACCATCTCAAAGATAAAATTTTGCACAGTTTTCCCTTGCCACCTTCTATATTTGGACATTACATCGCCATATCCCGGCAAATTACTAGAAACATAAAAATTTTAAAAGACAAATCGGTTCATACCTCAGTATATCGAAGCGGTCACGTCCGAAATTCATACAAGCATTGCGCACAGTGATCCAATCCCTTGAGAAATCGAAGCCCACCTCATCCTTTAATCCCGACAGATCAATGTTCACATTCTCGGCCACCCGGGCCTCATCAGTCCGCCGCAAATCAAAGTAGTTCTGCCACGCCAGCCTCTCCATCAGCTCGATCCACTCGGGCCATGGGTGGACCAGCTCCACCTCCTTTCTTAGGATATCCCTCATGCCCTCCTCCTTCCTTTCATCCGGCGCGGCCACCGCCGCGCCTCCAGCGTCCACCCCGGGGCTCGAATCAGGAGCCGGCGAGGGATCGGAGGGCCTGGCGAGGCGCCAGGCGCGGATGCGCTGGAGGGCCTCGTCCTTGGTGGCGCGGTCGCGGTCGCGGTCAAGGGCGTCGATCTGATCGAAAACAAAGGAGAGGCGAGCGGAGAGCGAGGGCTTGGGGTCGGCGGAGTGAGGGTAATTGGGAGAGGAGTCGGGGAGAGGGAGGGGAGACGTAGAGAAGGGTCGGAGGGAGGTGGAAGAGAGGAAAGGTGGGATTTTTATGAAGGCGAGGATTGGAGAGAAGGAGGAGCGGCGGAAGTGAAGGAAATAGAGAGGAGAGACAGCCATGGGAGAAGAAGGGGTTTGAGGGTTTAGGCTTGAAGAGTGATGGAAGTCTCTCTTGAAAGAAAATGAAAAAACCCACGGGTGGAGAGAGGAATAAAGTTGGAGGGTTTAAGCCGTGCAATCCGCATCTGAATGAGATGGGCCAGGGGCCTGGAGAGAAGAAACCCAATGGGCCTGGGGTCGCGCTTTTAATATATACTTTTGAATTTTGGAAAACTAGAAAAGACTTTTTGCATTGTGAAATTGCAATAAAGTTCTAAACTTTCAATTTTTTTTTTTTTTTGGTAAAATAAACTTTCAAATTATTATCCATCATACATACTAAAACTGGTTGTGGCCATAAATAATATTAGCTTTATGTATTTTACTTCTAATACTATGTGTTGTAAAACTAACATAATATATACCACTATTGAAATTGTGGTATTGACCAAGTGATTTTGTTTTGAGAATTGCTTATAAGTTGTCTACAATAAGAATTCTGTGGTATTAAGCAACTTCCTTGAAATATGAAAAAAGAGTATGAATAATTATGTAAAGGTGAGTTGAATATATTGGTGCCCTACTCTTGGAAGAGGCTAACTTGTTTAATTTAGTTGTACCACTTCTTTGTAAATGGCTAATATAATTTAGAACTTTTATATGATCAGAACTATCCTTTTTTTATACTGCACAAGAGGTATAATCTTTCCAATATAACAATATAATGACCATGCTTTTTTTAGTTTGCAGATAAGTCAATGTGTTAAAAATACAATATCAAAATTAGTAAACATTGTGTGAGGATCCAAATTATGATAATTTCTGACCATAAAAAGAGGAGATTAAGCTATGAGACTAGCTAGGGGTGGGGTGAGATCGGTGGTTTGTGATAAGGTATAGAGCTTGGAATTGGTGGTACATGATAATTCAAATAACAAAATCCCATAACCTACAAGATATGGAGATAGACCAAGTATTTCCAATTTATTGATATTCTAATATATGTAAGCATTGAGTAGTTGCCAGACAATGAAAAATGGATGACTATAATTTTGTTTAACCTTTTTACCTATAAGCGAGTTAGTAAATTCATGTTTGAATTTGGGTAATCTATTTTTCTTCTTTCTATTCCAAAAATAGAAAATCAAACTAGAAGGAAGACACATTTACCAAAGATAGAAATATTTACAAATATGTAGAGAGTGGAAAGCGACATATTTATACGAAACTTTTTCTAGAAGAAGGTTTTGTTCATAACATACAAATAGTGTTATTAATTTTTTTAAATATATTTTTTATGCTAGATAATCTCTTTCTTATGTTAAGATGGTCTACCATTAGGATTCGTTAAACTCTCAAAAGACACACCAAGATAGATTTTTTTTCCTTATAATCAATTAAAAGAAGGGAGGGTTTAGCTACGAAGTCGTAGGAAGAAAATATAATAGGAAAAAAAGGATGTCATAGAAAAAAAAAAATTTAGAAGGAAATTTTGGAGAAGTTCGGTTTTATTTTTCTAAAAAAAGTAAGTTTAGAAATTATTAAAAAAAAAACTCTCAGCTAACAAATAGAGTATTAAATCCAAGACTTACAATCCATGAAAGAATGAAGATAGGAAGAGACATCTAAAGAATGCACTCATTATATAGCATATAAAAATTGAGATGATCATCAATGAGAAGTATGGATAGTAGTAATCCTTTGACTATGAAAACGTATTTTCTAGTATCATATGACTTATTAAAATATACTTTAAGTTACTATATGTTTTATTTTTTGAAGAATAAAAGATGAACCAAACGAGTGTACTATTTTAAAGGTGGCAATATCTAACAAAAAGCTAAATATGTTCACTTAAGATCAAGGGGCATGACATGAATATAATAAAATAGTGTTTATGGCTGCACTTTTTTTTTTTTTTTGGTAACAAGCAACAGTTGCTCAATTATCAAAATTGATTGTCCGTCATGTACATATTTACATAACACCTAGGTAAACAACATTACACATGAGCCTTTGGAGTCTTCCAGCAGCCCATACATAAATTCATTCAACCAGGTGTGGTTGAAAAGGATGACTGTAATCCAAAAACATCTTCCAGTTAATCTGTGCTCCTGAAAACCCAAGCAAATGTGGAAATGGATGACTATTAATACCAATATGTAGTAGATAAGCAGAAGAGCATCCTCTGTTAGAGTAGAAGAATGAGGACTTTAAAGTTACTCCTTCAAGACCTATCTGATTTTGGATTTTCAGCATTAATCCCACCGAATCTCTCTGGCATAAGGCCCTCCTATCAAAAGAGCAATCAACTGTGAACATAATAATGAGAAGAGTGTCCCCGTTTGTTGTGATATTGCAGAAACGTTCACAGATCAACTGATAAACTTGGTCTGGATCATAAATTAAGTAATAACGATAAGCAATTTTACAAATACTCCTATCCAATATGGCTGCAAATGCTTGAAAGTAAATTATATAAATAAGTGGTATACAAGCTTAAGAATGCATAACAAAAGATAAAGAATTTAAGTAAAATAATAAAAAAAGTTTAGGAGACTGGAGAGATAGTGAGAACAATATTGAAATCAATCAAAAATACAAAAAAAAAGGGGCTAAAGTAGAAAAGCGAAAAAAGATAGAAAGGTTGTAAATAAACTTGAAATAAGAATTAATCTTACAAGAGAGAGAGAAAGAGAGAGAGAGAGAGAGTACACGAAAATGAACCAAAAATTAAGATATAGGCTCAGGAGTATTACTTAGTAGGAGGACAAAAATAAAAGAATTTAAGTAGAAGAAGAAAAAAGTTGAGGGAGCATTGAAAGAGAGGACAATGTTGAAATCAAACAAAAATATAAAGAAAATCAAAGACAAAGGACTAAAGTAGAAAAGAAAAATATGGAGGGAAAAATCAGAGAGGAAGGACCAAAGTAGAAAAGAGAAATATGGAGAGAAAAATAAAAAAAAAAGAAAAAAAAAAGGTTCCATCGAGACTTGAACTCGGGCTACCAGATTCAGAGTCTGGGGTCCTTACCACTAGACCATGGAATCATGGGATCCTTTTAGTCAACATCAATAAACTATTCATGTGTCTATAATTATGTTTTAAGATTGAAAAAAAAATAAAGATTTGAACCATCAAACTTATGGTTAACAGCCACATGCAATAACCAAGCGAACTACTCCGGCCGTTTCTACTAATTTTAGTTGTGAAATTATTTCTAATTGCTACGCAGTCAAATACTGACATCTTTAATTATCATCCATAAATACAGGAGCTCTGGTCATCGAGGCACTCATGGAGTCATCCTTCTTTAGTCTCTCCGTCCAAATTACAAGAGATTACCATCATTTCATAGTCACACCAATGAAATTTTAACTTGTTTTCATAGTTGTCCAAGACTAAGGCTTCAAACAAACTAGATTAAATCAGCAAGAATGGTTCATTTGATACCATTTATTGATGATGCAAATCATTCTATGAAGCCAGAAAAAGGCTCAACTGATTATTACCAGGACCCTTCTCTATGATTATGCATTGATTTTTGAGTAAAGATTTAATTTTTTTAAGAGCTTGGTCCTTCCACTAGGCCTCACATAGGATTGTGCCTCATACGTGCTGCATGATTGAATCAATCACGAATCATTCCCAATCTCTTATCAAGGCCTTCTGAGACGCAGTAATTTTCTTTATAAATCAGATGGGATGCCTTCTATTGATAGAGTGGATAAAAAGCTGAGGAGATGGAAGGTTCTGTAGCTATCTGTTTGTGGGAGATTAGTTCTAATTAACGCAGTTCAATTCTCCCTGCCTTAAAACTTTATGCCAGTCTTCCTACTCTCAAATTAGTTGTCAAGCGGACCAACAAGATCTGACGATTCTTTAATGGAAACAAGAGATTAAAATTGTAACTTGTGAGCTAAGTTTATGGTACCTCTATCGATGCCTTTAAGACACACACACTCTCTCTCTCTATACATACGTACATACACTATATATATGTACAAGAGAAAAGATGGTTCAAAATTCATCACCTAAGAATACTTGTTTGAGATTGGAGTGCCTACAATATATTATTATTTTTCATCATGAGTAATGTCACAAATGAGAATTGACATCCATCCTCACATAATTGACTTACAATATGGGAGCCGTTCAATCACAAACTATGGTGCTTGATGGAGAGACAAACCTGATGTTATTACCCTACTATTTAGACATAAGGATGTATAGGAACAATAGCTATCAATTGAATCATGATAGCAGGGATTTAGTTTGTACCAGGCAAAGGTGAAGACCAATATCACGGTTGTCGACACAATTCGATTTTAGCATATTCTACTTTGGCGGATGAAGCTATTGATATGGGAGATCATATCTATAATTTTCTATCCTAATGTAATCCTAGCTTTTAGGTGAGCAAGTCTTTCAGGGAATTTACACTCTTTTTGACTATTACTTGAAAGTCCAGTTAAAGAAGCCACTCGAAGAAAAGCTCATGGGTATGCATGACTTGAAGAAAATAGTTGGATGGATGATTCATTAAGTGATTCTATCATGCCTTTGATAAACAAGGTATACCGAGGAATGCAACAATCCACTGCACACATGCAGGACAGGATCCTATGGATATGCAAGGCAATTACCTGGCAATAATATACTAAAATAAGCAAAATAATAATCACAATTCAAGATCTGATAATCCAAATGCTAAAGCATCCATAGCTTATATTTTCATACTACTCCATTTATATAATTTATATATTTCTACATAAGACAGTATAGAGAGGGTTTTACAAAACTTTAAAGGTTGGTCTGATATAATTAACTAGATTCTCACTCTATGCTCATGATCCAACCTCTACTCATTTCTTCTTGTGCTTCCAGCTCTTTAAAACATGGATTTCAAAAGAATGAGCTAATAGCCTAATAAATAACTAAAATATAATTAAAAAAATTAAGCAAATGTAACAAATATAATCGCGAGACACAATAACTTATGCAGCAATATAATATTTATAACTAGCTTATAACTCCATGTCATACATGGGATGTAATTTTTAAAAAAAATATATTTTATTTTATTGATTTATTTTATTTTGGGATTCCTTATGGATCTCTTGCTGCCTGACTCCTCCTAAAATCTTCGTTCTCTTCCCTATTAGCATTTGTTCTTCTTTGCTTTGCTCTTCACCTCTGGAGCTTGCTCATTCTTCTCCTTTCCGCTGCTATGGTGGAGCTCAAAAAACTCTTGAAGAGTTGGGACCTCATCCAGATCGAGCATATCGGCACCCACTCGCACATCCATGATCTAATTTAAAAACTCTTGGAGCAACTAACATCAAAACTTAAATGCTGAAGCCTGAGATAAAAGGGTCCAAAATTTTATTAGTTATTTAGAAATACAACCAAATTTCATATAGAAAAAAAGATAATTGCACAGTCTAAAAATTTGAGTTTTTTCTATCAAAAAAGTAACATAAACAAAACTGCACAAACCATAAAAAGACTAAAAATCATCTTCTTTTTCTTGTACAGAAAAAGAGTGACACAATTCCCGCTACAAATCTCAGATATAATTACTTCACAATATCATCATCTAAGTTCAGAATAAAGAAAAGTCACCACACAAACATAGAAAATCTCCGATACGATATAGTAGAGATGCAACTTGCCCTGGACCTCTGTGATTGTATCCAATGGTAGGAAACCCCCGATGAGACCCCCTTGGATCTCCGTGATCGTATCTAATGGTGGAAAATCCTTGATGAGATCCTCGATCAGATAGAAGGCATTATTGATGACCTAAATACTATCGAGCTCGCATGACGGCATCAACGTATGACACTCTCTTGCCCTCATATGCCTGCTGTCAGAGGTCATATTCTTGAGTTGCCGCCTCGATAGCCTATGGAGACTACGAGGGAGTGGTAGTCCAGGGTGAAAAAGTCCTGATTTCGAACTCAGATTTAGAGATCAAGAGAGACGTCGATGATAGCATGGGGCGGCGAGGAGATGCGAAGGCGATTGAGGCCGAGGTGGGTGACCTGGATATTGGGTTCGGAGAGCCGGAGGAAGAAGATGACGGAGGTGATAATGATGGAGGAGATGAAGAGGGAATAGGCGGAGAGGGAGGAGCCGCCGCAATGACAGGGGTCGTGGCGGCACTGACAGATGGTTTTCACTATTGTTTTGTCTGTCGGTTCTCTCCAGTGCTTCAAAAATGCAAAAAATAACCCTTCCTTTGAAACTTTTTATTGTTCCTCTTTTCTTTTTTTTATTATCTTCGTAAACTGATGTGTTTCATGCACAACATTTTACTTTAGAGTAAATATTGATATGTACACATAATAGGATACAAAATAACACATTTAACCCCTATAGAGTAGATCCAAAGTACCACACTTGACACCTACAGAGTAGGTCCAAAGTAGCAGGTTCTGGAATAAGTAATGCCAAATGCCAATATATAACCTCCATTTGGCATGATCCAAAACGTAGTTAGATCGAGAGTTTACTATTTGTACATAATTTTAATTTATACATACACCATTATCACATATGTATGTTTGTAATATATAGTGTATAATCTATAATGATGAGTAATCTTCAAAATTTTAATAGTCAACATGCAAATATAGTTTCTCAATTAATATTTTTACATTTATCAATACACAAATTCTATATATAAATTTTTATAATTTGATTAATTTGAAACCATTCTAATAACTCATAATTATCAAATTATAAGAGTATTATGAATCTTCAAAAACTCAAAATATACTATATTCATGATTCGCACTTGGTCCAAACTTAATAGTATATCAAAATAAATAATATAAATTTTTAAAATATTAGGTGGGGGAATCTGGGTGAGGCTCCTCCGATGCCATGCTTTGCTCGTATGGCTCCATGCATCGTGATTAAAATAGAAAGGGAACAAGAGAGCCTTTAGAAGACTGTGGATGGCTTTACATGGTGTGATCAATGGCAGTAGAGGAATGCAGGCATATTCTATGATTGAAGGATCCATTCTCGACGGCTACTAATTCAAGTGCAAATAGATTGGGTCAGATCAGATCATGAGTGATCCTGATCCGATTCGATTTCTTGATAAGATTTTGATATTGGATTCAAATCCAGCCCATTAGAAGATCTGGTCGGATTGGATTGGATTCATAATCAAATTTTTTAACCCAATGGATCATTCAAGTTGAGTTGGGTCCATGTATAACTCGACCTCAATCTATGAAATGTGGGTCTGATTTAGGTCTAGATCAGGTCATGGATTAACATAGAGTTATCTTAAAAGATCTGGAATCTACAACAAAGAAGTCTCATCCTCCATACCTAGTGCTTTCTCAAATGACTACAATAAGCTTTTATCATTAATTACTGAGGTCGTAAAACAAGCAAAGATAGATCAAGAAAAAATGAACCAATTTTTTTTTATTTATAAGTAACTGGATTAATATTAACAATAAAATCATATAGAACTATTTTAGAATATAAACCAAACACAAAATTCTAGGTACAATTACATGTCCGAGTAAACAAAATAAAAACCAAAATAGTACAGCAATGGAATAGATAAGCCACTAAAATATATGAATAGTAAACATCAAAACATATCAAAAAATTATTTGAAGAGTTCTTTTTAAAGAATGATAGGATCGCAAAAAATTTGACCATACATCAGTGAAAATTGATGGCACCAGTACTGATGACTGCACATAGCCTCTTCATATCTCTATCCATACGAGAAGTTGACATTCACTTATATGGTATTTTTAGAGTATAATATAGAGGATAAGTTGACAACAACTAAAGTAATAATAGTTGATAGGATCTAAAGTGCAGTAGAACAAATATGCAGCCCCATGCAATTAAATAATGCTAGTATTAATAGAAAATCTAAACATGGCATATCAAAGGACTGATTAGCCAATAGCCAATAAAAGAAGATTACAGCAACTATAGAGTAGTTGATGGAAGTAATGATAAACTTCACAATAAAGCTCATCCATAAATGATAGATCGTAGAGGAGAGAGATCTTACAATTGTAGTTGCTATAAGCCTATTTAGAGTATCTGAATCAGCTTAATACAATGTGAAGATTATCGTTATACAAAGATCTAATTTTTTTTTTCTTATATGAAGTATTTGAAATTTCAAGCAGAGCAAAATTATATAGCAAATCAACAAAAATAGTTACCCACAATATAATAAGTCAACACACTTATGGCTTTCTATGTAGTTTAGCTAAAATTGAAAGCTAAATAAAATTTCAAAATAGTCATTCATTTATTGCAAGTTACTTGACCTTCTAACATAATCATAGAAGATTGATCACAATATGTAATGTAAATATGGTGGCTTTAAAAGAACTACAAGACAAATAAGATCTCAAATAATATTTTAAGAAAAAAAAATAAAAAGTTACATTACGAACTAGTTACATTATCAAGAACATTTAAGATAAAAGTTAATAATGTAAAAATAATAATGAAGATGATTGCTACTAATATAAGCTAATCAATAGTATCAATAATAATAGTTGTTTCATAATCTTCAATTTTTTAGTTCAGATAAAGAGGTGGACCATCTACATATGAAAAATTTATGAAATTAAAAATAAAAAATTTTAATATACTAATATATAATAAAATTTATAAATATTTTAGAATTTGAATCTATAAGATGAGACAAAGTATCTCGAAGTTAATCTTACATATATATCAAGGCCTCGACCATATCAGCAAATAGGCTACTTAGATGCAATAATTGATACTGAAATTGCCAATATATCATGAACCATCCGAGATAATATTAGATATTTTGATTCATTGATTCTCCAATAGTCTAGAATATCAAAATTCTGATCTCCTAGAGGATGAACATATTTAAAAAATAAAATATATTGCAACATATTTTATTTATAAAAATTGAGTTATATTTTAATATCGATATATAAATTAGTGATCATAAAAGATCTCTTCTAAATATATCTCTAATTCTGACTTGAATGGTTGGGCAACTTCTTTTTCTTAGTTAAATTCTTCATAATCTTACATGCAAAAACTCCCATCTTCTCTACCTTGAGTGTAAACACCATCTCCTCTACTTGAACATGAGAGCCATACATGCCATATAAAATTATATAATGATCATAAAGACTTTGAATAATATCATACATTTTATTAATCTCAATTGAAGTATGATCAATATTACCATAAATTTTCTAAAAGCATTATTTAATAAGCTTCATCTTATTTCTTGGATCAACAATAATCCCTACAGCAAGAATGTGAGAGCAATCTTTTCTAACATTTTAAGGTCATCATCATCACAACTGCATTTGAACTCCTAGATTCTTGAATTAAGAGTATTTATATTCTTCAAATCCTATAGAAATATAAATTTATAATTATATTTTTTGTTTATGAAAAAAATTCAATTATATAATGAAAAATCTTTAAAAATTTATAAATAATAATGCATTGAGATTAATCTTCCTCGGTTGGCACATTTTCAAAATTATGATCCCAGGCCTCAAGTTGCATAAATACATCCTTGAATTATATAGCATCATTTAATATGAGATATGTAGAATTCTGACAAATAGATAAATCTATGCATATTTTTTTTTATCATTCATCTTTAATTATTTGATAATTTTTATTTTTAATATTTTTTGAGATAACTTTATAAATTTAACAATCTCCTGGATCCTATCAATAATACCCTCCACTGCCTTTAACCCATCCTTTATAATTAAATTAAAAATATATATACAGCAATATCTGTGAAAGAACCTGCCATCCAAAAGTAAATTTTTTCTTACATTATATTTGAAGTTTCATGGCTATAATTGTATTTATTGATAAATTATCAATGATGATTGAACCCAAACTTCTTTTATTATTTTAAGATAAAATATAGTTTATAGTATAATCACTAATGACTAAGCCTGTATGTGATGAAGATACTATCTTGAATTTGATAATATGCTTGTTAAATTTTTAATTATTAATGATATAATGTACTGTGAGACATATACATCTTAATATCTGATTTAACATTAATATGTTAGATATTAAGCTGATTCTTCCATAATTTACTTTAAATAACTCATCCAGTCTTTTTTTTTATATATATATACTTTAAAAGAATCAGATGCTAATGTTGTCCTTGAAATAATATAAAATTTAGATCTAAAATTTTTAATAAATATTTAAAAAATTAGATGTTCAATAATTGTAAATAGCATCTCTTGTAGAATTATCATTCTTGTAAGATCTTTACAGTTTGTTTCTTAATTAAATAAATAAGAAGTCAACTCATTCAATGTAATATTATCTTTTGGCATTATATTATCTATTAACTATTTTTACCTCCTCTCAAGATTTTTTTTTTGACTGATAGTTTTCTGTATATTTCTGAAGATGACTTGTTCTATTTTTAGAATCGACTGAAAATATAAAATGATAATAATTATATTTAATATTATCTTTTTTTATTTTCTATCTCAAAATAATGATTTTATATCTTTGATCTCTTTTTTTTGCTCGCTTTGGAGCTATCTATATTAAAGGGCTATATAGGTTGAAAACTACCATAACCAAGTGTATTTGAAACTTCAACTATATTTTTATTGCTACCCATCTAGGCATTAATTTATTTCATATAAAATTAATTAAAAATATATAAGCATAAAATATAATTAAATATGATAAAAAAATAAAATAATCTTATCTAATATTTTTCTCGAATATCTTGCAGCATCAAATTATAATAAGAGAGGCATAAACTTTTATGACAGATCAAATAATTTAAAAATAAACAAATAGATACATGCTATAGGCATCACATGTTACACCAATGATAAAGAAGATAATAATCTTTGTATAATAGATGATACTCAAATAATATAATAAATCACTATAAAAGATAATTAGGGATAAAAAATTTTGGACACTAATGAAAAGATAGCGAAAGAGTTATAAGTATTAAAAAAAAATCTAATATCCCAAAAGAGATTGTTATGGATACTAATAGATCAATATGCTAAGATACTTTCATCGAGAGGTTCTAAATTATCGATATATTTTTTCAATATATGACATGACATATTTCTGAAATCTGTTCAATGGAACCATGATATTTTCACCATACTTCACATTTATAACACGTGAGATTTGAAAAGAGAGAAGACATGATCTACATGTATAAAATTATCGATCTGCTTAATCACAATACTTAAAGTTGTGTAAAGCATATATATAATACTATCAATTAAAATATTTCTATCCTATACCTTAGTAAAAGTATGTAGTAAAAAGGAGAGAAGTTTATAAATTTTGAAAATAAAATGAGCTTCAAAAGCAAATATGAGGTAAGAAACATGTAATTTTTTTCTTAAATATCTAATAATAGTATTTAACAAATATGCAAATTTAATAGATGACCAGCTTCTTACTTTTTTATAAAATTTATGTGATTTTTAGACTCAAGCAACTATTACAAACTTGATGGCTTTCTCAAGTGTCTCCTAGAGTGAACTCTAAATAATTTAAAAAAATATTAGTATAGTTAACTATTGATGAACCTATAAGATATTTGAACATTTGAATTTATACATACTCATCTTTAATTTACATATATTACTGGTATATATAAGAGAATAAGAAATATTTGATGTATCATACACCAATTTTTTAAATCTCCTAGTAGATTTAAAGAAATAAAAAATTCTATCACATATTATAAATCTTATTATCATTTCTCAAGCAAACTTTATCTATATCATTTATATAAAACATTAATATTTTCAATCATCATCCACAAAGATGAAGCCAAAATCACTGTCAAATTAACAAGTGCATACCAAATTTTTAATATTAACCAGTAGAATATATCCACGATCAAATAATATGATATTGATAAGCATATACTACTAACAATCTAATGATAAGCATCAAAATCAAATGAAATTTAGATACAAGAGAATGCTTTCAAATAATAAGATAGGTTAAATGCTTCAATTAATAAAAATATAAATACTTTCAAATAATAAGATAGGTTAAATGCTTTATTTAATAAAAATATAAATTTATTCTTATCTTTCTGTACTCTTGATATAGCTGTCATAAAATCAGTAGCTGTATCAGAGGGATTCATTTATGAACATCAAATAAAGTCTTTAAAATTTTAACAAAAGATATATTTTGTCATTATATTTTTTTTATATAGATTTTCTATCAGCAACTAAAATACAGTCCTCCACTTATTATATTTAGCATATTGTGCATAATTTATATTGGAGATGATCTATGTTCAATGGATTATGAAAACTATAATCGCAAAAAAGACGGTGATGGGTAGAAAGGCATATCTCATCACACTAATACTGTCTTCTACCATGCTATTTCTCTGTTTATTTTCTCTCTACAATGAACAAAAGTAGCTAAATTTTTAGGAGGGTACTCCAGTGAAAAATAATAAGAGATGCAAATCTGAGCTGCTCTTGGGTCAAGAAGTATAAGTAACAAATCTCTCTAGTTTTCACTGACTATTTATAGTCTTTATTGTACACATACTACAACTCTTTCTAAAATAAAAATAAATTTGACAACTATGACATTTAATATAATTGCCATGAAGTGATTTTTTTTGTCAATTATCAATAATTTATTGTAAATTCTCTTATGATACTCTATTGGTACAACAAATGTCACACCTGCATGTCAAAAAAACCTATGGCCTATCTTTATGTTTTGTCATTGTTAAAATATTTAATTTATAGTATATGCTACTTTATTTCATCATACATAGCTTTTTGTTGATATTTTTGCTTTGGCAATTTACTCTGATCCTAATCCATCCACTAGCATTTTATCATTTGCAAATATAGAACATCATAATACCTTATTTTGAATATAAATATTCATTCATTTTATTACTTCACATCATACAAAGATTAAAATATAGGCCAACACATGGTGTAAAGCCTAACCAAATATTAGGTGAGAGTAAGATCAAACATCAGTCTTTTTTATCAATATGGGATGTAAATAATTCTAGTAGTTATCATCTTCTCTATTTATAAGTTCTAAGTGACCAAAATAAAATGAACTATATTAAACTATAGTTGTATTATGAAGTAATCTAATCTAATCTTTGTAGGTAAAATCAGTATGAAAAAATATTTTTTTTAGATTTAATCATGGTTAGACTATAAATAAAAGAAAAAAAATATACAAATTTTTTTTAAATCTAAAAATAGAAGAAAAAAATAGTTTTAATCATGATTTTATAAAAAAAAATTGATCTATATAATCAGCATGAAAGAATAATTTTTAGATCTCGTCATGATTAGACTAAGAAAAATTAGAAGAAAAAAATCTAAAAAAAAATTATATCTAAAAAATAGAAGAAAAAAAATAAATCATAGTTAGATTAAAAAAAATCTTTCTAAGATTAGATTTTTGGATCTAAATAATATAGCGATGCAAATCTTTTCCTTAAAGGAGGTGGGAAAGGAGGAGAGATGAAATTTTTTTCTATGAACAGGAGGAAGGAAGGAAAATAGAATGGATCTGATTTTAAAATTTGACCCGACTCCATAGATCCTTTAAAATAATTTGGAATGGATCTATGTGGGTCGGATCATGTCGAATTATGGATCAATCCAATCCATTTACATTGCTATCTACTATTGGGGTTCTCTCTCTGTGTTATTTTTAATTATTTTTTCTTTCTTTCAGTCCACTCTCGCTCTTTCTCGTCTCTCTCCTATTTTCATAGTTTTGATCATTCTTTTTTTCTTTTGGTCCTTTCTTTTCTATTGCTCTCTCTTATTTTCAAAGCTTTGATCCTCCTTTCTTTATTTCGACCATTTTCATCTATTGATTTATATATCCATCAAATAAAAAAGTGACAGTTAGTAAATACCCATGGCATGATATTTTTTTAATAGTATAAATATTAGCAAATATCACTAATATTTAAAAAAATTATAGGAAAACCATTGGGGGATGCATTGTGGACAAGGGTGGAATTCTTTTCTATTACATTGGTAAAGACATCCATGCCTACTCGTATATCACAACATGCCAAGAAGAGCTATATGAGTATGATATTTATGCATCAATAAAATAATATCTTTGAATGGCGACAATAACATGTATACTATGTTAATATAGCTTTCCTTAATTTGTAGCAAAAGATAAAATATGTGTGCAGGTTTGAATTCATTTTCGATAGTAATTTTTCATAATTATCTATGAAGTCAACTTTTATATAAAAAATGAAGGTACATATACATGTAAATGAATATTAATTCTACATTCTATGAGCAACTTATATATCCTCTTGAATTTTAGGAGAGATAATTGTATCATCATTAGTGAATTATAAAATTGTATGTTAGTAACTAAATATGACTTCATATTTTGATTTGGTGTAACTATCATATTGCCTTCAAGGAGAAGCATATGTCTAGTATGTGCTCAAAAGTGTATAGTGGTAAAATAATAATGGGCATGAGCATATGGTATTGGTGGTCTATGAAATAAATATAGCTATTTCGATAATTTAGCATCAACCAAAAAGGTACATAAAATATGTGCTATCATATTGAATATAAGCATAAGATTTGTAACGTCTTCTTATCAACCAGTAAGAAATAACTTATAGACATCTATCTAATGAGATATCTTGACTTCTACTTGAATAAAAGGTTTAGTTCAAGTCTTGTCGTTTCAGCCAAAAGTATGCTAGGTGGACTATTTTGATAATAAAAGGATAATAAATCTAAATTGACATCCATCTCTTTGCTATAAGATGCAAGACTTTTATCAAGCTTTGATATACTATCACAAGCTCCTAATATCTAGCTAATAGGTTATATAGAGATTTGAAAGAACATAAATAAAAGGAAGATAATTTATTTTCTGAAGTAACTAGTGAATTTTCATAAATTATTAAATTCAAAATTTATTTATGTACTTTAAAAGATCACTTTTAGAAAGTTCTATGAACAATAATATTCAATATCACATTTCTAATATGTCATATTATCGTGCCATATGACTAATTTAATCTTTCTAACTAAGTGTTAATGATATTTATATACATTGATTGAGATGGCTAGGGATGCTCTATAATCCATCTTGTGGGAATTTCTACAATTGAGGTATATAATAAATTTTAATAGATAGAACACTATTTTTTTTTCATTTAATCTAACCTCTTTTGTAGGTCCAATTAAGTTAAAATAAATATTTGGGTATCATTATGCATACACAAAAAAATTTGTTAAACTCATAGTTATTGCTTTGAAAACTCTATAATTAAGTGACCTATATTTTTAGTAACAAATCTCATGAGTTTTACTAATCTTTTCTTATAGTAGAGAATGAGAATTATATGCATAAAGCAAGAGCACTATAACATTACTTAGGCTAAAATTGTATAGGAAATGAATTTTTGTGGACTTATGCTTAGTTAAAATTAGGATGAGTACCTAAAAAATATTTTTTATAAAATAAAAAAATATCTTCATCCAATAAAAAATAATATCTTATATTTCATCATGAATCTATATATAGAGTCTACCAAATATTTAGTTGTAATAATGAATAAACTAATCTAAACTAATATCTATCATTTATATGAATTTTAATACTTTCATTCGTATTTTTTTTTAAATATTGATACTGTAAAAAGAAAAGAACACAAGGAAGTATCTCTATATTTTTTTATTAGTCATAGGTTCATTGATGAAATGATTATTTATCATATTTGCATTTATCTTAATCCAAGAATATAAAATAATAAGATTCAAAATTGTAATATATCTAACTATTTGGATTTTTCTCTTAATACAAGTATATTTGGTTGACAAATTCTAAAATATATGTGGAAGCATTAATTTTTGTTAAAAGTTAAAAATAACGATAAGCCAAAGAGTGGTTAGAGTATTTATTAAAATCTTAATTTACTCTGTGTTATTTAATTCTATTGAAACATAATGGATGAAGGTAGAATATGGTAGTACATATTAATTAATAATGAATATGGAGTTAGCCTATCCTTAAGGTTATAAATGGACATAGGCTATTCTAGTTGATTTTATGTTAAGCTTTGAGCTTGGCCCAAGAGGATTTAGCTTATTTTGTAATGTCTGAATGAAAATTTGATTCAATCCAAAGCTCGACTCAAATCTCAATCTAGCTCAGTGCACACCCCAAATCTATTGTCCCCTTCGATGCCACCAGTTAGTTTCAACTCTTTCCTTCTACCTCTCTCTCACCCATTCTTTTTTTTTCACCTAACTGTCAACACTTCCCAAAACCCTCTTTCTCTCTTTTTCTGTCATAATATCTCTTCTATCTCTCTCATCTCTTTATCTTCTCTCTTTCTCTCCAATGCCCTAGCCCTTCTCATATCACTTTTCGTCTCCTATCTATCTTTCTTATAATCTTTTCATCTATCTCTCCTCTCTCAAGATCTTTCTATCTATCTCTCCTCTCATACTCTCTTTGAATTGGCTCGATTGAGCTTTGGGCTAGGCTTGTGTCGAATTTGAGTTGCAAATTTAGATTCAAATCATAAAGAAATTCAATCCAACCTAGCTTAATTCCATCCATACACATCCTAGATTAGTAAGATAATATTTTTATTTATTTTATAAGAATAAATCTCTATATCATTTTTAATTAATATCTATGATTTAAATTTTTGACCTCCTCCTTGGGCAAGACATCGAGGAGAGATATCAAATGAGGTAACAATTGTTGACTTTACAATACTTCGATGGAATTTGAAATACTCGATCTTTTATACATTTATAATCACTCTATCTGATATCTCTATATTAGTGTTATCGACCATCTTAAACTTTCAAATATAATTATTTGACTTAATGTATATCATAATTTAATGATATTTTCATATCCTATTTTAAGCTATCTCTTTTACAAAAGACAAAACTTTACATCATATCTCCTAATGAAATAGCTTGAGAAAAATTAAGTAAGATATAACCAAATTTTATAGACTAGAATATTTTACATCAAAATACCCTAAGTTTATGATACAGATGTAATAAGAACTCCTTTTTGTTATCATCATAGATTTTGATAATTCAACAAAAAAAATTAAGATACTATGATAAAAATCTAGAAACACTTGATCTTTCAACGGTAGTGATTATAATATAAAGAGGACTATAATAAACATAAAAAGAATCTATAGATCAAAATAGTAGATCTCTCATCTCATTATTCATTTGTGATCTTACATCCTCCATAAGAAAAGAACATAATAAGGAAAACACATATTAGAATAATATATATTTATTCCATATTATCAATATACAATTCATGTCATTTTTATATTCAGAGGAAGGGGTGAAATAATTTTTTAAAAATAAAATGTACAAATTTAATAAAGCAAAAAGTAATTTAAACATCATCAATATCTTTCTTATTTGCTAATAGGATTGATTGATTTATAATTTAGACAAGGATAATAATATAATCTTTTTTTTTTTTTTTTTGTTTGATACAAATGAGCAAGCCTATAAATCCACTAATATTGTCTGGATTGGATATTTTGTCCAGTCCTATTGAAAGTCATGCAAATCCTTGGCTTGACTTATTTGTATTTTTAATTTTAGTTTTTTTTTTTTTGTGTCTATGGAGGGTAATATTATTCAACTTTATATAAAGATGGTTAATTTTTAAGGGCAATCAATCTTTGCTTCTACGTTGCACACATCACATTTTATCTTTGTTAGTACTTTTTTTATCAAATTTAAATCCAACTCCACTCTCTTTTAGTTGATAGAATATTTAAATAAGATTGAGAAAAGAATAATTTTTTTTTTCTGATAATTATAAGGAAGAACACCATAATCATCAAAATATATTATGAACTTCTCAACTTGCAAGAGGGGCAGTAAGATATAATTATCTGACAATTATCAAAAAGATATATACTAGTAAGATTTTAGAATTAAGTATTTAAGAAGTTAAAAAAATATGATATGATCAAAGTAATAGACATGAGTCGACAATCACTATATATTTTTTTAAATGTGCAGCATATCATGTTCTCTACAATAGTATTTTTTGTTGGAATAAATTATATCAGTATTTTTATTAATATCTTTTTTTTATAGATATAAAATAAGAAGTGATAGATAAGGGTGGGATACTTATATATAATTTTTTTTAATATTAATAATATAGAAAACAAGACAAGACGTATGCATATTTTAAGAGTATATTATCATTAATGTTAAATTCATTCATCCAACTTCAAAGTTAAAAGTTATTGGACTCATAAGTGGTCGGCTCCACTCAAGCCCATGTTGCAATTGTGCTATAGCAGTAGGCCAAATCCAAAAGAATATTTTTTTATGCATCGCGTGTGGTGCAGTAAAATTAATATGGAGCACACCATCTAATCACATTAGACTACATAGTGTGATTAATAACGAGACAAACATCTAATGCCGCTCAATCTTTTTTTCATTAAATTTTTATTGATGAAAATATCCTTTCCCTCCGTAGAACAAAGAAAGAGTAGTGTTATTACTTGTTGATGCCTTATATGACTTTTTGTGAATATATATGATATTCTAAATAATATATATTATAATTTTATGTGCTTATATGATATTCTGAATAATATATATGACTTTCTGATATATTATATGATTTTTTGTGAATATATATAGTATCCTGAACAATATATATAACTTTCTGTGAATATATATGGCATCCTAAACAATATATATGACTTTCTATATCTTTATATGATATTTTGAGCAATATATATGATTTCCTGATATTTTATATGACTTTCCGAATAATATATATAACTTTTTGTGAATAGATATGATATCATAAACAATATATATGATTTTTTGTGAATACATATAATATCCTTAACAATATACATATACGGCTTCATGATCCCTTAAATGATATATAACCTCTTGTGAATATATATGATATCTTGAACAATATATATGACTTCATGCGTCTTTATATAATATCTTGTTGATTATTATGACTTCATGAAGCATTATATGACTTTTCGTTGGTTATAATAATTAATAGGATATCATATAAAGACATAGAAAGTCATATATATTATTCAGGATGTCATATATATATATATATATATATATATATATATATATATATATATATATATATATATATATATATATATATATATATATATATATATATATATATATATATATATATATTCATAGGAAGTCATATATATTATTCAGAATCTCATATATATTGACATGAAGTCATATAAGGTATTAGAAAGCCATATATATTATTCAGGATATTATATATATTCTTCAAAAATCATATATATTCTTCATGATATTATATATATTTACAGAAAGTCCTATATATTATTCAGTATGCTATATATATTGACAGGAAGTCATATAAAGCATTAGGAAACCATATATATATATTGTTCAAGATGTCATATATATTCACAGAAAATTATTATTCAGGATATCATATATATTCATAAGAAGTCATATAAGGATCACGAAGCCATATATATATATATATATTCAGGATGTCATATAAGATATATGAAGTTATATATATTGTTTCGAATGCTATATATATTCACAGGAAGTTATATAAGACATTAAAAAATAATAATATTATTTATAAATAAAAAAGATATTTTTATCAAAAAAAATTTGATAAAAAAAATTAATAATATTAAATATTTATTTTATTATTAATTATATTATATGGTCTAATATGATTAAGTAGTGGACTCTTTGTAAATTTTGTTGTATCATATATGGTGCACAAATAAATTCTTAACCCCAAATGTTTCATGCTCGATGGGATGGACAGGCCACTTCTCCGCTATTACTTGGTTCGCTGGGACCGAATCAAAGACAGGCAGCCAGAGACACCTTTATCTTCTCTCTGGCTTTTCGATCCGTGTTCAAATTCCAACCCACCGCTGGCCCCGGGCGTTCCCTCTCTTCTTCTTCTCGGCAGGAGCGATGGAAACCCTCTTCACAAGCTTCTTCGCTCGCGTTCCGGCCATCTCGAGGAAGCCGGGAGCTCCACATTTGGATCTCTTCAGCGGGGAGAGGCGGAGGAGGAGGGGAGACCTCCTTTCTATACCTCCGCGAAGAGCGAAACATTCTGGGATTGTTTGCATGGCGGTAATTTCTTTCCACCAGATCGATTTGTCTCAGTTTGGTCGGTTATCTAGGAAAAGTTGGTTTGGCTTTAATTTTTTTTTAAAAATAAAATTTGCCTTGTAACTTGTAAGCTCCGGTAATTTAATCTTTCTCGGTTGTTTGAGATTTATAATTTTTTTTCTGTTACCAATTCTGTCTATCTGAAATAAATTTCAAATTAAAGTGATTTATAAGTAGAATGTAGGAATTACGGATGACCGGGCTCCCGTTGGGATGGGGCATGAACTTAGTTTCGAGATTTCGGCATATCCTTGATTACCTTAGGTTTCATTTGGTTGCAAGGAAATCTGTGGAAAAGGAAAAGCATACATAGGATTTTTTTTCCCTCTTTGAAGAGAATTTTTTTTTTCTTCAAATAGATTTTCTAAATGTGTTACTTTTTCTAGGGATAATAAGTTCTCCACACCATTTTCCTTGCAACCATAGTAATAACTTTTTCTCATGTAATTTTCTCATTAATTGATGTGCTCGTTATCCAAAAACATGTTACATTTGGATGCAGCTCGTGCTAAATTTGTTAAACCTGAATGGTTATGACAATTGACCTAGGTTCTACAGAGGTGTAGAAAGCTTGAGTCTTCCCTAGGTTTGTAAGGTGCCGTTAACTCTGTGATGGTAGCAATGGTCATGATTCCAAACAAGGATTGAAATCACTGTTCGTGTTCCCAATTTAATCATATCAAATAGGGAAAGGGATGATGTATTATTAACCAATTTCCCCATTATGGCATCTATTTTAGGGATTGAGCAATCCAAACATTGGGCATGTCGCAGTTAACAAAATCCATTTATAAATGAGGAAAGGATGAACATTGACTGCAATCAATCGAAAACAACATTTGTTACCTAGCAAACCCTCATTTTGGGAAGAAGCTCAGGAGCCACCAATCTTCAACGTCTTCCTTGATCTGGGGTCATTGTTTCTATTTTCTACACCATGCAATTCAATGGCCCCAGAGCATACTTTGATATGGCTCTGGCTTTGTTCTAGTTAGCAATGTCCATGCACAATTGTTATCTAAGACACGTGAGGTGGCTTGGCTTTGGTGGCCTTCACATGGGTTCGATTGATTGGACTATTTCACATGGCATCTCACACTGTTCGATTATATTTATTTTTTAGAAAGCCCTCTCTACAAGTGCTCTCTTTCATGTGTTGTATCCCATTATTTTTATAGTTTGGATTCCTAATATGAAGACCCAAACACTACACTAGTATTTTATCCCTCTTGAGGAGCAGTCAACTTATCATCAACTAATTAAAGGTGACAACACAAACACGAGCATTCACCTCCTTAACAAGGTAATGAGTATGGGTAGGAATCGGCAGTAGAAAACTGGGAGGGGGGGGAACAGGGAATTATAGTTCACAAAACAGTTAAGATGATAAAGGTTAAATTAAGGAAAAGAAAGCTTCTAGGCTACTCTGTCCTAAAAGAGTGATAAATTCTACCCCTTTCTTTGAGAGTTGCCACCATACTGTCTGCAACATGATCTTCCAAACTTTCAAACGTTCAGAAGTATAGAGGGTGCCTTGCGAACATTTGACTAAAGTGCAAAAGAGATAGCCAATTTGTTGTTAGTCCTGCTATAATTTAAGCGTAAACTCTTTGCAGAAGTGGATTGTCAATGTTATCATTTTCCATGAAACTAATGATGCAAGTTTGTCGTGTTAGTAGGCTACTTTGCAAGATTGCCGGTGGTAAAGAGTGAGAATTTCTTAGTAGAACTAGAACCATAGCAACAAAGCTTTGTATCTTGTGGTGAAACCTTAAGGTCCAGGCATTTTATGCACTGCACAATGTTTCCCTACAGGTGAGAAAGCCATGCTATGGTCTACCAGAAAAGTTTTAATTTGGTGTGCTATATTTAATGTCGAAATCCTTGTGATTTTGGTCATATCAATCATAAAACCACACTCAAGAGCCTTTCCCTTCATACAATTTCTCACAAGAAATGCGGTAAAAATGGAAATGAACAGTTCACAATCTTCAAACCAATAATATCTAACTTTTTTCCTACAATTAAACATAATAAAAAAGTGCATAAGGAATGATGACATGAACAACCCATGATAACTACAAGATGCTTGTTTCAGATTAATTGCTATCCACAATCCTTTTGTGTTATGTTATTCATTTTCCTGTCCCAATGTTTGTTTGCTTGACCATCTTGGTATTCACATTTGATACTATTTCGGAAAATAAGAATGATATTTCATTCTTTAACTTCAATGAGAAAGAGTGTATCCCTCTTAACTCACCTAATATGGTGTTTGACTGTATGGTTCTTTTTGATTGATTCCAATTGAGGTGAGAGAAAACTGTTATTAATGTCTTTAACATGTCTCCAACCATCTCTGTCATTAGGACACTAATCTTTTTTTTTTGACTAGCTTTTAGCTTGTTAATTCTGATACTATACTATTCCTTCTTTTGTCCTTTCTATCCATTACTGTATCTTTTAGCTATGACTTTCAAATATCAGTGCATACTATTTTTCATTGCTTGCTCTTCCATTCATAAGTTTATATTTAATGTGTATCTCTATTTCTTTTATGATTATGACAACTTTTACTCGTAAAAACTTATTGAACATTCCTATTCAGCCATATTACTATTTAGGATTGGCTTCTCACATATTTCTTAATGCTTTATTGTCATTTTGAAGCTAATTTTTTTAGGTTGAACTAATTGTTACTGTAGGAACCATATCTGATAGCAAAATTGGATTCTGCTGAGAGAACATGGAAAGAATTATCGGTATGTCATGATCATCATATGTCTTGATAGTTGGCTGTTTAATTCAAAGCTTCTTTTTTTATAGAATTTCATTCTCCCTTTTTTCCCAAGAAATTGAACATGGATCTGACCACATTCCCCCCCCCCCCCCCACTTGATATGCCAAATCAACATTCTGCAACTTCTCTTATTATAATGTTTCTTAGTCAATAATGTCCGAAAAGACAGTGTCGATATTCGATTTCTTGCTGGAAAAATCAGGTCTCTTTCTTTCACAGTGACAATGCTATGATTTTCATGATTTTTTAAGTATTTTTCATAAGTGGTCAAGCAGCACAATATACTGTTTTTTGCAGTTCAAGCTGGCAGATCCTGATATTATCTCAAATCCTAATGAGTACCAAAAGCTGGCACAATCTATGGCAGAACTTGATGAGGTAATGGAGATGTTATGCTTTTTTGATTTATCTACAGAGTATTTGTTGGCCTACTACAACATGGACAATTTATCATTGCCAATCTTTTTCCTTATGTATATCATGCTCCCAAATCAGGTTGTAGCTAACTACAAGAAATTCAAGGAATGTGAGAGACAAATAGAAGAAACTAAAGGTTCATACTTCATACTACTTCATTATGTTTTTGATTGTATTATAAACTATGAAAGGGAATGAATTCTATGATTATCTCACAAAGAATGAGATTGGATTAACATCTGCACTTTTTGTATGATAGCTTTAGCAAAAGAGGATGGGAGTGATCCAGAAATGGCGGAGATGATATCTTTTGAGATTGAGACTTTATCTAACCAGCTTAAAGAGCTTGAGGACAAGCTGAAGGTCTAGATTTAACCTCTATGTTTTAAAATAATCTATTATGACTCGAATATAACTGCTAACTTGGTGTTGCCCTGATTCTATTAGCTTTTATAAGGTGAAAATCTTGAGATAATATAATCTTCTGCCCTCTATAAAGTATAAACTATATTTGGTTTTACATTTTCTCATTTTATCATCTAATACAATGCAAGATAGTTCAGTTAAATCAGCCGTCTATCTTTAATTATAATCTACATTAACCCTTTGACTAGAGGAATTTTTAATGGTCAAAATTTTGATGAAAAGCTACCTTATGATGAAAAAACCACTTCCTTGATTTGTATTTTGGTAGATGGTGCATATTGGCCTTGCCGATGGGTTGGACTTGAATCAGATTATGATTAATCTAAACCTAATTTGAGAGTCTCTAAGTGTGACCTGATTCAATTTGATGACTTGATGGATTGGGGAAAATTCTATTTGAACCCAACTTTTGTACGCAGCTTGCACGAGGATCTAATATCTACCAAAAATTTAACTTTATCTGACTCATTTGCTAGGGCAAATGTTGCTTTGGATTATGGATGAGGGAAAGAGGTGGTGGCCAGCAGGGGAGGGGAGTAATCGTAGAGTTAGTGGGGTTATGGGTAGTGTTGTCAAACAAACAATTTGTTTCTGAATAACTTGTATGTGGCTTGAAATTCAACTCAAAATGAGCTAGCTCATTTGGTAAACAAGCCAAAGATGAACTAGACCTGGCTTGCTCATGTTCAGCTTAATATAATTGGAGAATGCATGTATTATCAATTATTATTATGAGTATATCTTTTTCTTTAAACCTATTTAAAAGTTGCCTAAATTATTTTACCCATTGGATTTCGATTTAATGGCTGAAATGAATACTTAAAGGAGATGTGAGGGAGAAAAACAAATTGCCACTCCGGGTTCTTAGAAACATCTTATCCAATCTCTGCTTCTTAGAAGTCTAATCTCTTTACCCTCTCCCTTCTCTTTTCTCTTCCATCCCTCCTCTTGATCTCTTTAGTGGTGAGGCTAGCTGGCAGCTAGAGGTGACTTGTCCAAATTAGAGTGGCACAACTGCCCATAATATCTCCTAAATGTCTACCTTATCAACTCAATTCTTCCTTTAAGAACCTATTTCTCTTTGTTCTTCCCTTCTCTCTTATGCCCCCACTCTAAAGGTGAGGGTGGGGCTCAACCACCAAAGAAGGTTGTCCATATTGGAAAAATAGTTGTTACCTTGTGATCTTGTTCCACTTCCCCTGTATGCTGTTTGTTGTTGTCTATCCTTGACTCAGAGTGAGCTAATTGAGTTGGTCTAGAGTTGGCTTGAGTCCTATTAAGTCGAGCTGGATCTAGTTAGATTAGTTTAAGTCGAGCTTGAGCCAACCTAGTTAGGTATTGAGCTAAGATTGAGCTAGGATTAGCTCAGTCAATTTTGGCTTGTTTATACCCTTGTCATGGACAAGAGTGGTGAAAGGGGTATTTTCTTGGAGGGGAAGGGTGTGGTAGTAAGGGTGGGATGGAGTTGATGACAAAGGTTGAGCAGTAAGGTCTGAGAGGGACTAGCAGGGGAGGAGGTAGTGGGGAAGAAAAGCAAAAGAGAGAGATGGGAGAAACCTATGCTATTTGAGGTTTTCAATAGGATGGAGGTTGAGCAGCAGGTAAGGGCAAAGAGGGCCTAGCAAGGGAGGAGGTAAGGGAGAAGGGAAGTAGAAAGAGAGAAGTGGGAGGAACCTATGCTATTTAGGTTTTCAATAGTGCCTTTGTTGGTTGGATGTAGATAAGAATGGCCAAATTCAAAGTGGAAGATGAGATTAAGGCATAGACAAGGACTTGGAATCTCTCATCTTATCTTTTAAGTCTTAAACTTCATATGGTTCCATAGTTGGATCAATCTTAGTTTTCTAACCTAATGCAAAAGTTTAAAATTTATATTTTATATAATATATATTTTCATGTAAACACATAATATTTAGGGAATATTGCATATCAATTCAATGAAGATGCTATTTTTATGGGAATGACATCTTATGGTGTATTTTCACCTGCATCCTTTGGATCATTGGGTAGATAATTTTACCCCTCCATGAGGTGGTGTAAATACTTATGTTTTACAAGTTGTAGTCATGGCAAAGAAATAAGTATCGGCATCGTTGATGGTGAAGAGATGGGTATCGTAACTTATTGGGATGTTGTTCTCATGGATGTTGCTCGTTTTTATTACACGTGTCAAGAAAACAGAAACTTCTTCATACCCCTTCCTTTTCTTTCCATCGTCCTTCTCCTCTTTCCACAACCAGCGACTGTAGTTTTCTCTCTATGTCCTTATCCTCTTATTAGCTTCATCATCGGTGCTATTGCACATGATGTTGTTTGCTACCTCCACCACCCCATCTTCACCCTTCTTCCTCCCTTCCTTGCCCCCACTGCTCCTTCCTTGGCCTTTATGATCTCTCGGGCTCCCATCCTAGTCCCCTCCTTGGTCCTTCACATGCCCCTGTTATTGCCTTACTTCGTCCCTTGCATACCATCGGCATCCCTAAAGATATGTGCTTACAAGAATAGCATGCGGAGATGAAGAAGCGGAGATGATAGGGGTATGTGGGAGATGGAGGGGATGAATTCGAGGTCTGGGTGGCCGTAAAGCTAAGGGTGGAGTGAGGGAGTGGGGAAGAGAGGAATTGGGATGGACATGGGGTGGTAGTTAAGAATTTTTGTACCGTGCCGAACCGATTGGTACATCCCGTACCGTATCGGATCGATGGAAAACCCGCACGGTTCAATCGATATATCAGAGAAGGGAGGGAAAGAGAGGAAAAGTGAGAAAGAGAGAGAGAGGAGGAGAGGGAGGGAGGCAGGAGCCGTCGGAGACTGGCGGTGGTCCACTGCGACCGTCGGAGGGCGGCGAAAGCGTCCGCAGCTCGACCGTCGCCTGATAGGACTTTGAAACTTAGAAGAAAGAGATAGAGGAGGGGAGATTATCGGAGATGGGAGGATTGGACGGCGGAGAGGCCGTCGGAGGACTTTGGGTGGCCGCCGTGGCCATCGGGTGGCGGAAGCGGTGCGGGCAGCATCGCGGTCGCGGAACAGGGGCTGTCGCCCCTGTTCATGCATGGCCTTTTTTTTAAAAACGAAGATCAACAGTGAAGCCGGCAAATCATTTGTCGGTTTCGCTGTTTAAAATATGTTTTTAAAAAATTAAAATCAATGAAGTCGGCACTCGGATTGTCGGCTTTATTTTTTTGAATTTTTAAAAAAAAACTATTAAACAGTGAAGTCGCGAACCATTTGCTGGTTTCACTTAAGTTTTTATTTTTAAAAAAAAATCTGTGAAATAGGGGCGACGTCGCGACGACGCAGTCCACGATGCATGCGTGGACTGCGTCGTACGACGGCCCCGCCGACTCCTTCCCCTCCCTCTTTTTCTTTCTTCCTCCTTCTCTCTCTCTTTTTTTTCTCCCGATTTGGGTCCCTTGCCTTCGTTGGTTCGATATGGTACAAAACCGTACCATACCGTACTGCCAGTCGGTCGATATGGCTGCCAGTACTGGTTACGAAAATTTTAGGTGGCACAGGTAGAGGATACCTTAAAGATCTATGCTGACGAGAACGGTGCGCAAAGGAGGGAGCAAGGGTGGGGGTTAGGGATGCCCACAAAGGTTGAGGAAGGAGGAATGGGGGGGAGCAGAAAAAGGGGTTGGGTGACAATGATGGAGGGGGGGAATGCCGCTATGAATGGTGGAGTGGGGAAGGAAGTTGAGATGATGACAATGCTAAGAAGAAGCCTTGTTGGTTGCGAGGAGGATGGCGGATGGAGGAGGGAGGGATTGCGATTTTTTTTTGTTTTTGTTTAAATTTCCTTGAGACGTGCCATGAGAGTGATGTAGTTAGTGATCATTGGGATTAAACTTCAAAGATTAACACAAATAAAAGCAAACTAGATTGAAGAATCTCTCATTTGGTGAAGGAAATTCAGTCGAAGGGATTATATATATATATGTGTGTATATATATGTACACACACACACACGTATATATGTATATGTATATATATAGCATGTGATTCCTAACCCTCATTTGGGCATTAAACCCAATATAGAATTATATTTGAAATAGGGCTCAATAATAAAGAAACGTGCTCAAATCGTTGTACTGTAAATATAAAAACTTGGCTAAAATTCGGTATTGTTCCTAATGGAAAATTTATAGGAAAATCTGGCAAAAACATCTTAATCCCATGAGCGAGCATGTGAGCGAATCCATTGGCTCTTGTGAAGCTTGGCATGGTTTAGTTGGTCGTAGCACTTGTTGGTTGTGCCCTGTGCCGCATTCAAGAGTGAGCAGCATTTATGAGAATGATATGAGAATGATATTTTAGAAAGCTGTGATGCTGACCTCTTTACCATTAAAAAGGTCACTACTTATTTCTGCGCCACGAGCCCACCCCACCAAGCTTAAATATTGACATTGCTCCATTGGATTGGATGGAGGGATAAAACCATCTGCTTGACGGCAAGGAGGATGTGAGTGAAAATGCACCGTGAAAGATGCCACTTCCTTAAAAGTGGCATCTTCGATGATTTGTTTTACATGATTTTCTATAATTTTTATTTATTGCTTAATATAAAAAATATTAGTTTGGGTCATTATTGGGTTTGACCAAAACTTGAGTTCAATCTAAATATTGAGTTACGTAAATCAGGTCGGGTCACAATCAAGTAATTAGGTTGAAACCTCTTGTCAAACCCAAACTAATTGGGTTGAGTTTGAGTAAGAACTTGAACCATTGGGCCTAATGCATACCATTGTCTTCATGACGCTTTCTTTGCATTTCCTGTTCTTTTATCAATAAAATTAGAGGTGATATGTGCCCATCTGTTCTTTACAGCCATTGCCTAAAATCTTTGTGAACATTTATAATCTTATGAATTATGAGAGACTATTATTTAGCTCAAAAAGTTTCAAAAGAACTTTTTCAATTATATTAAGTTATTTTTTTATTCTAATGGTAATAATAGCTTTTCTAATGGAATGCTTTGCTTACAATCATGAACTGACTGCAGTATATCTTTATTTAAATAATGCTCTTGTTTCTTTGTGGCAATCAAGGATTCAGGTCCTGATGGGACAACCTATGGGACACTGGGATGTAGTCCCATCCCATTTGTTGGATAGGACATTCCCACCATCGTCCCAGTGTTCTAATTAGGACGTCTTGGGACATCCTCTATCCCAAGTGTCGGGACGGGGCGAGACGGTGGCATGCTCCATTCCTTGGGGAAAATCGGGACAGCCCTATTTCACATATCTAAAATCTTGGTGGCAATAACATTGTAGTTGCATTTTAATATTACTCATAAATAGTTGATGTAATGGCATCAAATAATGATGGTTTTCACTTTATATAATGCTGCTGTCATGACCATAATTTATACGATCATTATATATGTTTATCACCCTATAGAGGTGTCCAGAGACTTTCATTAATGGCTATTATCATTTTGTAGCCACTGTAATTTAGATCATGCTGTCAACCATAGCAAACTGAGAACCTGTTTTACACTGGTGTACATGTCAAAACTGTGTTGGTTAGGGGCTTAGGGCTGGTATAGTTATGAAAAGTTGCACTGATTTGGTATAGGCTAGTTTTTGATGACCTTTCCAAGATAAAATCTTACTAAAGGCTTATTCCCTTTTAGATTTTGGTCCTGATTTCGATCATCTAGGGACATATACCTGATTCATGTTTGCAGGTTGATGCTCTTTTTCTCTTTTGATATTGACTATTTATTTGCAATATTTGATTATTTTTTTAAGATAAAATCTTACTAAGTTTATACTTTAAGATTTTGGTTCCATTTTCAATCATGTAAATTATAGCTGATTCATGTGTATATCTGGAGTGATCCTTCTCACTGTTGATATTTCCCGGTTGCAATCTTTATTGATTCATGTAAGCTCGCTAAAAATGATGTCTTACATAGAGTACGTTCCCAGTTGTGGTTTTGTTTACTGCATTTGAAGTTAACCTGAAATAGAAAAATCATTAGTTTTACTATTTTAGTTGGTCTGCTCACAATCTTTTATGGTTTTTTGATAGGTACTATTGCTTCCTACTAATCCACTGGATTCACGCAATATCTTACTTGAAGGTGTCTTACATTTTGCTATCATTCTCGTTCTAAATAATTGACTTTTTAAGATACAGATCCTTGTAAACTACATGATACAAAATATATATTTTTAAATTACATTACTAGAAGAAATATTGAACACGAGCATGACAAAGAATATATGAGGAAATCGATTCATAGTTACTTTTAATGATGATGGCAAATAAGCTGACCAGCACTTAACACAATTTTCTTAATAGACATGCATAGGTTCAAATTGGTGTTACCTAGACCCTTGGTGTTGGTGTAGACAAGGACCACCGTATCGGCCTGAATCGCCTGATTCGGAGCGTATTGATCCATACCAGGACGGACCAATGCGATTCCAGCCCTCAGTTTGAGAAATTGACGAGGGAAGGGTAGAGAGAGAAGGAAAGAGAGGAGAAGAGAGAGAGAGATGCCGAGAAGGAGATAGGGCCTTAGAAGCTCTCCTCAACTCGTCCATAGGGGGCGCTGGACGGAGCTCGTATTTCAAATGAAAGAGGTGCTCAATCTTGAGTTTTTATTTTTATTTTTATTTTTCACTTCTTTAAGTGATGTTGGCAAACTTTGTGTTGACTTCACTTAAAGAAGTGAAAAAAAAATTTGGGGTCGAGATTTTGTTTCGTTCGAAATAGTCTTTTCATAGTTCCTCTTGCGGATGAGCAGAGTGAGGAGAGGAGGGCTTCCAAGCTCCCTCTCTCATCTTGTCTTGGCAACTCTCTCACTCTCAAGGTTTGCAATACCAAAATTGGAATTGAAACTGGAATCTGTGCTGGCCGACTAGTAGTACGATTCAGTATGCCCCCTTATCGTGTCCAAACCGACATGACAAAGAAAGTGGAGGAGAGAGAGAACTGGAGAAGAAAAGAGAGAGAAGGGAGGGAAAGGAAGGCTGATGGAGATGTCGGCAGTGGCCACTGAGCCTCAGAGCTTTGTCCTCTAAAGAGACGAGAATAGAGAGAGAGTGATGGTGGGAGAGAAATGGAAGGAGGGGGAGAGATGGGATTGCGACTTCATTGTGCATTGTGAAAAAAATAAATAGTGATGAAATAAGGGCAAGTCATCCTTATTTCATCCTAGTGGAGGCTATGGGAGGAGTTCGACTGTCTGGGGGCCTCAACAGCCCTCCAGCGGCCATTGCCAGCCTTCCTGCTGCCTCCCCTTCCATTTTTTTCTCTCCTTCTCTCTCTCTATTCTTGTCTCTTTGGAGGGCGGAGCTTCAGAGGCTTCGACGGCCTCAACGAGCTATTGGTGGCCACCATTGGCTTTTTTCTCTCCTTCCCTCCCCCGTCTCCTCTCTTTCCTTCTCCCTCTTTTCGTTTTTGTCGGGGTTCTCAATCTAATTCCCGAATTATATTGGCATGCTTTTGATATGGTTTGACACACCCTAAACCGCCTAATTCAGCGAACCATACTCGCTCCACCTCCCTCTCCCTCCTTCCCTTTTTCTCTCTCTTCACCTAGCCCCTGTTTCATCCAAAACAGGGGCTTCGACCAATGACCCCTATGAACAAGTGGAGGGGAGGGCTTCCGAGCCCCCTCTCTCCCTCTCCTAGCGTCTCCCTCTCCCTCTCTCGCTCTCATTTCCTCTCTCTCTTTCTTCCTCTCCCCCCCTCTCTGGGTTCCCTTCGTCTGTACACGCCGGAATTGCAGAGTACCATACCATACCGGAACAGTTTCAAAAAGATACAACAACAAAGGGAGAGCATCTTTTGGAGTGGTAGTGCATCTATTAATTCTTGCTATGATTTTCTAGCATACTTGAATTAGAAACAGTCAATCAAATGGTGATATAGATTGCTGCAGCTTCATGTTTACTGTGATACGTTACTTCATAATCTTGTTTATGCATACCTTTTTGCTTGTCTCCTGTCCTACAATATTCCTCATGTTACAAAGAGATCTTGTATGGAAGGCTGTGCCTGTAGAAGAAACATGCTATTAAATTTTCTTCACTGTTTTTTTTTTTTTTTCCAGTAAGGGCTGGTACCGGCGGTGATGAAGCTGGAATATGGGCTGGTGACCTTGTAGGTAGATGATAACTTCTGCTTTTTAAACATGATCTCAAGGTAGATTTTTGGTATAACTTTCTTTTTGTGCAAACTATTTACCTGGCCAAAATACTTTCCATGCGCAAAATGCGTATAATAATTTGTGCTCCCAACTATACCCTTGCATGGCACTGTTTCACGTCTTAAGCCTTTTTTTGTTTACTGAATTTTGATTTTCATGCCTTCATATCCTACCAAAACAATCAGCTAGTTAACAAATGGGAGTTTGATTACTTTCTGATTATGTGAGTTTAAACTGTGTAATCAACAAGGCAGATTTCCCTACCCAAACTTGTGTGCTGGACTTTTAAAGGTTCCATGGCAAGCCTCTCTTTTGCATAGAGTTAAATTTACAGATAATTCATAGTTTCAGACCCAGTTAGACCATACAGCGTTGATGTCATGTGAACAATTAGTCATAGAGAACTGCTCATTCCTTCCTTGGAACCTTTTAATTTTGAGATGTAACCATGTCAAACCTATCTTGACTAGTTAATATATTGCCTATTTGTTCATCAGAATTTGCAGAAAGAGTAGAAAATTGTGATTCCCTTTGGTCAAATAAGATCAGATATTCATATGAAAAAAAATGTCTATAACAAGATCTTCATTGTTGGTAAACCTGTTGTTTAATATTGGCATGGGAAGAATCTAGCTGTTAGTAGCCTCCTTGAGATAATTAATAACCAGATCGATGGTTTGTACTTCATCTGCTATTTAGTTAAACTTCTTACTCCATTTTTTTCCAGTACACTATTATAATCTGACTTCCAATATGTGTTTGATTGTTCCTCAGGTGCGTATGTATCAGAAATATAGTGAGGGCAATTCCTGGAAGTACACAACAATTTCTAGTTCAGAGGTATGATATTGACTAGCTTACTATCATCCCATGATGTTGAGACAGATTTAAGACAACTTGTAGAAGGTAAATTTCAGGCTGAGAAAGGTGGATACAAGACGTATGTGATGGAAGTCAAGGGAACCCGAGTCTATAGTAAACTAAAGTATGAATCTGGTGTTCACCGTGTTCAACGTGTGCCCCAGACTGAAGCTCAGGGTCGTGTGCATACATCAACTGCTACTGTAGCAATTATGCCAGAGGTAAAATCCGATCAAGAAACAAATGTAACCTCTTTTTAGATGGTATCTAGATATTGTACAAAATGTTATCATATTGCATTATTTTGCTGGGCGGTAGTTAGCTCCAAAAACAAGTAGTGTGTCTCCAACTAGCACATATCAGTGTAGACATATGCAACATAGTTAAAGGGATGACTCGATATATAAGCAGAGGTACATTAGAGAGTGGGCATCTTTTCCGCAATTAAATCACACCTTAAGTTCTTATAAACACAATTATATTTTCTGTAGCAATTATGCACTATTTTTTTTCCTCCAATAAGACTTGGTAGGAAGACTCTATATCAGAAATTAAGATAAGGTTAACCTAACTGCATAAAGCAAGCTGCTTCTGAAAGAAGGTTTGGTCTAAGTGATATGGTCTGCATCATACCAGGAAATATTAGCAGCAGGAATCATACAAGGCACCACAATTTAACTATTTAAGCTATGAATGTCAACATTTATTTAGAGCTTTTTCTGCAAAAGCATAGAATCTCGATCACCTTTTTGTGAATGAAAGTTGAGCATGAGATTACGGATGTTATTTACAGCAGTCTAGTTCAGGGAGCATCCCATATATATTGCCAAGCCATTTACAGATATTCTTTTAATAGCAAGTAGCTCTTAAAATGTAAAATTCTATTTTGTCACAATATTGGTACACTAACCAGAGGATTTCAATCTTATATTTGGAGTAACAGTTATTGGGTGTGCTTACTCTGTCTAGAATTAACATCGGGAACACAGACATAAATCACCGAAATAGTTTTCAGATTTGATTTGATCTGATTATTTACTCTTTGGAACAGCAAAATCATCACATTTTTTACTCTTCATAACAGCAGTATCAGCAAATGAGAGCAATTGGAGTGTGAATAGGAGACAAAAGAAAAGGGAGAGAAAAAAGGGGTTACAAATGTAGACAAGTTAAAAGGGCTACAATGCTTAATAGAGGAAAAGAATTTTATTCAATTTAATATCCATCTCACTAGAACTTATTTTTCTGCACCATCTCATCTCCTCCCTCTCAGCATATGGCTCTACTAAATACAGTTCCTTAGTTGACTAGGACATTTATAGAGTTTATTTCAAGGATTGAGGGACTGGTCCAGACTTCTATCTCAATCATTCCCTTTGTCCCTCATTTTTTAGAATCAGAAAGATCACTTTCAAGTTTGAATTTGTTCATTTGGAATTTGGGCACTTCTATCTTCTACTTTTTTTTCCCCCTATTTATTCATTTCTTCTTTATTCTTCATTTCATTTTGATTTTTTTCCCTCTCTTTTTTTTTCCTTTCCATTGTCCTTAAGTCCCATATGTTTGCGATAGAATTTGATCCATTTTCTCATCAAGTGAAGGATATGAAATACATCAGATTGCTTCTTTTTTTTTTTTGTGTGTGTGTGCGTGTTCAACAAAAGCACAATATGAGGTCTCTTCAGTTTTTTTTCTCTCTTCTATCCCTGTTTCATAGGTATAATGTTTGAATCAACAGAGAACCTTTTCTTCTGTATGATTCAATATTATTACATTCCAATTCTTTCCCATATAAAAGCAACTTGGTCTTGGTATTTACCATTATAGCCATAATGATTAGCCATACAATCGCTATTCATAATGGATGAACATTTACCTATTCATATTAAAGATCTTATGGTAGGTCTAAATTGGGTGAATTTGCGCCTGCTTGACTTTTGCGAGACGTGCAAGAAACGTCCATAAATCTCATCGTTAAATTATGTTATTTAAATTTTAATGATATTTTTGAATATTAAGATAAAAATATTAATATGTAAATTTAGATATAAATAAAAGTTGGTACACCATACTGAACTGGTAGGGAACTAGTACTCTGGAATGGGTTGGTTACCTGTTTCTTAGCGGATTCGGTCACCCCAAAATATATTGCTGGTACCAATTAGTATTTAGTACAGACCAGCACCTGCCAGTATCACTCGGTACTGGTTGGTACCTAGTCAAAAAGCAATCCAATTTCTTCTTCTTAATCTCCTTTATACTTTGGTTTTGTTAATTAGAATGGGGAGAATGGGACCAAGGGAAAGGAATCTGAGGATAACTTTTTTGCCCAAATCTAGCTGTTTCAACATGATTCGAGATTGTTCCAAGCGTAGAAACACCTCTAGAGAATGCAAGCCACCCATATCTCCTTTCTTAATTCTTTCAATGTAAAAAAATGTCAAAAATCACCAAATTCAAAAAAAAAAAATCCAAATTTTCTCAGTTCCACATTATTTTCAGGGCAGTATTAGGGGCAGTGTCAGAGGTGGTATAGACTGAAAACACATATTTTGAACCTGACATTCATGAGTCTGCTAGGCTTTCCAGATAGAACTGAAGTCATAGTTATGTTGATTATTTCATGCTGAGATGTGGGTTTTGTTTTTTTTTTTTTTTTGCTTTGGTTTTCATTTCTTTTAGACATCAAATTGCATAGAGTACTGCATTTTGGGCCTAAACTAACTCTATCCTTAATAGCAATTATAAAACAACAGATTTGGAGCCAGCACATGTATTGGCACCATAAACTGTAGCAAGTATTACTATGGTATTGTACTGAAGTGGTCCCTAACTGTTATGGGTACCGGCATCAGCACTTGGTCTGTTCCTATGTTTTCCTAGGAAAAGGAATAATTAAAGAATTCTCTAAACTAGCAAAAGTCGTGCTTCATAGGATCCCGCATAGAAAGGGGCTTAAAACTTCTCCCATCCAAACCTAGACATAAAATAGGACTTTATTAACACTATTCCTATCCAATTAGGACAAAGAAATCCACAACAAAAATAGCCCAAAAATATGTACAAAGACCCCCTAGAAAGAAAATCTTAACCTTATGTCAAAAAGCTTTAGCATTAATTTGCAAGACTCAATAAAACACAAAATTATTTGAAAATAAAATCCAAAAGATATAAGATAGCTAAATCTAAACTTAACTCAAACAACCTATATTGCATCAGGTTACTTGAGCACCTAGGTGACCGCCTGGGCAATAAGAAGGTTCAAACACCTAGACAACCCTGACTGGGACCATCATAAATATAAAAATGCAAATTTATATGCATTCTATACTACCTCTATGTTACACACACACACACACACACATATGTGTACACATGCATGCATGCATACATATATATGCATATATGTACACGCGCACACAAATTTTCCTTTTATAAATGGCGTATCAATGCTTTTAAGGGAGTGAGGTAAATCAGATTGGTTTGATCAGAAAAGTAAAAAACAACTTAAATATAATTATTGAAAATTGTTGCTAAAAGGCATGTTCAAGTTTGCAAACCCTGTTCTGTTGGAGCTGTTTGCACCATGCAAGAGCAGCCCCCTCAAGCTTCATGCGACAAAATATACTTATCATCTGGTTGGCACAGTCACAAGTTTGACATTAGGGAACAATTTGGCTAAGGCAGAGATCCGAGACTTGGGAAAAAAAACACAACAAATTCACCAAAAGTTTGGGAAGAGGTCGGATATAATTAATAACTAGGAAACAGGTAAAGATAAAAAGCAATGACTCAATGTAGCCATAATGACAAAAATGAGAATACAGAAAGTGCAGTATGCGAGTTGCAGCTGTTCATTCATGGTTTTTTTCATTTTGTCAATCACCATCAAGTTTTACAATGATGCTGCCAAGCAAAAATGTTGTAGGTGATGAAGCAGCAGAAAAAGTAAATGATGCCAGCTGATTACGCAAGATGGACTATAGTTCTAAATAAAGATTAAATTGAGAAAAATCTCAATAAAAACAATCTGATAATGAACATACAAAGGAAAATGAATGAAGAAGGGAAACATAATGTTTCAGTGTAGAATGTAGAGGGTTCACAAGAGTAAACAAAAAAGATTTGAGCGGCTAGTTGGGGCGGGGGGTGGAGGAGTGGGTGGTGGATGTGTATGGTTTTCGATGATTGTGCACACTGGCCTTCAGTGGCAGCGAAAAGGTGTAAAGAAAAAGGAAATGGATATGTGAAGGTTAGAGGGAGAAGAGACCTACCAATCTGATGTGGAGTTGGTTTGATCAGAGCCAAACACATTTAGGTTGGTCAGTCTGCACTAACCATAGTCTCATGCCAACAAATGATGGGATGGTGGATGACCAACTGTATGGGGTAAAAAGTTTGGGAAACAAAGGAGAAACGAAATAAAAAAGTGATCTTGGGCACTGACAACTGGAGGTAGAAGATGATTTTGAATTCTCTCAATGCAAGGCTCTTTGACATATTCAAATTTATGCCCAAACTCCCATGGAGTATGTGTGTGTCATATTCCAATAAACTTAGCATCTAGCAGTGCTTAGATCACCAAGGATGCTCCACAGAACTCTAGCAATGACATGGAGAAGAAATGGATAATCTGATGCTTCAGTCTGATGGTTAGGTTGCAGGATGCTTTCTCTGTCTTTGGCATTGTTATGTGCAAGCTTCTATGCAAAATGCTTCGGCATGGATATGGACTTTGATACAATTACAATATTGGAAGAAATGTGGAGAATGCAAGCATCTTGCCAAGGCACAAATCCAAAAATATCTACATGTATACAAAAGATCTGGCCACTGTAATGGTGCTAATACCACATTATATAACAAAATGTAGAACCTGAATATTATGCACTATGCACGGATACATAAGTTTATGTGACATAGATAACAAATTTTGTATAATTTTATAAATATTTGGTGCTCAAAATATAATCTTACTCTTTTTGGATATCATTCAAGTGACAAATAGTCCTTGTTTGATCAAAATGAATGGTCAGTGAGTTCAAATGTTCTCGCTCTCTATATTAAATTGGAATCTCATCACCTCTTTCTAAATTTGCAGCTGGCATGTTAACCAGTTATATGTTCAATTGTAGTTGCATGCTGCTCGGAGCATAGGCATGCTTAAATTCCCACATTCATGTTCCCATATACTTTTGTTCTTGAATTGCCGTCCGATTCCTTGAGACATTTTTTTTAATTGTTATTGTTTACCAAATAAACTGATAATTTAGGGCCTGTTTGGTATCATTGTGGTTTTTGGTTTTTCATTTTTTTCTAAAAAAAATAATAAACGTGTTTGGTTGGGAGCAGTGTTTTCCAATTAATGTAGCATTAAAAAAAAACACGCTGACTGTTTCCCTAAAAGCTCAAAAGTGGTTTTAGGTTTTTAGTTTTTTTTCACACTTAAGGCCGGAGGACATCACCATAGAAATGGCCCCCAACCCGGCCAACATTTGTGTGCGCTGCCTTCGCTCCCATGTCGACATCACCGAGGGCCTCCCCCGCCGCGCCACCATCGTCTACTGCCCTGAGTGCCGTAGATACCTCCACCCGCTACGCATCTGGGTTGCCGCGGACCCTGAGTCCAAGGAGCTCTTTGCCTTCAGCCTCTGTCGCCTCAGCAAGCCCCTCGCCCAAGCTCCTTGTCTGGACCGACTCCCACTCTAAGCACCTTCGCCTCAAGCCCCGCGTCCGCCATGAGGTCCTCTGCGGTGCCATCCTCGAGCAGTCCCACCTCGTCGACCTCGTCGTCCACCGCCAGTTCTGCCCCTCTGCTCCCGCGCCCACCCCGACCCCGACTAGTGGCTCGCCGCCGTCCAGCTCCGCCAGCACGTTACCCACTACCGCACCTTCTTCCTCCAATAGCTCATCCTCCACCATGGCGTTGCCACTCGCACCCTTCGTAGTGGCGAGAACGACCGTGGTCTCGACTTCTTCTTTAGCGGCCGCTCCCACACCGTCATGTTCATCGATTTCATCTCCGGCGTCGTCTTTATCCGCTCCCGCAACGACAAGCAGATCGAGTGCCTGAGTGGACGAGAAAATGGAGAGGTGGCAGAGAACGAGGGGGAGTAGGAGGAGGGCGGATTTCGCCATATTTTGGGGGGAGGGGATGGGAAGAGAAAAGAGTTTTTAAACATGTTTTAAAAAACACAATAAAAAAAAATAGAAACAGTTTTTGATTTTTTAAAAACAGAAAACCAAAAACAGGAAATGATGCCAAACGATACCTTAATGAACATGACAGTATAAAATCTTTTTGTTTGATTCTGGAGGTTTGTGTCTTCAATGATTTTAATATATGCTAATCATATTTTTGGAGATTACTATCTTGAATAATTTTACATGGTAGTCTCATTCAATTTTAAAGCTTTATGCTAAACTAATAGACAGTTGAAGAAAATGTAATTAATGAGGATATGCAGTGATAAAACCCTTCTGAGGATGTCTTCTATTTTAAATGCATTGCGTTCAATTTTTATATTTTATGTATGTCTGACTAAAAGTAATATTTCTTATCAGGCTGATGAAGTTGAAGTGGTAATTGATCCAAAAGATATTGAACTTACAACGGCAAGATCTGGGGGAGCTGGAGGTATAAATTATTATATGATATTTGTTTAGCATTTTCATCCAAAAAAAAGAAACATTCTCTTGTATAAAGAAGGGACTTGTCTTGGTATTTTTTTCCCCCAAGCGAAAAACATTTCACCACTGTTATACTCTGCCACTGCAACAAGTTATATTAATATCATCTTCATGATTCTGTTTTTCAAGTTCTTCTAGTCATGTACTAAATGGATGCAGGGCAGAATGTCAATAAGGTGGAAACAGCTGTCGACCTTTTCCATAAGCCAACAGGAATACGGATCTTCTGTACTGAAGAAAGAACTCAACTTCAAAACAGAAATCGTGCACTTCAGTTACTGAGAGCAAAGCTGTGAGTATGCTAGGAAGCTAATTGGTATTTGAACTAAATTATTATTTCATGCATGATTTCATTTTTTCATCCCTAATTATTCCTTTAGCACTAGCTCTATCTGATGAAATTTTCATATCCTTGTGTCAAATTTTTGTTTTTATTTCCATTTTTTCCTTATGTTGTCCATAGTGATACCATACTTTGATGAAATCATTGCCTCATCATACCTAGTTATCTGCAGAATTGAAGCAAGAATTCTAGAGCACATGGTTGCTGCAGCCTGCTGCCTCTCGTGCTAAAGTTGTAATGTGCTGATTTTATTGTGCATGTCTAATTGATTTGCATAAGCTGCAAATGGGGGCCCTGCCTTTAAACTCTACCAACATTATTTTTAAATTTAAGATTATCTAGCACATTTCATATGTTCTCTTATATAGCATTTGAATTTTGAAGTTGTTTTTTTGCTTGTTCATTGTGGCCAAGAATCGTGAACAAAACTGACAAGCATCATACCTTTTATGCATGCTTTACATTAGAATCATGTTAATGATATATCCTTCACAATGAATAATGCAGTTATGAGATTAAAGTACGGGAACAGCAAGAAGCAATAAGAAACCAGAGAAAATCACAGGTTTGCAATCTGAGTATCAAAGAGATGTAATTGTCATTTTGAATATTGTGTGCTTTCTTGTTGAATGAACAGTTCTTTTGAATTGTCTATGTACACACACACACTTGCATGCATGCATACACATATATACATATTTATTTAATTATCAATCCTAGTTGTGATATGGGTTCAATTTCTTCAGGTTTTCAAATAATAAAATCATATCATGGTTTCTCAGTACCTTAAATGCTGTAACAAGATATGCTCTTACCTGAAAAAGTAACTTCATATTTGGACAAGACTAGCTTTAATTCTTGAAAATTGAAATACAGTAGTAGCTAGTGTTGAGATTAACCTTCCAAGTACTTTGATTCGGTAGGTGAAGGGCAGCAATAAGCTCTGCAGTATATGGTGGATAATTTTTGGATGAATACAAGCATCCATCATTGGGATTTAATTGAACCATGAGAGTTACATTTTTCTTTGTAATCCAAAACATGTTGCAAGCATATGGAAAAGCTAATAGATATCCAGCAATGAGATCCAATGTTCAAGATCATCTTTGTGTACTTTGTAGTATGTCATGAACATGTATACAATAAAGTACGAATGAAATTGCATCTTTGGAAGTCAAAGCAGGTAATTAATGATTGCTTGGCTTAATAGGTGCATTTGAGATATAGTACAACACTTATTCAGGAGCAAACTAACATGTCTTATGTGATATAACAGATGTCTGAAAAGCCAACAGCCGATGCAAAGTATGTTTAAGCAAATGAGTTACAAGGAAACAGACAGATCTGACCCAAGAATATATGATTACCCTAGTAAAAATTTGATAAAATGATGAGGTAACTTGCTGTGAAATTACTTGCAAGGGTTGGAGTTAATAAACAATGAACCCAAATTTTGAAGCACAATAAACAACCAGAGAGGCAACAGCTGATGCAGAAGTATGTCAAGTAAGGGTGCGTTTGGTTAGCCATTAAAAAAAGTACTTTTTTTGCTTTTTGATTTTTAAAAAGCAAAAATCAAAAAGCAATGTTTGGTGACACCATAAAAAGCAAAAATCAAAAATCAAAATAATCAAAATAATTGCTTTATATGAAAAGCAAAAATTTTTTACTTTCCAAAACTTGTTTTTTTGTTTTTTTTTGCTTCCGCACATCTAAAACGTCAAACCAAAAAGTAAAGAGTCCGAATCTTTCTTCCTTGTCGAGCTTTTCACCTCTCCACCCCCTTCTTCCTCCTTTCTAGAACCCTTCTCCCTTGTCAAGCTCTTCACCTGCCGTTCTCAAACGTTGCTTTTTGTTTTATAATAACGTAGTTACCAAACATACTTTTTACTTTTTTGTTTTTACTCAATAGCAAAAATAAAAAAAATAAAAAGTACTTTTTAAAAATCAAAAATCAAAAAGTGTAACCAAACGCATCCTAAATGAGTTATAATAATCAGCAATATCTGAAATAAGTATGTATGATTTTGTTAGAAAGAAGAGATCAAATATTGAGCAAATACTGGCTCAAACTACCTGAAAGGATTGGGAGTGTTGACAGAACAATGAACTAACATTTCTGAAGCGCAATAGAATTTATCTTCCTTTCTGTGAACCTGCTTTATGCTAGTTTTAGAAGCCATGGACACAACCTAGATCATCTACACAAATTCAGACAAGTTCTTTATTGCCACTTCCAGTTATTGAATACTTAGATTGGTTATAAGAACTTGATGAGAATCATGGTTAGGGGATACTAAATGAGTTCAAGGAACCAGCCAATAGGGACGTAATTTTCTTGGGAAAGAAGAAAGAAATGATCTGATAATGAGCAAAATACTAGTTCTGAAATATACTTGAAAGGATGAAATTGTTAACATTTAGAAATAATGCTACTATTATTTCTTAATCCTCTCATTCAGAACCTGTGGTTTTGTTATCTTTCTATTCAAATTTTTTGGATCTTTCATGATATTTTTAAATTTTAAGTCAAAGTATTGCAAGTTTTTAGGAAATCTATGTATTTCTTTTGCCTGCTATGTTTTTATAAAGATTATTTATAATCCAAATTTCTTCGATGTACCATAATAGACATTTAGATTTAGATTACCATGTGTTGTCATAATATTTTTTTTCATTTGTTATGTTGATAAATATTTGAGCCCCAATTAATTGAAGTAAAACACTTGGACTCCCAGATGATACAATATTCTCTACAGTGGTGTCTAGTATATTCTTCACATTTGCTTTTTTTCTTTTTATTATATTTCTATTTGATGTTTTCCGTAAAGTTTCTTGTTATTTTGTGGTTGATATTGCCAAAGCTGGAGCCACCAAAACTGCCAGATGCAAAAACTGAAACTGATTTGGCTCCGCCAGAAGGTAAACTGAATTTGAGGGGCTGTTTGGTTGTTTATAAGCTTTAGTAAGAGAGATAATCATGAAACCAAGTTTATGTAAAACTGGTTTTGTGATTTTTTTTCTTCTTTTTTTTTTTTTTTTTTTGTTTGGGAGTTGGGTTTTGGGTTTTTTTTGGGGGGGGGGTGCTGTAGTTCATAAAACTCAATTTTCAGGTTTTATGACCTGTCTGTTTTTCTAAAAGAAGTTTTATAAAAAGCAATCAAACAACATTTGATAAAAGTCATATAATTTATAATTTGTGCAACTCCATTTCAGAACACCTGACATCCAAACAACCCCTGGGTTTTTTGAAACTTGATGTTAAGAACACTCAAAATTTAAAGGTTTGGTAAACCATATCTACATCATAGTCTTTCTTACTGGAACTTGTAAGAAGTGTCTCGAGTAGACAAAGACCATATGTGAATCCAAAATGGAAAAGAGGTTGACATTTTGCAAACACTTGTTGTTTATCTTTTTTATCGATTTTCTCCTAGCTTTATTTTTATATGTTTTCTTTATGCCGAGTAACCTTTCAAATATAATAATATATGATTAGCTAGATTGGTCTATTTTAGTACTTTTTTCTGAGCATGGTTGAATGAAGTTGGATGCTTATTTGTTATATGCTTGCTTTTAACATGCCCACTATTCAATAGTAATAAAATATGATAATTAGATTGCTTTGTTTGTGTACTCTTTCTGAGCATGTTTGAATGAAGTTGCATCATTAACATGATGGCATAGTTCTGGGTAAGAACCTTATCAAATTTATATGGAATAATCATTATGATGAATCTTTAACTATCAAATGCATTTGCAAAAATTTGCTTGAAAATTGTAGGTTGGCACTGGTGCTCGTGCAGAAAAAATAAGGACATACAATTACAAGGTAAACGGATAATCCTTGCCATTTTCGGACTTAAAACCAACAGTTAGACAAATTTATTCAAGTTTTACTATTGGATGCATAAGATCAATAGACGTATGTGTTTCAACTCGGGGTAGTTAATGATCAAATTTCCCTAATAGAACATTTTTTTCAAAAATAAAAATCATAATAATGAAGGGATCTTTGATTCCCCCATCCTATCTAATAATCTGAAAATTTTGTATTGATTTGTAGGATAATAGAGTAACCGATCACCGGTTGAAGATGAACTTTGAGCTCACGTCCTTTCTCTCTGGAGATATTGAGACAGCTGTTCAGGTTTGTGGCCATGAGGAATGACTGTTTAAGTTATGATCCTTCTTAAATTTGCTTGCGAGTTTTCTTTTTTTTAAGAATCTGGAATAGGAAAAACGATTCATGTATTCTTTTAATATGGAATTTTTTGAGGTACTAGACATGTCCACAAGTGGCGCCAATGAATCCAATAGGTGTGCTCTGTATGGTGCAAGAGGTTGTTGTCATGCTGTTACATAGGCCTATACTTAAATGTCCATGATTGAGATGTAAACTCCAAGTTCAGCAATAAACTAGGTCATATCCAGTTTAATTTATCAAAGCATTTTTTAAGTTTTCCAATGTAAGAACTGATAACAGTTACTGTCTCAAAGAACTGTTTCTCTGCAATGACGGACAAGTTTAAACAAAACAGTGAAACTCCATAAATTAGTTGAATCATGCAGGAAATTTCACAGAACTGAATATTTAGTCAACGTTCTTTGCAGGCATGTGCAGCCATGGAGCAGAGGGAACTCTTGGAGGAGCTGGCTCAGTCAATTGGTGCACCCAATGTTTGACTGATTGATTGATATGCAGTTCTATTTTCCAGCCAAGTTTTGAGTTCTGCTCTAATCCAAATGTAGGCTTTTGTCTAGCCTGCACTAATCTCATCGCAGAAAATGATCAAAGGAACAATGGTGACTGGTATCCAGCTATGAGTATTATCTTCAACCAAACTTTCTTAGTGGGTGCCATCTAACAGAGCAGCACTATTTTTGTATCATGGTTGTTGACATTTAATGCTGTAAAAAAATGAAAATCAAACTTCTCGATTGCTTTAAAGAAGGGTATAAAATGGCCATTTCGAACTGTAAAGTTGTTTTCTACAGCAGAAATTCCCTTTATTATTTTTAATATTGGAAAGCTTTGTATAATTTTTCAATTTGTTTATACAAAGTTCAAAGAAAAACACTCTTGATGCCATCTTTCTTTCTTGGTCAATGTGGACGTTTCTTTTTCTAAAATCTTATAGATTTAAGGATTCTGCTTAAAAACAGGATGTTTTATTGGTGTCAGCTTGTTTCGAAAACAGGATTCATGTGACTTGAATAATAGCTCTGGATTTTGCTACCCTTTGTTAAATTGTTGCCAACTGGGCACATGCACTCTTGTGCATCGGCTAAAATTTAGGAAAAAGATTAGAAAAATCATAATTTCACCTCTTCTTGTCGGAGCAGTTCTCACTCACATTCTCTTCTGTGAAACTTTTCATGTGGGTCATTTGAATTACCAAACCAAATTATTCCAATGTGGTCTTGTTGTTTGTCTTTGTAAACAGTGGTCGTATGTGAAAATCACATGATAAAGGAAATTTGTTGTGGGATCAGAATATCCTTTATATAAGTTATTTAGGTGGCATTTTAGTGCTAAGCATATTGCGAATCGTATGAGATCACATGATTCTTTTTTAAATACATGGAGCCTTTTTGCATCCGGAGAAACTCAAATGGAGGGGGAAGAAGGGAGGGAGAGAGGGGGGGGAGAGAGAGGACAGAGGGAGAGAGGAAGCAATCAAAGCAAGCTCTGATTCCTCTTCGGTTTACTTTGTCGACGGCCATTGTAGAAGAAGGGCATCATTGAGGATGTCAAACGAGCATAAACCTTGGCATTTTTTTGGCTGTGTGATATATGAGATATGTTGCTATTGCTCTAATTTTCTCTATTATTCTTCCATTTTTCGATTCAATCTCTAGTCTCAATTTGGTGTTTCAAGTAATCCATGGGTGTGGTTACTACTGTTAGCATAACCTGTCTTCAAATACGAGGGAGAAACAAATCATTAATAAGCTCTTACAAAGCAATGAGAAACTTGAGTGTGAGCTTCGGAGCTGCAAAAGAAAGAGCAAGTGCTTGATGTTTTGGATGCCGGCTCCTTGGATTGTTACAAGTAATTATTTTACAGGGTCTTATTTTAAACATGTGGTGTATTAAGAGTTAAGTTCACTATCAAGAGTTTCATGTTGAATGATTTGGGAACTATCTCAACTACTTTTGTAAGCTCTGAGCTATTTATGCAACGAGAGTTAGATTGATGGCTTAATTAAATGGCTTTACTTGCTGAATTACAGTGCTTTACCAAATTTGATGTATTAAAAGCAGCAAGTGATGGAGTTATACTAATCCCAAACCATTGTTTCATTTAGATTCTACACTCTTTATTCTTTAACTACTCCAAAGCTTTCCAATCCCAAGCAATATCAAATCATCTTGGATATTTCAAAGTCAAAATATATGGTCTAAGTTATATATCTCCAAAACAAGTTTAAACTAAAACCCCAATTTTACTTGGTTTCAAGCACATCCCTCTACTTTTATCTAGTTGCAGTCACATTCCCTTGGAAAATGGCAAAAGATAGGTGCCATACCACATCCAAATAGTGGGCACATGCGCTAATGACACTTGGACACCTGATGAAGTAAATATTGGGCACATCTGCATAGTGACAAGCTTAATAATGTTATCTGTACAATTATCTTTGCACCTCTACATCCACAAACAAGTCACTAAAAGCAATATCTGATCACAATATTATCATAACAGATTTCATTCAAAACAGAAATCGAAAGTCCAAATACTTATTGTCCAAATACCAAACATTGAAGCACCAATACCAATATGTACATCCAAATACAATATAGATAGTTGTCAGAAACCTATACCCCATACCATGTCCAAATACCCAATGCACACCATTTCTAAACTTAGAATTGTGTCACCAAACAGAAACCTATACCTTTCCCAAACACAAAATCGTGCGATCATATTATCAATTGTCATAAATAGTGTGTCAAAACAGTTAGTCTAAATTCTTCAAATTAATTGTCTTGCACATCTGGCCTTTTAGGATCTTGCTTGGAGAGATCTTTTGAGAATTTTGGTGTATTGTGCGATCTGAATTTACGATCAAAACAAATAAACTTCAAAGTATCATAATAATCTATTATAATGAGTGAATTGTAATAGCTAATAGTAATAACTGTAATCTTGAATCCTTATAGGTTGGCTGAGTGAAGGTCATACTTTCTCTCCCATGCTCCCACTTAGCTACTGTCTTGACCCTTCTTTTTTACAATTTCCTTTCTAGGTCTTTTACAAGTTCTTGAATTGTGCCTCTGTTCCAAGCAATTATCATATTTAAATGAGGTGCCTTTTCTTTATGTTAGATTCCCGAGTTAGTCCTAAGGAAGGGGAACAACAATAAAAAACTCCATGCTGGATCATGATTGCATGCCAGGTACTGGCTAAATTATGTACTCACATGCCTTAATTAATATAGGTTTGGAATATCGATCACTAACAAAGTCCTTAGTTTTCTTTGTCACGAACATTATTATTACCACAATATGGCAGCGTAGGATGTCGGAGAGATCCCTGCTTCTTCCTTCCTTATGAACATTATTGTTGCAACAGTGTGACATCATTGGGGAAAGCTTTTTCTCGTAAACAACCATACACTTAAATGCAATGGATTTTCTTTGAATCTTCGGATATGTAACTCCATCAAATTTTTCTAAGCCATCTCTTTTTGCTTCGATTCTTTGCATTATGGATTTCTTTATTATTTTCAACAATGTAATAATAGATTTGTCTCTAGTATCACCGATGTATTTATTAAAAAACTCATTGATATTATTCACCATCTTTGCTCAAGTCAACCAGCTTTTTGGCAGTTAAGTTGGCATCAAAAAACTAGAACACCTTCTTTGGTACCTCAAAAATATAGTGCTTTTCAACCAGTGAATAACTATACATCAAGTGACCATAAAATGCTAGCCACCAAAACAATAAAAGAACTAGTGAACAAGACATAGAAAACTATTTTAAAGCGGTTACAAGAGAGCATATGCATAAAGGAAAAAAATGAACTTAAAGCAATCTTAGATAGCAAACTTGAGAGATTTTCGCTATAATATAACTAGATATTAGAAGGGGGACTATAAAACCCTAAATCCTAGTGAACAGGGCATAAAAAATCTTATTAAAGCATCAATAGAGAGAGAGAGAGGGCATATAAGAATAGAGTATATACATATTAACTACAAATCCTAAGTAATGGTTCACATTGGCCAATTAAGCCCAAACAACAAACTTCAAGATAGAAAGATGACACATAATGTGACCTAAATTTAGTATTTTTAAGAAGATTAAAAATAGAAAGGTTATTTGATTTACTAATCTTTTATATTGGAATGATTCAATAATTAAATATTTTGGCAAATCCTTATGAGGGGAGACGGTAATGAAGCAATATAATTTTGAATAAAAACTTTCGATCTTTGTTTTATCCTTCGTAACAATAATATCCTGGGGTTTGTAATGATAACTTGGTATATTCACTATACGACTATTAATTAAAATATATCGATGATTAACTTTGCTTGGCTATAGGAATGGTCAAAGCCATACCCAATTGAAAAAAGATGTTATCCACATGCATCTTATGAAAAGGAGGGTGTTCTTCATGGCTTGAAAAAGGGGGATGGATAGCCTCTTGAGATAACCGATTGGCTAGCCAGGAGTCAACCAGGATGGTTGAAGATCTGGCTGGATCATTAACAAATGATGAAATGACTGCTAGAAACGAGAGGATGGGATTGGAGGGTGAGAAAAGAATGGGAGATAATTAGGGATCATGGAATGAACTTCAAAGAAGATATTAAAAGGCAAGAGTATTTTTATCTTTTGTGCCAGTGCATTAACGACATTAGCTAGCTTATAGACAGCGGGATTAAACTAAGTCAGTTTGGCAACTCAAAGTATCTAATTAAAAATTTTTAAAGAAGATATAGTGCGAGCAAGAATCGATCAAATTAGAAGGCATAAAATTCTAATTTTTCTAAAACACTAATAATAAGTAGCAAACAATTTATTGTCGTCTACTTAAAAAAATTAATGAAATTAGTTATTATTTGGGTGGGACAGACCAAGTCATCTCATTCATCAAGAGTCATGGCCAATATTTTTCTTTTTTCCAATAATAAGAAGATTGTTATGGGAATGAGGTAGTAAAAAGGACTAATATGCCAGATCTCTGTTGTAAAATCATAATCACAATCTTAATCGGCCATTCCTATCTTAAAGATCCAAATCCTAGCGGTAGAGCGAACTCGACTAAACTTTAAGCGGTAGCCCTTGTTCTGTGAGTTCTTTCAGTTTCTGTTATCGTCTCTTGCTCTCCTTTGTTTCTGTAATTGTCACGTATGTCTTGCAATTTGGCGCCTAGCAGAAGCATCTGTCCGACTTGCAAAATGAAATCTATATGAAATGGATCACTCACACACTCGCACTTGATCCCAGCTTTAGTATTGTCCAATTGGTTTTATCTATACTGAGCTGGTGAGAGGAGTCCCTACAATCGTGAACCACTTTGTCCCCAACATTGCTACCTATTTCTTTTTACGAAATTTTTTGTGCACCGTGGATGGTGTAGAAAATTTAACTTGGAGTGCACTATTTTATCCGATTTGTCCATGTAGTTATCATTTTTCAATACGTATTTAATATCTGTAAATTAATTTTTTCGTTTAAAAATTTTATATGACAAAAATATCTCTATCTTTTAAAAAATTTATGACATTCTATATCCATATTATGACATCATGTGTCAGCGATTGTCTATGACAAATAATACACAACTGTAGGAGGAGCAGACTAAATCTGGCACAGAATGGTATAATTTTTTTTAAAAAATAAACGTATTTTCGTAATTCAAAATTTTTAAATGAAAAAACCGACCTGCAGATATTAAATACGCGTTGGAAAGTGGTTGAACGAAAATGTCCATCTCATATTATGATATCTTAGGCTATATTATGGTATCCTGAGCTATATTATGCCACAGAATGTCATAATTTTTTTCAAAAAATAGAAATATTTATATCATACAAAATTTTTAAATAAAAAAATCGATCTGCAATCATTAAATATACGTTGAAAAGTGATGATTATGTGGACTAATTGGACAAGATAGTACACTCAATGTTAGATTTTCTACACTCAATGTTAGATTTTCTACACCGCTCACGGTGTACAAAGAATTTCTCTTTCTTTTTTTTAAAGAGAAATATTTGGGTGCAGCTCCACACACATAGCCCGTGCTGATTGGCTCCTGCGCAAGGCTGGCAAAAAAAAAAATTTTTTTTTTTTTTTCTACACTGCATACAGCCCTGCATGTGAGCCACGCACCGCCCACAGGGCACAAAGTATTTCTCTTTTTTTAAACTTTGCTTAAAGTCAGCCAGGCCCATGTGTTCCACCAGAGGAAGGGTACCTCCAAGGCAGTATCAGCTCTAAAGCCTGCCAAATGTACAGGTGCACCATGAGATATGGGTACAAAGATTTGCCCCAAAGATGATGACAACTTTGAGAAGCTGTTGGTATCGAGCATTGCTGAGTTCATTCGGATGGAAGAATGGGAATCATCTGGACTTCAGATATGATGGATGCTGGCGAGATTGAGGCACAGGATTCTACGAGTGGGAGGAGCAGCGTGTCAAAAACTCATCAAAGTCTGCAATTTTTGTATAAACAGAAATCACCAAATATAAGCCGGAGACACCGGGCTATGCGGACCCACAGCTGAGGGAAGAGCTTATGGAGCTTGTGGAGGCAAAGTATGTATCGATGTCGTTCCCACTCCTTGTGCAACAGCTGAAGTGGCCACGTCCTACTCTGTAGGACTCTGGTTATTCATCAAACTTATTGGATGAATGGAAGGTAAAAACCTCGATGCAAAGCAGTTAAAAAGACTACTTTGAAGTTTATAATGGTACGTCATTTTTACCACTAACTCAAGGATGGGTTGATACTTGAATGCTTGGTATTTTCTCTTCAGTTTCGGCTTAAAAAAATTGTCAGGCATTGGTTGTTAGATTGGCTGTTTAACACCTTAAGTGTGGTAAAAAATTGCTCAACTATAAGCAGTTGTGATGCACCCTTTTTTTTTTTTTTTTTACGTTACGTAGGAGGCATTAGCCACCATTAGATCTTCCTTTCTCTTCAGTATCGGCTTAAAAAAATTGTCAGGCATTGGTTGTTAGTTTGGCTGTTTTACACCTTAAGTGTGGTAAAAAATTGCTCAACTATAACCAGTTGTGATGCACCCTTTTTTTTTTTTTTTACGTTACGTAGGAGGCATTAGCCACCATTTGATCTTCCGAGGTTGCTGTAAGTTCACATTCCTTATTTGCTCCAAAGATATTTCAAAAACTAGAATGATGTACGATGCAAGCAGCTTGTTTTTTTTTTTTGGTAGAAGGATATAAATTCCATTAACTCAGGCAAGTATTACATTGTTTATGTACACAACAACAGGCCAAAACAACAACAACAACAACAACAGGCTCAAACAAAGAAACACAACAAGAAGCCGAAAAAAGATGATTGATACAAAAAAATATAACTGAGACCTTAAACTCGGTAACCTGTGCATTGATAATCTATGCAAGTGAAATGCACTGTAGAACAGTTAGATGAAGCTCTGTAGGAAGCTGTGGATGAAGAATGTGGAACAAAAACAGTTGAATTTGTACATCTATAATGATCTCCCTATAAGGATAAAAACATTTGAAGTATAGCAGCCCTGCAGAAGTACCATATTTTTAATAGATGCAAGCAGCTTGTTTAATAATCCAAAATGAATCGCTCCCTGAAAGAGATTAACAAAATGGTTTTCCAAGGGTAGCATAAACTCATTTTATATCCATAAAAGAATTCAAACATAGGCTTTATCTTCTAATAGCTTGAAGGAGGAAAGGTATAAAATAGCCTCTCTGATTAATGACAGATATATAGAGTTTTAGGGATTGTACTCTTGGATTCCTATAGAATATCCAATACCAGAGATCTTCAATTACTGGATCATTGCCTATCAAACAAAATGATTTTAAATCACTAGAGACCAGATCACTTCAAAATTTAAATCACCGATAATCTTAGATCACCATAATGATCCCCTTTTAAATTACCAAACACCACCTACGGGCTTGGTCCCTTCCAATAAGTTTAATTCCCGTCATTTGCATCTAAAAACTCGATTTTTCACACAGCCATGAAAGCAAACTACGGATTCCAGCATAAGAGGAGGAGGATAGCCCAGATATTTAATCATGAAACAAGGATTTCAGTGGCACAAAATGCGGACAAGATAAGGATCGAAAAGATGCTTAGTCATGATCAGAGGTTTTAGAGCCATAACGGGTGGACAAAACGTGACAAATAGGTTACGAATGTAATTTTAAGATACGGACGCAAGGTTGATAGCCCACCTTGGACACCAAACATTTTACTGCCAATGGAGATAGCTCTTACCGTACTGCAACTAATTCCAGAAAATTACTTCAATCCATTTGGGAACATGAATCCCCCAAGCAATGCTGCACTTTTCTACGGTTCTCTCTCTCTCTCTCTTTCTCTCTCTACTTCAAGTGATCTTCCATTCCGACCTAAATGGGCTACATAGAAATCTTCCCAACGAGAACAAAAACTACAGAGCCTCTTACGACATTCCCAAGCTCTGTTCCATCCAAAAAAATAACTATGACAAATAAAGAACAAAAACTGCAGTGTGCAAGCAATTCACTGATAAATGTTTCTTTACATGCACAGCCAACTTTATACACCATCTTAAACCTTTTCCAGCACTTGTCAAGGGCAGTATATATAATTAACTATAAAACCGCAAGCAGTACAAAATATTTGCTTCAAATCCAGAAATAACAACTTTGTCTTCACTCTCCGTCTGGAATACACCATACGTACACATCCCGCCCCACCACTAATGATGGCATTAGATGAAGCCAGCACCATCTCTCACAAAGCTAAAACCAAATTTGCTTACATCCTTTCAAATCAATTCCATTTATGCCTATTTGTTAGCAGCTTATGATGTACTTTGCCCATGCTCTGGTAGCACATGAAAAGGACAATCTCAAATATCAATCAGGAGATCAGGGTATTAAATTGGACAAAATGAATTAGAAAAGGAAAAAAAAAATCCTAACATTTACAGACCCCCGGTGGCCTTGCATCTTAAAAAAAAGGAACAGGCTCTAAACCTCTGAGGCCTACTGAAGAAAAACATCACGACACCTTCAGCCAAAAAAAAGTCGGCTAACAAACCCGTTCACAAAAAAAAGTGAAATGTTCCACTAGCCTGAATTGCATACGAGCATGTGTTGATGCTTCAGGCTAACCAAGAAGAAACCTGAATACATCACTTAGTGAAATTATGCCTTCAACATGCTTGCTTCCAGCCTCGACAATGATGATGCGCCGCACCCCTGAAATCAGGAAACACGTGGAACTAGGATGTGAAATTCAAAAATAAGAAAACTAGTATGAGATCCACTTAAATGTTACCAGGATTTGCCAACCGCTCCATCACTTTCTGCAGAGAATCAGAGCGGAGACACATCTGGCATCTCTTTCCATTGAAAAATCCATATGGAAAATTTGTATCTTGCCCAAGTTGAAGAGCCTAAAATTTAGCAGAGCATAAGATGGCCTCCAAGGAAAAAGAAGACAAGTGTCAAGCAACTGCTATTTAGTTCGCTAGAATATGCACATGTTCCAAATCACATGCTATCGCTATGTCCAATGCACATCAGAGACAGAACAATCAGATACAGTGAAGATACATGTCAGATATTCTAATCCTTAAAAAATGAAAAATAATAATAATTTTAAAAAAGAAGGCTTCAGATAGAGGAAACACCTCAAGATATGTTGGGGATCAGGGGAAGGTTTTACTTTTCCTTTGTTGTTACCATCAACGCACATGATGTATCAAATATGTGATGTTTATGTTGTTCTATGAAGTTTAGTCTATAGTCTATAAAGTACAAACTGAGAATGATGACCAAATCATGTGTGGATATCCATGTTATATTGGAGAGTGAGCTATGTTATTGCAATCACAAATTTCTTTGCAGTCATGTCCCAGTTGTATAGAATAGTAACCTATCAAAATTGCCATATCAATGTATCCATATCAAGTCATATCTATATTTCATATCTGCTAAGTGGACCTCATAAGGTGTTCATCATGAAACTTAATCCTCTTCCAAAGGACCTTCTGAGCTCCCCACAGTAAGTTCTTTCCTAGCAAATACTAGTTTGAGCACCCAACTAAATGAACAATGCAGTTTCTAGACTGTCCATTCACATGATGAAGATATTTAAAATAGCGGCAAGAACAAAATTTGTCATTGAAATCTCTCCTACACTAGCCTGCCCATGATTAGGTATGTCAAGAGACATGACCAATAATTAATTATTCAAATACCTGGCTACAATATGTTGGTTACATTTGATTGCTAGATATGTTATAGGGTAGTTTATCAAGTGTCAAGTCAAAGAGTAAATAAATAAACAGTGTAAAGAAATGTAGTTTTGCTAATGTTCCTACATTTGTTTTCCTTGAAATTCCACAGGTCCGAGACAACACTGCCAGCCTGATTTCAGTCTCGCACAATCGGCTCTCAAGTTTCTCCTGTCTGTGGCAATCACAAACCGTTTCAGTTTTTCAAAGCACGCTCCATTCATGAAACCCACTCCAGAAATGTTTTCAACGATCTTCCATTTTTCCAAGAAATAGATTAAAGATAAAAAGGATCATCACTCCATACCTCTAAACTTCTCTCCAAACAAATTCACACTAAATTGCATTCCATGTATTCATTTTTTCATTCTATATTCTCCTAAGCTTTCCTCTATATTCTGGTTTAGAATTCATCACCATCCTAAAAAAACCCACATATAAGCATGATAGGACCTCAGCCAGCATCTTGAAGAGCCATTTGCAATCAACTGCCCCTTGATACATCCTTTCATGTTGCCAGCAGAAAATTCTAACATGCATTTTCTTTTCCTTAGGAAATTCATGACAGAAACAATTGTAAAAAGAGGTAATGTATGATATTGAATAAGTGATGTGTAATATGCAACAATAGTTAAGTGCAACGAGTACTGATTTAAAGCAATGCAACAAAGTCATTTTTCAGAACAATAAAAGTGTCCAACATTAATAACCGCAACCATCAGTTTCTCCACAATTTGGGGAACAATTTTATATATCCTTGTGATCTATTCATTCTTCAATCTTATAGAAAGAAAAGATGGATCACTGCCTCCTTAGAGCATATAATTTTCTATAAGAGTTGGTTGTTTCCACACAGAGAGAGAGAGAGAGAGAGAAAGATGGTTCTAGCAATGGTATAGAGGTAAGCAGAAATGTCGCAAATCTGAATATGTTGAACTGCCTACGCTGGTGACTGAGCCTGTATGGAGTCAGCCTTTCACAATTGCCAATAGTACCAAATCATGGTAACTGACAAGTGAACTAATTATAGTAACCAATACAACAATATAACTTTGGATATGATTAACTAACCTTTAAAGAAAGATCGAGGAATTTTCGGAGTGCAGAAGCACCTATACAGTTTTTTCTTGGTTTGGCAAAAATGCAATTTAGAACAAAGAGAGCTTGCTTGGTGAATTCATAAATGCACACGTAAACACACAGAAACATACCCAACATAAATTGTTGATAGCTGAAAGAAGACCTGTTGACACGAGTTATATGGAGATACGCAATGTTGATTAACGAAACTAGAGTGAATATATCAAGGATATATAACATAATGCAGTACTATAGAAAAATAAAGTCTACTGCATAGAGAATCAAAATAAAGCATAAGGATTGCAATTTAGCAGGAATCTCGGAGTCAAAGGTGTAATCGAAATTGAGAGATAAAAGAATTCTCAAGCAACCAGGGTCTAAGAACTGCAATGAATAAAATTCCTGCAATAAATCAAAAGATACAAGAAAGTTCCTCCAATTAGGCTTAAAGCCAGGCAGACCCTGATATATGCCTAGAATGTGTCATGTGGATAATGTATCTGTGAGACACCTACAGTTAAGAATTATCACCAAGTTCAGAAAGTTGAGTAGCCAGTAGTGTCCATTAACATAAGCATGTTAAAGACGAATACGTTTTAACGAATGCGTGGTACAGTTAGGAGAATCTTGTAAGAAGTGAGTCGCAAAAAGGAGGATGAGATTGGGAAAAGCTATAAGAGATCAAAAAACTTGTTTAGCGATGTACATGCCAGTCACAACCATTATCTATAACAGGATTTTGAGTGTGGGCCAGAAGACCAAGAATGAGCAAGGAAGACCAACAAAGATTTGGTCAGAAATAGCGATGACTAATTTGAGGAAAGTTTTCATTTCAGCAGATCTGCCATAATAATAACTGATGGTAATGTAGGATCCATATAAAAATCCCAAACTAATTAAAAGATCGTTTCACGCATGTATACTCTTTTACTAGATGGATGATAGAACTCTTGGGGTTCATTTGAAATTTTGAATCAAACAAAGTTATGATGAATCATCTCAGCATTTTGCAATAAGATACACCTGGTGATAACAACAAAGTAGTCAATACAACTGAAGGGTAAAGGGTTTGTTCATTGGGCAGGGCAAGTGATGGGGAAAGGGGGAGAGATGGATGTGATTAGGAGTCTGTTGAGTCTTGAGATGTAGGTTATGATAGAAAGATCTCCTGTTTGAGATCCTGCTATCCCAATTTTATTGAATGCCCACCCTCTTCTAAAATTTAGGACTTGTAATCTCTCCTTTTGTCTTAATAGTAAAATATACTACAGAACTTTCTGATTGATGGCCCAATAATGATATATATACTGTATGGTCATTTAATGAGTATATGCCATCTACAAAATCAAATAATAGATAATAAAAGAGTGCCTTACATGCAACTAATGCCCTGTATGCAACTTCTTACAGAATTAATACAAAAAAGAGCTTTATTTACCTGATGAATACTCATTTCATCAAGGCGAATCAGTGCATAAGCTCTGTCTTTAGCCAAAGCCGTGATGTCACTAGAGATGGAAGCAACAGAACCTTAAAAACCAGATATGAAGAACATCTAAATCAGTTTCAAGCATACAAAAAAATGGAAACATCACATACCTTCTTGAATATGTGTCCAGCAACGAGTCATTGTCATCAACTATCGGTATTGAACTAACTCGGGCTGAAAGCAATTGATACGATAACATGTGTAAGATACCTCATAGAAGAATTGATTAATTCCACAGAACAAATTAATGAAGCCAATTAATATATGCATAATTAAATTCTCAATTGCCACTCAGAAGCATGAAAAAGAAAGAAACCATGCATGCTTCAATTAAATATGTAAAATTAAGATTTATCATCATAGAAGTTGTAGAACAATATTCATCTACCCAGTAGTGAAAAGATAATATCTTCATTAATCAAGAAAGAAAAACCTAATAAAAAGTTCCATCCCATTGGTCATCATCACTCCATCTAGGAGCTGTCAATAGCCACTAGCTAGAGCAGGCCCAAAGTCCAACATGCTTACAACAACACAGGTTAGCCTCTGAATTTAGTCTATGGTCAAATGAAACATTAACCTTCGTTGCAATGAAAATGGAATAAAAGAAAGACGAATTAGTGGAAAAAAAGAAATGCAAGAAAAGAAAACTAAGTATTTTCTCATGGTTGGTTAAGTCATAAAATTGCAAAGAAAATTGTTGAGGAAGTGAATAAGACCTGATTTTCTCGAACCATTTGCCTACTTGTCATTTTTCTCTCAAAATCACTTCCTTTTGGAGAAGAACTTTAATCGGCTTGTTAGAGAAAATTTTGTCATTTATTTTCTCTCACTGATTTTCTTTTTTTTTAGTACAAAACAACTGAAAACAACATCCCTCCCTAACTTTGTCATCTTTCACTTAACAAAGAAACAGAGCCTAGCTTCAGAAAGTTCTATATTTTCCCAGATCCAATGATAGTTATATTTTATGAGTGTCAGTTAGATATCCACTCTGTATCAGCTTCCCAGCAAATGATTGTCAAATGCCTTGGAGAAAAACAACATTTGAATGCGTTAGAAACTCCTCACTGACAGTCGTCGAGCAGGTTGTAATGGTCTAAAGGCGCCGTTACAGAATTGAGGACATAAATATCTATTTGACTTTATTTGACAGGTAATCTAGTTGGTTCGATAAATGGTTTATGTTCCCTCAAATTTAAGTCACTGGAGCCAATATGTTAGCAGCAATGCCGAGTGCAAGAAACTGGAGAAGAACAAAATATAAAAGTATTATACATATCTCCTCTTTTTTCCATTCTGAGCAAGGACCGCCGAACTGGAACCAGAGCCCATGTTGGCCGGCCAACGGTACGGTTCGGTATAGGTCTGTACCGTTCTATGCCGGGCCAAACCGACAGAGCAGAGAAGGGGAGAGGGAAAAAAAAGAGAGCAAGAGAGAGAGGAGGGGGGGAATGAGGAGAGGAAGAGGGGCCCGACGGCCGAGGCCGGAGGAGGGCCTCCGCCCTCCTCCCGTACGAAACAAGGGTTCACTCTTATTTCGCTTTTTTTTTTTTTTTTTGCTTTTATCACACGAAGTTGGCAAGGTAGGGCCTTCACCCTCCTCCCGTGCGAAACAGGGGTTCACCCTTGTTTCGCATTTTTTTGGCTTTTATTGCACGAAGTTGGCACACCTTGACGGCCGTTGTGCCGTTTTGCACATCATAACCTGATCGATTTTCTGCCAATATGGTTCGATACGATCTGAACCATCCACTTCGGGACGGTTCGGAGAACGATAATTCCGAGTATGAGGGATCTGGATCTCTATATTTGCTAGAAAAGTAGAATTTATGGCTTGAGAATTCGACCCTAAAAATAATAAACTCAACCAAATCATCAGTCCATGATTTTCTTTAAAATTGATCAACAAATCAGGTCCAACCAGTTGTGGTTTGTCCACTAAGATCAACTCGCATCAAGTCAAGCTCCACAATTTTGTCCTAGGGACAAATCTGAGCACAAAAACACGATGATGACATCAGCACACTAGGTTACAATGCAATATGCTGGCTTATAGATTCATTTAGCATATTCGATGTTAATATAGTGAGTGAGATCCTGCATCAACCCATGCCTCATTCAAAGCAATCAAAAACTCTGGTACAAACATGGCCACCTCTAAAGTGAAATCTAAAAAACAGTGAACCAAGAGGTTGAACACACAGCACAGACTGAACATTTTTTTTAAGATGAGTGGCCCATGTTTGTTTTGAACATGCCAGTTGATCATCCCACTAAAATTTGGTGCTACAAAAAATAAGGGCCACATATAACATTTTCACTTCATCCCCCAAAATCAATCCTAAACAAGTCAAAAAATATGGTATATCCTGTTTTCTTGTGTGTACTTGTATCAACAATTAAAAAAAATGTATAAGCCACAGTAATAAATAAACAGTTAGCCAACACACTGTTATAATATATGGTAGTGAACTAGAATGCTATTATGCGAACCGACATTAGCCTTCATAAGAGCACATAACAATGTTGTAACTGTGTGACAATATTTTGCAAAAAATTATAATATTTCATACATATAAAGAACAATTTAAGATTAGAATTACATACGAGCAATAGATGGTAGGAAGGTCATATAGACGGCCAAATGGAGGCATATGATGTAGTTGCAACAGTCATCATGCATATGTCATGGTTTCAATCATATATGATCATGTAGATTCATGATGCAATGGACATGACTGAAACCTTTTCAGCAAACACGGCTTAATGCATTGAGAAACACAAATAGAATAGATGTCAATGATGCCATGATAAACCAAATAGGATCTGTAATCCATCTCAGTGTAATAACGTGTCTGATGTAACAACAGGTCTTAAAATATCTTTTTAGTGCAAATGGCAATAATAATGCAAACACACAAAGGCATAAAGACACACAAAATGACACAAATAAAACAAACAGAACCAATAATATATTAGAATGCTAGATTGTAAAAGAAGTTTACAGCAGTCAGTAAGAAACTGTAAGTCCACCTTCCACCAACAAAGAGAGGGCAGAGCTTAGTGATGCAGTCGGTCTCAACATTGCCAGTGGACACCCATTTGGATCGCCAATTTTTGGAACCCATGTACCCAAGGGAATTTTGCAAACTGGTTGCTGTAGAATAGGCAAAGAACTAGAAGAGTGTCTAAAGTGCCTGCAGATGCCTGGAAATGTAAAAGAGAACTGCTAAGCACGCGTAAAATGGCTAACATTATAGCACAATAGTGCCATCGGCATGCCAGGTGGTTATGGCCATGGGCAAGCAAGAAAGAATACAGCTTACATTTTAGAATTCCAGAAAGGGATGCAAGATGCAGCAATTGCGGAAATGTCCCATCCTGTGGTGATGCATGGATAATTGGAACTGTAGCTACTTCATTTTGCAAAATCTTTAAAGCCACATCTTTCAGAGCGTCGTAAGGACAAGCCTGCACATGCCAAACCTCCATGATAAGTTTCGAAATGTCATATCAAAATGCAAAATGACAATGGCAAAAAAGTAGGACACTAGCATAATCAAGTACCTGAAACAGCGATTCACTAGAAGGAAATGAAGTAATGAACCATTCAAAAAAAAATCAAGAAAAAAAATGCAGTAAACAGTAGTAAAAATCATCCATAAGTAACTGTCACACTGACAAAGGATTCATAGTTGGATCACGACATTCTGCACAAGAAACAAGGATCATCAACAGCACATGTATAGAGTTTCATTTTCCTCAGAAATCAGGCCACTAATTATTTCAGCTTCTGTTGTCCTACTATTTCTCCCAAAAGTTATTCTATGTATTCTTCATCTAAACAATCTACTTCAGACTCATGAATTGATGACCTTTTTTGACTGAAAAGGGTATAGGTCTGTATTTTAAATAGACCTACCCCAAGGGAGGAATCCCACAGCATCGTGAGATTCCAAAAGATAAGTTTCTTAGGGTTCAAGTCATTACAGCAAAAACATATGTAAAGACAAGGTCATCCAAAAAATTCAAAAGGATTTGATAAAATTCCAGCTTATTTATTTTTCCCTTCCTTTCTCCCGCATGAAAGACTAAATTTAAATCCAAGCGGCTCAAACTTGAAGATTTTCCCCATGATCATGAATTTGATCAAACCTATCTTTTTTCTTTTCACTTTTCTCAAATTGATTTCAAAATATGATTTTTTGCCAAAAAAAAATTCAATTTCTATATACCATCAAGGGTTGAAGTTGAACTATACCATTATGCTTCCCAACTTTGTTTCACCTCCTTGACATGCACATCAAATTGCAACGCAACCATATGAATTAAAAATCGACGAGCTAAAGAGGCATAACCACATTAAGAATCATGTAAGAGCCTACATGTATCAGGCCCCGTTGACATGGTCTCCCATGTCCATCCCTTTGCCTGTAAAGTTGTTGTTTTCCTTCTTTCCAAGCAGATATTGTGTGTTTCTCCAACTCTTCCTCAGTAAGATTTGAGCCATGATTTCCAAGCTGCAATAGGCAACACATTATCACACACAATAAAGAGAATAGAAAAGAAGAAATAGACAGAAGAAAAAGGTAAAAAGATTGCAAAAACTTTCTTTCCTCTGTCTGTTCACAATAAATGAACAATATAAAGCAGGCATTACTTTCAATTTTAATGAACAAAATCTTTCCTCTTCACAGAAGCATACGTTTATAATTAAGGCTGCATATGGGTCGGGTTGACCCATAACCCAACCCGATCTGACCCGCGTAAACCCGATCCGAACCATTTTAAAGGACCCGTGTATCCAGATATGGATTTACTAAATTTTGACCTGGCCCGATTCATAGAGACTTTTGAGTTGATTTGGGTCTTGAAATAAATGACCCGATCTAACCCGACCCAATCCGAACCAATCCCTCATCTCTCTTTGTTTCTATATTACATGAATGTTAATTTTGATCGAGCCTGCTTTAATATCTGTTGTTCTTGAAAATGCATTATATTGATTTTTAAATACTTATCTTTTAAAATTTTGTTAGAATATTTTGAATTTGGATTAATCAAGTCAAGGACAATGGTGAGGTAAATGTGATTAGACTTTTTGGATTCTTGGTTGAAGAGTGTGGGACATAGGGGCTCTAATAGTCTCATGCATCAAGATTAAAATTTATAGTGTAAATAAGATTGTTTATAGATTTTCTACTTATTGATCTTGTTATTTATAACTCCGACCAGAGGCGGAGCACCTTTTGTATTGGGGGTTCAATTGAATCCCCAAATTTTGGTGCAATACCCATTATACCCTTAGGGATATGTACATATTACTCAAAAAAACTTGTGTGTGTGTGTCTATATATATATATATATATATAACCCCCATAGAATAAAAAATCTTAGTTAGCTTAGTGGTTGGAACCCCCACCCTCCATCCCTCATGTCCTAGGTTCGAATTGTTTCTCTCACTTTTTTTCTTCTTTTTTCCCTCTTTTCTTTCTCTCTCACTTTTAATTAATGTAATGTTATTAAGTTTGTTTTTATTTATTTATTTATTTTAATTTGTATATTGAACCCTCAAGGTGAAAATCCTGGCTACGCCACTGACTCAGACCCAAGTCGGCCCAGATCCGGACCCGAATCATACCCGTATTTCAGGGAGCGGGGCTGAGTTATATATGAACCCAACCCGACCTGATCTTTTGTTGGGCTGGGTTTGGATCCAATATTTAGACCCAAGCAAGAAATCAGGTCGGATCAGGGCCACTCATGATCCAGTCCAACCCAACCCATTTGCACCCCTATGTTTATTTGACAAAAACAATAATAACCCCCAGATTCAGGTTTAGAATGTAGAAATACTTAACAAAAGAAAGGATAACAGTTCCCACATACAGAATTTAAACCAATCAAACTAGTAATTGCCAACCCCATGATTTGTTCAACCAAAAGCAAACATATGATACAAATTTGATGCTCTCATAAAGAAGGCAAGCATCATCTGCTAACAAGCAAATTACTAACTCAGCCACAAAATAGCTTCCTTGAGGTTATATGATAAAGACAATAACCAAAAAACAGATGCTGCTATTCCATACTTACTCCATTCCTGTACATTCAGGATGTACTTAAATCGAAAATAGGATGTGAATATACATGCAAGTTGACAAATGTTGCATACAAACCTCTCTCAGAATTAATATGAAATCCAATGCACTAAGCACACCAACAAATCGACCCTTGTAGGAGTCCCATAAAGGAGCCACAGGAATTCCCTGAAAATGTCTTTGTTTCAGAAAATAAATATCCCCAATAATCAACATATAAGCACTGGCATGAAAGACAGAAAAAGGCATATACATTATTTCACATTTCTAGTTTATAGCATTAAAGGAATCTTGCTTGATGTCACAATGGTTCTCTAGAAACATATAAACCTAAACGTTAACAAGCATCATTGCACCATCTACATAAAATCATGCTTGGGAAGATTAGGAACATGAAAAAGCTTTTTGCGAAGGATTCAATGAGGTAAACATACAAGGAAGCATGAGAAGCCTCCAGGGGTTCATAGAAAAACCCTGACCACGTTAACTTCACTGATTTATAAAGAGGCCAAAACAGGCTGTTTCTTTCAACATTTGTCATCATCTCAAAGTACCCCAGGGCATAAATGAAATGTCTCTTGCATAACCCCAGTGCCGAAATGGGGTCATATGTCAGTAAAATCAAGTCAATCAACAGATCATCAGCATCACACATATGAAGGTATGTGCCATCTGATATGGAGTGAAAACCATCAGAGACTTTGAATTTTACCCAATCCTAGAATAAGCTAGCCAGATCTCTTTCATTTCAAAATGCCATGGTCATCATAAGCAAAGAGGCAGGTGCATGTAAGGAATCTGCTACAGGTTGCCATCTCTCAAGAAAGAAAGAAAAAAAAAGGGTACATGAAAATTTTCAAAATGAAAATACCTGCTCATAGAGGATATGAAAAGCTTGCTTCACAGGCAAATTAACATCGAGGGCAATAACCTGAAATCTTACATGCATGTTGAATCAGTGGAAAAATGCCACCAAACAAAATATATGCTCTGATAATGTTCAGGTTCCTTGGAAAAGGTAAAGTTTTCATACTTTGCCCAACTCTGGAAGCAAATCATAAGCAGTATGCATAGACAAGAATAAAGAAATGCGACGGCGAAAAATCTGTATATCAGTCTCTGAAATCCTGTGAGTTGCCTCCTGCATGGCACCATCTGACAATGTCACCTGCTTGGTATAGCAAACATGAAATTGCTAAAAAGATTAAGAGAAGTAATATCCAGTTAAGCAAGAAAATTTTCACCACGAATAGACAAAAAAGTTCGACAAACTCAAGAAATTCAAGGCTTCAGCTCGAACAAAGAATCTTTACTGAAAAATTAAGTCCTGACATTCCGATTCAAAAAGAATAAAATAATAGGCCTCATGTTTTCCTGGCTATTAGTAGCAAAATCTTTAGCTTAATTTATTGTATTCTTTTCTTTTGGGTATACATATTGTTTGTATATTGTCCATTTTTTGGGTATGTATTCCCTATTTCCTTGTCTATTAGCAACAAATGCTTTATCTTACTCTAACTACCTCTGTTCCAGGACTCTCTTTCCTAAAGAAATAGAAACACGTTGGACTATGTAGGCAGCATGTGGAAGAAAATTTTACCCAGCACAAGGGCCTTCTTACAATTGGACATATTGGAGAGCTTCAATTCTAAGGAGAATAGTAAGATGATTGCTTGAGATGGTATTAACCATTACCGAATTATAGCTACCTAGAATTCATTTCTTCATGTTTATAATGTCAATTGAAATGGTTGAGAAGTTAAGTGTAATCAAAGTAGATTTCCATTAAAAAAAACAAGTAGATGGGATAACAAGGATAGGCACGGAATATTATCACACATTTAAAATCCAAAAAGGTACTTTAGCGAATAGATTTAAAATGAACCCTCAAAGCATGCTCTAAACCAAGACAGGTCAAAACATTTTCTATCATTCTGAATCCAATAAGATGGCCCAAAGAAGTAATGGGATCTTGTGTATGTGATCACTGACTTCAGTTTGGTATAAGAAAAATCATATCCAAGTGCCCGTATAAACCCATTTGTTCAAGACAGAATCATCCAAAATTTCAAGAGCTATATACTCATTGACAAAAGTTTCACATTTTAAATGGGATAATCTGTTTAGGTAAAAAAGATGAAGTCTTATGAGCAATACAAAAGATTTTTTTGAGGTGAACTATATATAGATGACACCCACATAAATCAATTACTGGTTTGGACAATGGGGACTCTGAATAAAGATTTGATGATTCTTTGGAGTAGAATGACAGTCTGGCTAAATTGAACAAACAGCTGATTAATATTATTTCCAGGCACAGAGGAAGAACATTGAATATTATGAGCAACTTGTGGCAGATTTGAGATTGTCATGGGTAGGTTAGAGAGACTGATAGAGATATTACATAGATTAACCAACTTTGTCATGTTGAAACATGTGTTTCCTAAATTTTCAAGCACTGCCTTTATAAATAAAGTACCCGCTGAAAATGATTGTGACACTAGTCTGGAGTAATATACAGAAGTAGATGGAGAGAAGAAAAGGTTAGCAATAGAACATTGTCATGGAACACATTGGCAAATGGATGTTAAGTGAAATCAATACAAATTCAAATTTAGACATGTGGATAAGGCTTAGATTAACATAATTTAACAAGGCCCATAACCAAGGTCTGCCAAACCAGTACTGAAGGTCATACTGATCGGCAACCAGTTCGGTACGGGTTAGTAACATACTGTGCCACAGCATACCAAAATGAGAGAGGATGGGGGAGGGAGAAGAAGAGGGCGGAAGAGAGAGAGAGAGAGAGAGAGAGAGATGGGCTCTATCAATGGGAAGCTTCAAGAAGAGAGAGAGAGAGAGAGGGAGAGGGGGGAGAGGAAGAAGGAGAGGAGACCGAAGACCCAACAATAGGGAGCTTCAAGAGCTCCGAATCTGGTCACGGGAACCCCAAGTGAGGGGGGGGGCATGCGAGAGAGAGAGAGAGAGAGACCAAATCCTTCAATGGGAAGCTTTGAGAGCTCCGGATCCAATGGTGAGAACCTAGAGAGTGGGAGCGAGAAAGAGAGACCGGATCCATCGATGAAGACAAGGGCTTTGAATGGGGATGATAGCTTCGAATGAGGATGAGAGAGAGATGCATTTATAAGCCATTTCAAAGGAGGTGAACTGTGCCAGTAACAAACCGATCACGTTCGATACCTCCTAAACTTGCCAATTCAGCATAGTTTCACTTCCCTAGCCAATAACAAACACAACTCAACTCAACTAGGCCTTAATCCCAAATTGGTTGGGGTCGGCTATATAAGCCATTTTCCTCCATTCTGCTCTATTTAGGGCCAAACTTTCTGAAAACTGTAGTGGAATCCCCGTAACAAATACCCAAACAATTGTAAGTTAGCTCCATAGAAACACCCAGTATTCAAATATGACCTTTTGGATGTGCACATTAGCCTAAATATATGGCAACAAAAAACTAAAGGACAAATCATAAGCATGTTCGGCATTGCGAAGATGCCTTAACACTTTGTCTACCAAAAAGAGCCCCTTAACACAGCAGCGCATTGATAGGTTCTGATTCAAGTTAAAAAAAATGAAAACAAAAACATGTAAAATATGAAAATGTGGAACCAAGTCTTTAGTTCCACAATAATTGATTCCTCAAAACTAATTTACTGTTGTTTAGGTGAATTCTTGATGGCACATTTAGCAAAAGGAGCCTATATAGCTCAAGCAACTGAAAAATACAGTAAATTGATGATGGCTTTAATGAGGTTCATTTCTGCTGCTATCCAGATTATGACCACATATATTTGAAGATTTGAGACCACTGGTGGAAAAAGAGGCAAATATAGCCTTGACTAACATAAAGAGCACTCCACAATGCCCACTTATTTAGAAAATCATGAAAACAAAAGATGGTTGACACCTACCATTGTTGATGTCAGCTAATTGTCAAGCACTAGGGATGAAGTTGATGATGCATGTGGCAACAGCACATTATGGTATTAGAATGGATATACTTCTCAACATCACAGTGTGTTGTATCATGTCCATCAACAAAGCATAAGAGTACCTAAAAAATCACCACAGTGACCATATTGTCTCTCATTTACAAGGACAGATCACCAAAAAGAAAAGAAGATCTACAGCCTCAATTGATGTATACCATGAAAGTGAATTTGTATGAGGTATCTCCTGTCACACAAAAAATGAGTTACAGCCTCAGTGTATACCATGGAAGTGAATTTGTAGGTATCTCCTAGAGAATCATTGTATAGGTAAAGGACTTGCTAGGAGGCACCTCAGGAATAAATGATAGGTGAAGGTCCTTTGATGATTTAGAGTTTGAAGCTTGAAATGATTTAACGCAGATAGAAAGAAAAGGATCAGAAAAGAAAATTCAAGAATTTCTAAAGATACAGGCATGATAGTTTTTATATGTCAACTTTTTTTTTGCTAATAACAGACAACAACCTCCATTTTATAATCATGAATTGCTTTTACCATTAAAGTTAGAAAAATTTGTTAGAGAAATTTCAAATCACGATCTCATTGTTACTTAAGACTGATAAATTTTATGGCAATGTTCAACATTGGCATTAGGTGCTGGATGAGAAATAAATGTTTTGCTGGTCAACAAATTGAGAAAGACCACTCAATTGCTTGACTGAAGTCAAATATCTATCTTGATATAGAACAATGCAAATGATGATTACAGCACCACTTCAAAATAGGCAGGATCATCTGATAAATCATTTAAATACTACTGGGTCGGCTTGGACAAGGGAAAAAAGAAGATAAGGGAATTGTACTCTGTAGTTTTGATATTGCATATATGTTATTGCCAAAAACCGAGTCAAGCTGTTACATTTTCCAAAATCAAGAAAGCAGAATCCAGTGATGCAATTATCAGATGCCAAAAGAAAAATGACACTATATCTGAACATTTATCATCATTCAAGTCAAGATATGTTGCATTTAGTCTTAATATGTTTTTTGAGGAACAAATCCAGTCCATAATTAACAAGTCATGAAGACCCTGCTGGAAAGACTATTTATTCCTTTTGACTATTTTTCTACACTTTCTTAATTAAAATCTTCATCTTTCATCTGAAAGAACTATGAAAGATCCTATAATTATTAAAACAAAGATGGATACTGCAGTTTATTTATCTGAAATTGCCTCTATATCTCTTCTGTACAGGACCCATTTGAACTACTGATTTCAAGATGCACCAATGGGAAGCAACATAGAAGATAGAGCTTTGAGAAGAAAATGAAATTTGTAAAATTTCCTGAAGTGTTGAGATTTGTTAATCTTATCTTTATTTTCCTCCCTATACTATGTAAATGGTTATGTTTGACACAACAAAAAAAGAGAGAAATCTCCATGAACAGCTAGGTTTCCACAATGTAGCTAATATATGAACTTATGGTTTAAATAAAGGTCTTGTATGCATTAAAAAATAGCTTATCAAACCCCTTGCAGTAACATACAACCAAGGATCGCCAACTCAGAATCGGACCCATGCCAGTGTGCCGATGGTATGAGTCTGTACGCCCCCATACCGGACTGTACCAAATCCATATCAACACGGAAACGGGGGATGAACCGGGGAGGAAAAGAGAGAGAAAAAGAGAGGGGAGGGAGGGACAGGAAAAGAAAGGGAGGCCAGTGAAGACACCTGCGGTGGCTATCGGAGGGCCGTGGAGGCCGCCTAAGAGCTGCCGAGGCCTCCCAGGCTCTATGGTCCTTCGCGAGAGAAAATAAGAAGAGAGAGAGATAGAGAGAGAGGGGAAGGAAGGAAAAAGGAGGGAGGGAAAGGCAGCAGGGAGGCCGCCGGGTGGCCACCGTGCTGCCGGACGGTCCAAAATACGCCTGCAGCCATCACAAATTTGAAATAGGGGCGAAGCCCCTGTTTTGTCGCATTTTTTAAAAAACCCGATACACAGTGAAGCCAAATTAAAAGAAGAAGAAGACAGAAAAACATCAGTTCCTTTTGCATTGTACTCTATGTCTATGAGTTTTACTTGTGTGTGCATGAGCATAGGCGAAACCAAACTATGTCCTTACCACATGCTGAAAGGCTTCAATGTCTACATCCATGTTCCTTCTGTTGCCAGGTGTTCCTGGGCTCAATATTGCAGGTATAGGATCAGGTTCCCTGGTTAAGAACAAAGTGTTCACTATCCCATAGTTCCCTGTCACGAAAGGTTGCTGTTCATCATGCCGCCATTCTCCATCAACATAGAACTTGTACTGCATGTTTCAGAAGATGGTGGAAATTAGATTATGATATTATAGATAGCAAGATACTATTTACTGAACAATGAGTTGCAGAAACATGAATTGCACAGAAATTTTATATGCAAATACATATAAATGCATATAAGAATGTGGACCCCTGAATTTGTACCTAACAATCATGTGGTTCAAGCATGCATGTGTGCACAGTCTACGTGAAAATTGCAACAAAATTAATTGGGTTGTCCACATAAACAACCAAGAACAAGAACCTAGGATATCAAACAAATAATCAGCCTAAGTTACATCGCTTAATACAAGTCTATTATTTGAAATATAAAATGCAAAAATGGAGCAATTTTATGGAAAGAAGCATTATTTACTAGTAATAATGATAATGACCACAGCAACAAACAAACAATAATAAGGGAAATGAATTGTCAGATTACCTGATGAAAACCAGGTGTCAAACTGCAAATAGCCTGAAATACTGTAGGACAACCCTCTACGGCAGACATTGGTAAATGTTCAGACCACCTGAGGCATGCATTTGAACAGAACTATCAGATAAGAATAATAAAAATATCACAAAAAAATAAAATCACATCTGCTCAAATTCTGTGGCTGGAAAGGTCCTGATTAGCATTAAAGCATATCGGTTAGCTAGCAAACAAAATGTATCCCTGAGAGGAACAAAGATGAGTGGGCATTGTCTCATTGGCTCAATGCTTGTATCAAACATGAGATAGCCACCTTGTTACTCATAGAGACTAGGATATTAATGTGCATGCAAAGAATGCATCATTTGGTAATGTTCCATTTAGCAAACTTGTCATAACTTATAAGAACTATTATTACCTGCTATAAAGAAGATTATGAACATAAGTAAAGCTAATGTTGTCATCCGATCACAATTTTTTTATCAAATAAACATACTTATTCTGGCAAAGAAGATTGAAACTTAAGATAATTACTTCATATAGATACGTCGTGAAAATGACAAATGATGGCCCTTGTTCCCATTACATAATTGCTGGCACAGACAGATGACACCTATATAGCAATCACCAGTTAAGAGTCTACTATTCACAAGAGTAACGTAATGGGAATCCTTTAAAGCTGTTGTAATGCCAATATAGCCTCACAAAAGCTGCTATTTTAAACATAAATTATTGCTAAATACAATTTTTATATTTTTATTAAAAATTTATTTGCAAGAACATAACATTGTTTTGGGTAGATAACGTCCTGGAAGATGATGGCAGTATATTTGGTCATTTAAGAAAAAATGCTATTTGACATTTTCAATTTTTACCTGATTTAAAAAAATTTTAATTTCAAATCTTCATTCTAATTGTAAAAAAAATATATATATATATATAGGCTTTACTAAATAATGAGATGGTGTTATTTTTATTTTTTACTATTCTTCATTATTTTTCATTTTAATCACTAGTAACACCCACTTGTGCATTTATTATTTTACTTTTAGATACATTCTGCTCTGGATAAGTAACAATTGTTGTTTCCATTATTAGGAAAGCTAATGAATGATTTTGAGGAGTTTGGTTGTTTTAGGAAGGCTAGTGACATTAGAAATAGTTATTAAGGAGGTTGGAGGGAAAATGGAGTGGTGAGAGCATTCGTGGAAGACAATGATGAAGAGACCATTGTTTGGCGGGATTAAGACTCTCCATCTTTGGGATGTCAAAACCCTTGTCACACCTTCAGAGATAAGGGTTTACTTCCGTTTTGACATATAGTTCGCCGTGTATGTAGGTGATTTCAGGACCTTGTGCACAATGGAGCTAGAGAGGATGGCATATATCGAAGTGATTGAGCAAAAAAAAGTGAAACTCCTTGGACTATGCTATGATGATATCTAGTCTCACAGGAAGTGGATCAAAGACATTGAGGTCCATAAGTTGCTCCCCAAGCCTATGAAATTAAGTTTTTACATTAAAAAGTACTTACTGATGTTGATTAGTCTGTCTAATGCAAGAATAATATATACACCAAGTGCCATGCAACATATGCAGTGCTAGCTGACCCTAAAAAAAGAGGTGAACCCAATGTAGTTCTCTATCAATTTATCTCTCCTCTTTTTTTTGTCCTAAATAATAAGAAGGTAAGCCTTGGAGTAATGGCAAAGTTGCTTCGTTGTGACCTGGAGGTCATAGGTTCGAAACACAAAAGCAACCTCCCCACACACAGAGGTAAGGCTACGTACATCCAACCCTCCCAAAGACCTTGCAATGGTAAGCCTCATGCATTGGGCCACCCTTTTATTTTTTTTTTTTATGTGAACAAAATGTTGCAATAACTAGCTAATTGGAGCCTTATGCACTTCTATGAACTCGAGAGTATCTCTTTTACAAGATATGATAATGCCAGAGCATATCATTATACTTTCAGAGCGAAAAGTTTACTTCACTATTATATAAGGTTTCTGATGCTAATTTCAATACCCACACTAGTACCCAGCTGGTACAATATTGGTACGGTCTGATTCTTGGTATCAAGACTCAGTCACAAGAGGCATATCAAGCATCGATGCTCTACCAAAATGAATCAGTACATCAAGTACAGATCAACATGTTCTGGTATTGAAAGCCATCTCTCTCTCTCTCTCTCTCTCTCTCTCTCTCTCTCATATTGGTCCCTCCCTCCCTTTCTAAGCCAAAAGCAATAATGGCAAGTTTGGAGAGGGTGATTGTGGCGGTAGCTATTTTGAAGAGTGTGGTGATAGCAGCAAGGTTGGAGACGTAAGCATGGTTGTGGCAACAATGAGATTGGAGAAGGTAGCTATGGTGTCAAGCTTGGAATTGGGCAAGGGAACAACAACGGGGAGTTTGAAACACAGCTGCCATGAGGGGAAACTACTGCAGAACAAATTAACTAAGCAACAATGGAAACAACAGCTAAGAAAAAATTTTAATTTGGGAAGCAAGAAATGTGATTATAAATCAAGGAATATTAAATTTATTTTATATATTATGTTCATATGCAAAAAATATAAAAAATCTCATGAAAAATCACTACAAGGAATCAGATTCTAGATTCCATTGGTTTCTCAAACATGGGGTGACTAAAAGTAATCATGAAATTAATATAAAAAACCCCTCTATTTTTTTTCATTTATATTTGCTATTTTCAGCCTTTTATAAGAGACAAAAAGGACATAACATGCCATTATAAGGGAATTATTTTATCAAATCCATCGAAGAGATTATTTGAACTCCTTATCAAGTTGAAGTCCTAGTTCTAGTGATTTCCCCCCCTTTATTCTCACAAAGTTTCCTTGGACACTTGATACACACTTTGGAGTATATTTCCTCAATAACCGAATCCATTTTCCGATTCTATTTCCCAAAAAACTCCCATGCAAGTGAGAAACCCATTTCAGGTAAATATGGTTTGGACTTTGGAGAGTGCAAGGAAAGTGGCAAGTTTGAAGACAACTGCATGGTTGATGGCTGTGCCGAAATTGGAGAGGAAAACAATGATGGTGAGTTTGGAGAAGGCGACAATGGTGCAAGATTGGAGATGGCAACATAGTCAGTAGTGATGGGCATGTTGGAGAGTGCAGCAAAGGAAGAAAAGGGCATGATGCGAGGGATGTCACCCGCAATGATGTGGTTTTTGTTGGCAACAAGGTCAATGAGGGGGTAGGTGGCCTGGACATGGTTGGCAAGAGGGTGGGCCATGACCTAGAAGAAGAGTCATCAGTGGGTCCATTGCTATGGAGAGGGAAGGGAGAAGGACAGGAGAGATCAATGAAAGTGATCAGGATGGGAAATTTAAAAATAAATGTGAAGTTTTGGATGCTTTATTTTCTCTTTAGGGTATATAATCCATATATATTTAATATTATTCCTCTGGAACTAACAAAAGCTCATAATAACTTGTGATAGAGATAGGTGCACAGCTCACAAGGGGGGAAAGAGGGAGTGAGATAGAGAGAAAAAGAAAGAGGGAGTGCATTAATAGCTATGAACAGTTTATCCAAAATATAGATGGAATAACCAATATATCTTTTGAGGCCATGTAAGTTAAAATAGGCAGCTAAAGTGAGGATAAAACTGCAAATAGCTGAGTCATTTTCAAACATTTTAATCTAGATAGGGGGATTCAAGGGCCACCCACGTTCTATAGAGTAGAGAGGTTCTTTTAGCTGAAAGGATCTACTTGTCTTTAAGAAAATTAACTCGTAGAGGGGTCATTGACAAACATTGCCACTCAAATTAGCAAGAGGGTCACATAATCATCAATCTAGTTGTCCTAACAAAGTGATGAACTATGAATATCAGCGAATCATAGATTTCCTTATCAGCTTATTCCAATAGTTGCCTACTGGTTCAATTCATGCAGTTATTGATTGTCAACATTAAGCCTTGATCAGTCACTCTGGGAATAAGCAGATTTTGTGAATAACATATGCAAAAGATTGGTGGTTGGTGGTAATTGCACCAGATGCTTAGTATTGATCTTCTCATATATTGTAGTTTTCTTCGTAACAGAGCATTGATGATTGTGTTAATCAACTGTCTGGCATGTACATGTATGGTAGTTAAATTTTATCTCAGTATTATTTCACATTATAATATTTATCGCAGAATAAAACTTTCAAATGATTTCAAAAAATGCATGTATATTTTAAAACATGGCTCTTACCTAAAATAAATTTACAGTCATATGCAATTCAAAGATAAACAACATAAGAGGAAAGACAACTTATAAACGTTTGAATGAAGACATAACTGAAATATGTAAAAGAAAACAAACAAGAGTGTCATATATGAAGTGAATGGAGCATGGATGAAAGGAAAATGAAGATAAAGAAAACAAAACAATTTAATATACCTTGTGAAAGAGCCAGTTACGAAGACCCTTTTCCCACCATATGGCCACACAAACCTTGTCGGAACTAGCATGGCCCCCGCAAGTCCACTGGGCTCTTGTTGAGAATCAATCCCCGAAGAAAACATTTTCTCTCAATCCTTCGAAAGAACTACCCCGGAAAAGATTGCTAACAATTTTCTTCAGTCACTTCCAACTCTCAACCAAGACTTCAATCTCTAGCCCTTAGCTTAACTAACGACCTTGCAATCCAATATTTCCCTTCACCACAAAAGCTCGTGGAATTCATGGGAGGAAGAGAGCATGCGCCACCGAAAACGCACCACCAACAAAAGAGGATTAAAAAAGAAAAGTCTAGCATTAATTTAAGCTTCTTCCTGCAACGGGATCCTCCACAGCATGAGCAGAGGACCCCTCAGTGATCACACATTCCGACCGAGGAGATAGTCGAGTGCCCAATAAAGCATGAGATCACCACAAACTCCGGTCAAAAGATATTTTTTTCCACTTAAGTCTCACCCCCACCCGCCCAGCAAAAAAAAAAAGAAACACCAACCAGTGTACGAGAAAATCTCGAATTCTACAGCACCACTAGAATCACCACCTCCAAGTACTCAAATCTCCACGTCTTCACACCTCCTCAGATCACAAATCAACGCTAATCCAAAATCCCCGTCAGCTGGCCCTGCAATTTTCCCCATAATCAATCCAAAAACACCAAAAAACAAACAAATCCAATTTAATCCCCCCCCCCAAAAAAAAAGGAGAAGAATCTCAAAATCCTGATTTCCAGCAGTACGAGAGATTCCACGAGCAGTCAGAGGCCAAATCCAGAACCCCTAAACCCAGGGAGAAGGGTGAGAAGAGAGATCTTACTGTGCATGCTCCTTTCCTTTCGGATCCGAGATAGCAAAGCCACGAGCCGAGAGGAGAGAAGAGGAAGAGAGTGGAACGGAGACGAAAAGGGAGCAGAAAAAAAGCCTGGGGAGGCGTCGAGTAGAGAATAAAACGCGAAACTACCAGCGAAATAATATTCCCGACTTTTTCTGTGGGTTAAAACTATGATGGAAACGGGCAGGAGAGGGAATCAGCAGGGGCAGATGGACGGCTGCTGCGGCGGGGAGATCAGGGCCGCAAATATCGAATCGTACGGTAAGTACTGTTCATCTGTGGGCCCCGTGGATCACGAGCTCCGGGCAGGTGGCCGCACGGGGCTGACCGAGATTCTTGGGCAAATGGGCCGATTACCTGGCCGGGCCGGCTCGGGCTGGCTCATGCACGATTCACAAGATTTGCAATCCAATCTTATTTAAAAATTTTAATTTTTTTGTATTTGATTTTTTTTGGTAAAGTTGTATTTGATTTTAATATTCGTATTCAAACAACATTTCAAAAATATGAAATATAAAAGAAAACCATTTAGTTAAATTCTTTTTTTAAAAAATATATTATTATTTATTACTAATTGATTTCTCCTACCTTTTGATCTTCTTCTCAAGAAAAATCAGAGACAACTGGCTAGGATCCATCAACAATCTTTCACAAATCAGGGCAAATTATATTAATATTATTTCATAGCATGATGTTGATGGTATAATGGTATCAAAAGATGGATACCATAATTATAAGATTAAGACACAATTTATTATCAAAATTATTTGCTGCACAAAAATCATATGGTATAAGTTTTATTATATATTTAAGAAATATAAATGATGCTTTATTTTATGCATAATATAGATAATTTTAAATGCCGAAACTCCCTAGCATAGCTTGTATGTAGGATCCAGTTTAATTGAAATTAATTACTAATAGAAACAATAAGCCATATTTCTGCAAAATATAACTCATGGTGGATGGCTTTGAGTAAAGCCAAAATCCTCAAACAGTTGTTCAGTGACCACCTAAGCATCTATAGGCATCATGTGGTTCCAAAAAAGCACTTATAATAAATTTCTTCCTGTTCTGTGAAATAATGCATTTATCCGTTTCAAATTCAAAAATACATAACATTGCAATTTTCAGATGCTTTAGTGAAGGATAAATTGTATCTCTGCTTATAAAGCTACTGTTGGATGTTATCCTGCAACAAAATCACCTGAAGCATGTGCCACCTTCAACATTTGAATAACAAATATTCATATTAGGCACTTTCATGCTTATAGTAAAACTGTATATTATAAATATAATTTTGTTTCCTTTTGTTCCACATTTAATTTGGTAAGTGCTCATTAACAGCATGGGGCAGAGAAAATATTGAAGAGAGGAAACTAGAAGCATAGAACTTAGATGCACACTCTCTCTTTTTTTTTTTTATTCATAGCTTTTTTTTGCTAAATAGATTATAATTTTCAATGATGCATTGGAAAAATCATATTGTATCATACTCTATAGTTTATCAAGTTCTTAAATATTATGCGGAGGAAAACCATAATAATTTTGACCCATCCCAATAATTTTGGAGAGGCAAACCAAACCTTGTTTGTTTCATTTTTTTTCTATATAAGATTACTACCCTTTTCCAGACTTGGCAACAACCAAATCTAATTAGTTGAGAGGGAAGAAAAACTCTCGTCAATGTTATGCAATGAAAATATTATAGATTTTAAGAATAAAATCAAAGTAAATCATGATGCTGAGATGTATATAGAGTCGCTCCTGAATAATTTCTAAATATATACTACAGATTTTTGTAAGATAAAAAAAAACAGGCATAGCATCAAGCACCTTATTAGTAGTTTCTATAATTTTTAAAAATAATTATATACAATCTAAAAGCTAAAATTAGAATTTCTAAAATGATATGATCAAGCTATAAGTTAAATCAAACCACTATATGCTAGGTTAAAGAAAACCTAAAGATAATTAATCTAGGTTATGAATATGAGTTTAAAGAGCAATTATCGTTGTCTTGCACCATGAGGCAAAATAAATGCTTTGGAGTTAACAAGATAGTTAATTCATAGCTTAAATTTTATTTCAACACAAAAAAAAAAAGTTTATAAAAGTTAACAAAGTAAAGTGTTTTCAGACTCATGTTTATACTATTTTTATATTTGCTAATTAATTCTTGTGCTTTCTATATTCCACATAAATTCTTGCAAAATTCTCTATTTGTGCATATCAATACTTTTGCTAGTATTTTTCAATTGAAACTTGATTAATGTTGACTATGATTGTATGATAACTTTAATGCCCTTGATCAAACCCATCTCCATCAAATCTGATTTGGAGGACAAACCCATTTCAAGATCAAGTGAATCAAAACCTTGCTTCCCCATATGACAACTCCAGTAGTAGAATTACTATTGTAGCTAGTAGCAATAATATAAGAGCATAATCCTCATGTTGATGATGATGGCAAAAATGATGAGTGTCTGGGGCCTTAGGATGAGCGGATCCTAATGTTGGTGTTCCACTCACTCAATTGGGACCTCACATTTGATATATGTCGGTACTTGCATCCCAATTGCTTACATCCATACCTCGCAAGTGAGAAGCAATAAGAAAACATGATTATATGCTGATTATTTCCTTCTTCCATGCATTTATGTGGGCTTTTGCTAGGACAATTAGCATGTGAGATGGTAGGAAAAGAATTGGTTAGTAAAGATCGTTTGACCTCCAAAGAGATCAGTGGGTTAAAAAGGATGAAAACCATGATATATTTTTTGTTGAGCATGAACCTATGCCAAAGAGAGAAATTGTCCTCTAAAGATATATATACATGGCAATCTTTCAAGCCCTCCATGGATAATCAAATAAGAGGAGAGCCATAATACCTCTGTACCATTTGCCTAGCTCCATCTTTTGGAATGAGAAATTATACTCCACACTAAATGCACCACATCAGTAGTGCCCCATAGAAATAATATGAGATGAGATGAGGAGCAACAATCTGAAAAGCTACATGACAAATAAAGCTCGCAAAAAGTAGATATCTGATTAGTATGAGATAATGCTAATATGATGCATCTGATATAAAATATAATTTTTCTTGGCACAACCTCTACGTCTCATGTACCCCTCATGTATCTCTTCTAGAGGTAATGTTCTTTCGCCCATATTGATCGCAAGGTTCTCTGTTAATTAATTAAAATATATATATATATATGATTTTCATGATCACAATATACAGACGATTTATCCACTAGATTAGGCGTCAAGTGTTTTATACTTGAACCACGATTGATTAAAAAAAAAACCAAACAGGAGATAAAAACTAAACCAAAAACCTTCCTAGAGGTCATTAGTTGTGGCAACCTGGGGTAGTTCCCTCCAGAGCCTAATTTTTTTTTTTTAAAAAAAAAAGGGGGAACAAATGATGGAACTAAACCAGAACCCCCAAATTCTAGAGCTTATCCGAGTCGTGGCAACCAGGAGCAGTCCCGTCTAGATCCAGGAATCCACCTGCTTGTCGGACCGTCGTTGGCTTCTTCACGGTCGCTGGCCGCTTCGACGGGCCGCTTTCACCTTGCTGGCCGCAGTAGAAGTGAGCGGCCGTGGAGTGAGGGGGAAGCCGAGAGCGGTGACGGGAACATGGCAAGCGATGGAGGGAGGGCTCTCGATGAGGAAGGGGCATGGCCCTCACATTGGCGCCACCACCCCGCGCCATGAAGAAACTCCCATCGTCTCCCTTCCCCGACTATACTCCGTTCCTTATTCGCCGCCTCCGAGCCTCGCTCGACCTCGCCTTCGTCGCGTCCACCCATTCCAAGCTCCTCAAGTCGGGCGGCTCCTCCGCCACCCTCGCCGCCAACCATCTCATCGGTGCCTATCTCCGCTGCCAGGCCCTCCCGAACGCGCAGAAGGTGTTGGACGAAATGCCCGAGCCGAACGTTGTATCCTGGACGTCCCTCATGACTGGCTACGTCAATGCCGGCCAGCCCGACCGCGCCGTCTCTCTCTTCCATTTGATGCACGACCATCAAGTCCTTCCAAATTCTTTCACTCTCACTACGGTCATTGACGCCTGCTCCCGCCTTGCCGACCTTAAATTAGGCCGACAAGTCCATGCTCGGGTCGAGACTTTTGGCCTGCAGCCTGATCTTGTAGTCTCGACTGCTCTCATTAACATGTATGGAAAATCCAACAGCATCACCGATGCCCGCAAAGTCTTCAATGGCATGATCGATAAGAATGTCATTTCTTGGGGCTCGATGATCTCAGCTTACACTCAGAATGCTTGTGGCTATGAGGCGATTGCTCTCTTTGCTGAATTCCTCCAGGAAGGCTTATCGTTGAACTTAGCTCCCAACCACTTCATGTTCTCGAGCGTCATCAATGCTTGTGCCAGCCTAGGTAGGCTAGGCATGGGAAGATCGACGCATGCAGCTGTAATCCGACATTGCTATGATGGAAATGATGTGATTGCAGGTGCGCTGATTGACATGTATGGGAAGTGTGGATGCATTGATTCATCGAGAAAGGTGTTTCATGGTATTGCATGCCCTTCATTGTTTCCATTCACCTCCATGATTGTGACTGCAGCAAAGTATGGGCTTGGGGAATACTCACTAGACTTGTTCAATGAGATGGTCCGACAAGGGGTAATGCCCAATAGCATCACTCTCCTCGGCGTTCTCCATGCTTGTAGCCACTCTGGCCTCGTAGACACGGGACTTCGGTACCTGAATTCGATGAGCAGTTGTTATAATATAACACCGAGTGTGAAGCACTATACCTGCGCTGTTGACATGCTCGGTCGTGCAGGCCGTCTTGATCAGGCCTATGAGATGTTGAAAGAAGTTCAAGCGGAGGGTGATGAGACATTGATGTTGTGGAGCACATTGCTCTCAGCGAGCAGGACCCATGGGAGGTTAGACCTCGCAGTTGAGGCCAGCAAGAGGTTGGCAGGGTTCGACCGGGATGTCGCAGGTGCCTATGTTGCAATGTCAAATGCTTATGTTTCAGTTGGGCAGTGGGAAAGTGCAGGGAAGGTTTGGAACGAGATGAGGCGGCGAGGGATTCGCAAGGAACCTGGGTGCAGTTGGGTGGAGATAAAGGATACTGCTTATGTGTTCTATGCCGGGAAAGCCTCAGCAGCAGGTGAGAGGGAATGGGAGGTGATGGAGATATTGAGGGAGTTGGAGGAGAGGATGAGAGAGAGGGGGTATGTTGGTGGAGATAATGGATGGGTGTCTAATGAAATGGTCGAAGTGGAGGGAAAGAGATTGATGGTCAGAGTGCACAGTGAAATGCTTGCTCTGGGTTTTGGGCTGATAGCTGCTCCCCCAGGAGTAACCATCAGGGTGATGAAGAACTTGAGGATGTGTAAGGACTGTCACGAGGCATTCAAGCTGATCAGCGACATTGTTGGGAGGGAGTTCGTGGTGAGGGACTTGAATAGGTTTCACCACTTCAGGCATGGGTTTTGTACTTGCAGGGATTATTGGTGACTGCTATGCTCGCGTCCTTTTATCATACAGAAGCAATACATACTATGAAATCATTCACAAGCAACTCTACATACGTTCTGGGCATCATGCTTTTCTCTGAATTTTTCTTGCAATCTGAGATCTCTTTTGCTGAATGACATGAGCGAGGGTTTTTTCTTTTTCGCTCTCAATCAATTAGACTTGGTTATTGCCAAGCCAGGAAAAAGGGGTCGTAGTTTTACACAGGAAAAAATAGAGAATGAGGATTAGTTGGCCCCAAAAATGATTAGTGGGCCAAGATGGTTGGGACAGGGCCAAATGGTTATGGTTTTCCTCCACATAATGTCTAAGAACTCGATTAACTATGGAGCAGGATAGAGCATGATATGTCCAGTGTGCCATTGAATATTGTGATATCTGTTTTTGATGAATTTCAACCAAAGAAGCTATGAATAAAAAAAAGTCGATTCATCTAGAAGAAAAGTAGCAGGTTGATGATTCCTGGACAGCGGGATTAATGGCGAGCCTAGCAAGCAGGATCCTACTTTGAACTCCTGAAGGCAGAGTGCTGGAAACTGGCCACCTACTGCAAAAGCACTAGAAGCTCTTGCTTGTGGATTCCTTGGCACAAAGTGCCAGGGAGGGCTACAAAGGCCACAGCATCAAGTACTTCGACATCCAGATGGTCACACCAAGCACAAAAATCTGTTGGAGCTCCTAGTTCTTCTTCTTCCAATCTTGATAGTATTAGCCCCAAATTATAGACTCTAATGTTGGTAAAAATGAAGAGTATAACATTCACAAAATCTACATAAGCATTTGAATAGGACTCTTATTCATCCTGAGAGGAAAGTGACTCAGGAGTTGGCATGTGTTGAGTCTATAAATGCTGAGGTTGGAGGGAGGGGATGGTCGTTAGAATGATTCCACTGCTTATATCATGGAAAACTTCTTTGATTTATACTTTGATATTGCACACAAGTTATTGAATAGGTTGCGAGGATATTCTGTTCATCTCTGTATCTTCAAATTGATCTGGTTTGTCTTCGCAGAATCATTGTTCTTGAGGACTTCACAGCATCATATAAGTGATTCTTTCAATTAAAAATGTCCACTGATTCTTTAACTTCATGTCCACTAACCTACAGAGAAATTCCTATATTCATGATTATGGGTCCTGATTGAATAAATCACAAAGCAACAGTGACAACCTTTCTGAGGAAACTTATGCACCGCTATGCAGGCAAGCTATGAAGGGCACCTTTCCCTGGGAAGAGCTCTCGCAACAAATATGAAGAAGCTTATCAACTTGTTGACTAGGCAAGATATGAAGTGTACCTTTCTCTGGGAAGGGCTCTCGCAACAAATATGAAGAAGCTTATCAACTTGTTGACTTAAATTGATTATTGCAATTGCATTTATAATCAACTATGTATGAATATTTAATTCATGTAAGGTGGCAATATTCTTTGTGGATGACAGTTATATTAGTGAGGGACTGGATTTTCAGGTTTGTGTATGTTGAAGCCTCCAAACTTTAAGGTGTTGATGCTCTTTCTTTTGCTGTCCTTTGATCAGCGAATGGTGGGGTTGGTTAAAGGCTTGCATGTCTGCTATCTGATGTTTATCTATGACTCTTTGCTGTTCTTGTTTCTCAATATATGGGGCACTTTTTATTCCAAGAAAATGGACTGACCAAAATGAATGAAATCTATATTAAGTCATTCTATTTTCATGCACTTGTACATTCATTCTAGCAAGCTCGTTGACAAACCGGGATGTTAGACTCATTTTGTTCATGTTCTCTGTACCCGGTCCTAATAAATGTCGGGTCACTCTTGCATCTATTGTCAACTATTTTACAGGTCAGTTTCATTCTGTATGTCAATTCTCTCTGCCCAATTCAATCTATATGTTTCACTTGATGTCGTGTTCATATGATTGTAGAACTAATAAAGGACAAACGTAAAACGGCTCATTCACTGCATTAACTTGAAGGACTTCTGGTACTTTCTAATTGTGAAATAGATTTTTACTCAGCTGCTAAACAAAACTATATATTTAGAAGGGGATGTTTGGAATTATGAAAATGAAGGACAAAAAATATGTAAACTATAATATGTATTCATACATCTAAAATAAGATTCAAATTAATGGGAAGTATGTTAATTGATGAATAGTTTGTGCTTATTTGATTTTTCAGGATTGCATGATTATTAAGACAATAAAAAATCTTAAACAGGCAAAGGTCTTGATTCAGTTCAAATAAAACACTCATCTTTACTCAAAATACTTTCAGGTCATCTTATTTTATAAATGATTCCAGAAAATGTCTCATTATTTTGTGCGCAAATACAAAATTTAGCTTCACACAGAAATATAGAGCAGTCTGTGGATTCTCTTTGACGGTAGTTTGCATTCTTGACTATTTATGCCCAATAAGAGCACAGTGACAAATCTTTCTAATTTCTCCGTCTTTTCTTTTTCCTTGACAGCATTTAGAACCTGAAGAAAAGAGATATGCTTGGTAAATATATCATTAATATATGATTTTCTGATCATTTTGATCTTATAATTTCACCATAAGATAGCATTAGAATAATGAACGACAAAGAACATATATAACTTTCCTCAATCTATCGACTTCTTGTGTTATCACACAATGCTGGTATGCTCATGAAGGAATGAAGCATCTTTAAAATAAGTATAGATAGGTTTGAAATTTCATTTCTGGTAGTGAGTGAGAGTTAATTGTGTTTGATGCTTTGACAGGCTGAAAGAGAACATAATTGTGGCATTTCCATTGAGCTTCAGTCAAAGGCATTCCTCATCTTTGGCAACTGTTCATTTTGTGTCCAAACCATTTCCTGCTGATTAATAGGGAAAATGGTGAATAGACCCCCAAACTCTTTATCATTATTACCACTAAAAAATATTTTTATTGGCTTTACTTCCTAGGAGCTTTAAGGTGGCTTTCTAAGATCCGGATCAAATTATGGGCAATGGTTTAGGGTATAATTCTAGTTAGTTTAAACCTAATCTAACTCGACCTAACCCATTGTTCGGATCGAGCGGGGAAGATAAACTTGATGGATTCTCACTCATCAAGCATGACACAGACCAAACCATATATATATATATATATATATAATTCCCAAGGTAGTTCCAGTTTAAACCCCCCTCAAATGACCGGATTCTATATAACCCAATCTAACATGACTCAACCCAAGTAATATTTGAATTGAATATCTATGTTTAGATTTGAAATTATTGAGTTTGATTGAATGTGATCATTTATTTTTTTTATCATGTTGGCTTTGGTTAACTCTTAACCCAGTCCACCCCACAAAAAATTGGAACATATCTATGCTTCCACTAGAGACTTCAACACTAATTGCAGGATCCCATTGTAGAGCCTAAAGCCGTGCCCTACGATTTAACTAGCCTAACGGCTAGTTCGTCATGCTTTAACCTATGATATAAGACCAAACAAGATATTATTACACCCATACCTGTAGCACTCGACTTAGTTATCTAGCGATGAATTGGCATCTAAAATGACCCCTGCATGGGCCTTGATATATAAACTAACAACCCTGTCACACTATCACATGGTTAAGTATGCTATTATTTAATCACAACAGTGTCGCCATTAGTCCGATTAAATTAACACATATGTGACCTAGGAAATTGAGGCGGTTGACAGAAGATCATGCGGTGGAGATCTTGGGATCCATAAATTTTAGGGGAAACTTTGTGTGGTCTTGTTGTTGGGATACCAAAAAACAAAAGTTGTAGAATTGTAGGCTCTAACCATGCCATATCCTAGGTCGAGACTTGCTTTCCTTATATTAGTTATCATTCTTTTTATGGTCATAGTTTTTCTTCTTTGGTTCATAGGATTCATAGAACTCCGGTCTACTTAGCTACATGGGGGGTGACTTTAGGTCAACTTCTCGAAGGATGGGATTTCCCAAATGTCAAAGTTTCTGAAACAATTTTAACTTGCAGCTTGGGTTGTGTTAGTCTGTGGGCTCAGCTCAAGTTAAATTGACCTTGATTTGTTGCAACCGTAATTTGGATCAGCTTGGAATAGGGTTAGGTTGGGTTAATATCAACCTAAGTTAGAATATTTGGTAAAGGTTCAAGAAGCAAACAATCATGCTTCTACTCCTCCAGTAGCACTCGCAACCCGACTCAACTCAAACAAAATTAGTTGGAATTTGAAATGATGAAATCATCATTATAGATTCACGTAATCAAAAATTGAATCGAGGGGTACGTGCCATTTGGGTTAGGCTAACCTTATTCAAATTGCAGGAGGCTTAATTTTCCTAATTTGATCTAGAAGATTATACCTGTTGAATCAGAATCTGCTAATGTTTCATGCAAATTTAAATGAATAGGGCATTGTTGACGTCATCAATTAGTGCATAAGAGGCTGCTAATGACTTAGCCCCATCTAGTGTGTCATTTGCTCGCATGAAATGCCAGCAAACATGGCCTCTATTGATTGGGAGATTCAATCGATTGCAAACTGCTAGGTCCACCTAAATCTACACCTTGGAATTTGAGCATAGGTATGAAATTAACAGTTAAGGATTCATTCATAAATTAAAAATTCGTTCGTTAATTCTTTGATTCAAAAGAAAAAAAAAAGGCTTCATCTTCTTAAATCATAGTTGCTTGGTGATCAACCCCTCTCTGACTTTCATTCATTATCTCCTGAATTCAATCAGTATATCAACTAGGAAAGTCTCACACATAGTTTTGTTAGAGTTGTAGTTTCCACAAAGGTTCTATTTGTAGGGGACTTTCTGCCACCGTCCGCTTAGTTGTTTGAATCCAAACATTCCCTTCAAATACTAGGGCCCTCAATGGCACCAAGTCTTAAGTTTACTCCACAATTGCATATAATTATGCCTAACTTCACCTTCAAAAAATTCATATTTTAGGGGATAGGTTTCATGAGTTCGACATCACGGTGACAAATTCCACACGGCAAAATCTAGGTCCAAACAAATCAAATATCTTTTTTTGAATATGTCCTTGTCGTTTGATTGATTTTTCTCCCTTGTTTTCATGTCTCAAGCGAGAATTATGTCATTTAAAACTACACATAAGATGTTATACTAAGCAATATATGGGTGAAGAACAGAGAATGTAATCTTTGGCCGACTCCTTTTGGTGGATTCATTCGTGGGTTATTTTGCTTACATCACTAGGTACTCATTAAAAAGTATAATTGGACCTTGTCATTGTTTCTTCAAGAGTACAGGGAGACCAAGATTCTTTCGTGGCCAATAAAATAAGTCATGGTTTGGCTTTTTTATGGTTTGGTTGGTGTTTTCTGCCTAAATTCCATTGATTTCTTGTCAATAAGAATGATGTAGTGCACTACGTGACACTTTGGGAATTCATGATGAGTAGGTTGAAAGAATAGTAGTAACATTACTAGCATTTGTTTGATGGCAACTCATTTAATTGCTTTCCTGTGTTCAGCTACCAAGTTGTTATCACTCTTCACTTTTGGTCTGGGAATCCTTGAAGCATGAAAGCTTTATTTTTCACATATAGCATACGAAAAAGATTGAATTTTAAACTCTAAATTTATCATATTATATAATAGGTCCATAAGGTGAATTTACTTAATTATAGATAAGATCTAAAACAATAGAATTGAAAACATGGAACTTTATATATGCGTGCATGTGAAGATAGGTGTTTTATCCTTGGAAAAAAAACAAAAAGTAGAAAACTTGAGATGTTCCATACAATAGCAACACTTTTTAATTAAAACTAAAACTAGTAAAAGTTTGGAACTGGTATTCTTTATTGCATAGTTAAAAAAGGGGGTTGCATGCATAAGATTTACAAGAATGAAAATCTTGAATTTTAAAATATAAGTAGTACATATTTCTACTTCCATGTACTAAGATTTTCTTGAATTCTTGGCATATATGACACCAATTGTAAGAAAGAAAATATTCTTAAGTTATCAGTGGACATACAATATTACAAATTATCTAACATTTTGTACCCAAAAGCAAATTATTAGGATAGATACTTTCAATCAAAGCTAGTGCAACTACTTAGTAAGGATACACGCGTCAATGGTGGGGGTTATTTTTAATCGAGCTGGTTTATGTACCAAAGTTGGAAAAATTTGTTACCCTTTGTGATTTTTTCAAATTATATTTTTCATGCTTATTATTTTCACCAATTGTTCTAAAGATATTGATACCAATATTTTATTGTAAATAAAATCATATTTTTGAAAAAAAAGAGACTACCATTTTTGCCCTACCAGCCATTTCCAGTTAGAAATTTTTTTGCTACCAAGTTACCGTCATCCATAATTTTTTAATTTATCACATCATATGGCTCACTGACCATCAATCTTTGCCACCAATTACAAGCCGGCAAATTCATATATGCCACTCTTATTATGTCATTATTTCTCTTAATTGTTCAAGTATCAAATTATAGATCAACAAATTATTTGAATTATTTCAATTTTTTATGAATTTTTTCATGATATATTATGCTTGGCTGGTGGTCATGAATTAAGCATGACATCAAAATGACATATTTCTAAAATATTAAGTAATGATGTCATATTACAATATTTACACCATAACCTTAAACTTCCTTCTATGCCGATCATGGAGTGACGAGCTTGAAACATGGTTGTTGTTTTTTCATGCACAATTAATGTGATTTGTTTTCCTTCTTTAGTGTATATGATTTTTTTTTCTTTTTTAATAAGAAATCAATCTAGAGGATTAGCGTTGCCAGACACCTACCAGTTCATTGATAGACTATCAATGAAGTAGAAGAAATATCTAAAACCAAAAAAAAAAAAAAAAAAGCACCCAAAAACTGAGTTGAAAGAGAATTAAAAAGAAAATTTCTAGCTAGGTGGCTAATTAGTAGCAACCCAGGACTTAAATTGACACACTTAACTAGCTAATCTCAGTGCAGAAAGCAAAACACATCATAAATCTCAAAACCATTCAAGAGACCAGAGCCAGAAAGGAAGATCGATAAACCGCACCCAACACCGTTGGGCACTACGGCTACCTCCTCTTGCAATAAAAGATCCTCATGACAACAGATAAAAAACCAAGATCCTTATAAGATTGCAGGTGTGCTACTTGGATCCTATTCACGAAGAGAACACCCCCCCCCCCCACCACACCCCCCCCCCCCCCCAAAAAAAAGAAACCTCCAATCAACAACACAAGTGCCTCGTATCAATATCTTGCTAAAGTTTTAACATTTTGTCCAAAGTTTTTCCAATTTTTCAGAGTTTCAATTCCCACTTGCAGTATTATTTACAAATGCCTAACTTGTGATTCTATATATCACATAGCTAATATTTTTTTATTATACTGATATAACTATACACTCACCTAACATAAAAAAATGCAGGTGTATTATGTGCTCACCGTGGGCTATCACTCTTGAGGTCATAGACAAAAAGCGAGGAGTAGAAAAGAGGGAGAAGGCTAATAATCTAACAAGAAGGGACCACCTTCTTTAGGTAGTAAAATACAGTAGCATTACATCTTAGATGCTATGTTATAGCTAAGGCTGTTTTAATATGGCTTTGTGAATGGAACCTTTATTAATTGACTCCGGGTGGGAATTGTAACAATTAGTTCGGGTCTTCTTGTCCCATTTGCGAAGCAAGATCCAACCATATATACCAATGTGCTTCTACAAGGCATCTTTTCATATAGTCCATTGGATTGTCCAAATCAGGAGTGACAAGGAATGACTGAAAGCATCATTTTGTCCTTTAGCTATGGCAATCTTTGGCATTGTTCCATGAAATGATGATGAGCTAATTGGGTTGTCATGCGTTGGAATTTTTTTGCAGAAGAACGCCTTGTTAGAATGCAGCTTTATATTACCTTGACTTCAGATGCCGTGTTTTCTGGCTGTGATGCTAAAAATTGTTTGATTTCAAGGCCATGGTTGTCAATGATGGGCCAGAGATCTTCTTGACTCCTTAGATTTGTAGAATTTAGAGGGAAACAGGTGTGATTTAGTAATGCTTTTCCCAGCTAAGGCCCTTTATTTGATGAGCTGCATGAGGAAGCTTCTCTTTCAGTTCTATCAGCTAAGGCCCTTTACTTTCTATCAGCATTATCAGAAAGTTCTTAATGGCACCTTTTTTTTTTTTTTTGAGATAAAGAATGGAACCAAACTCCTTTCTTCCAAACTACTTAGGCAATAAAACAAAACCATAAGCATGGATTTCAACCTATCCAAAGCTTGGAGATATTTGTTGGTTTAGAATGCAAAAGATACATGGATGGAACCAAGGGGGTGATTGCTGCAAACTTCGCGATAAGATACTTTAAAGTTTCATGCACTTTTTTGATCTTTTCACTTTTCCATCAACATAGTTTCATACACTTCAGTACATTAATAAAAATAAAAAAAAACATGAAGCATTGTTTTCTTTAAAAAACGCACCTATTATTGGAGAGAGAGAGGGGGGGTGGTTGGGTGGGGGGGTTGTGATAAGGATTGGAGGCATCGATAAGAGCATGGAAAGAAATTTCGCCTTAGAATGAAGACACACTGCAGGCCAAACTAGAATATTAAACACAATATCTCTCTCTTCTTGTAAGTTTCTTAGTCTATGCATTATATTGTATTCATGCAAGGACCACAACGTTGTCGACCACACAAGGCACGTCATTCTTAAATCACTTTTCTATAACCCTAGACTTGTACAGGGACCTGAAGATTATAATAAACCTTAGGTACCCACACAACCCTTCATCTCGATTGTCATTTATTTGTTTATAAAAAAAAATCTCCTTATTCTCATTGATTCTTCCATCTTCATGTCTCTCCAGCAAGAAAGAAACGAATAGAGAGGGGAGAAGGAAATGAGACTGCCGGCCTGTCTTGAGGTTGATGGCGAATTAAGTGGTCATTTGGATATTTTTTTATCATTTTTTGAGCAATTTCATGGATGTAATATTTTTCTAATTTTTTTAAATATTCATTTTCAAGTTTTGAAACTACAGCTGCCCATCAGCTGAGCTAAGTTTCCAATGAATAAAGATATGAAATTATTATTGTTCTTCTAACAAATAACTAAATTGACTTTCTTATAAGCTTGGGTGATAACTTCTATGGCGCAGATTCTCTGCGGTACTCAAAAAGTACCGTAAGATACTGTGCATGGTTGGACATCGTCTATTTTAAGATGGACAGCTATGTGTGTGTTAAAAAAAATTATATATATATATATATATATATATATATATAAACTCCAATGGCTCCAATGGTATTTGGAGAGTTTAGACCATCCATTTTTTGATGAATGGCATCTAACTATACACAGCACTCTATGATACTTATTAAGTACTTTAGAGAATCACATTCCTAACTTCTATGGTACGCATGTTATAAATATATATATATTGGGTGTAGCCATTGGACGAGGGGTATGGTTAATAATATCGTCATAAATTATGAGCACTTGCAAATGGTATTTTTATAGAGATAGAAGCATATATCGAGGGGTCATCATCTAGATGATGAACCAAACCCATCATCAATAAAGAGGAGAAAAGTATTTTCTTGGATTATGAAAGCTGATATAGTCTAAACACATAACGACATTTGCAACTTTGTATATCTATAGGATTTTTTATGTATTGATTGGTATAGCAATACGTAAATGAAAAGGTTTTTTGCTTTTTCTGGGAAGATGATTTGTTTGAAAAGAGTTTTTTTTTTTCTTTTGATGTGTTGCTTTCAACTGTAAAAGCCAAACTAACCCACCAAATTTTGCTCAAAAATAACCTAGAGTTTTCAATATTGTCCTCAGCCTGAAGATGCCATGACTCAGATCCGGTTAAGGTTTTCCAAGATATCAATCTAGTATTGCAAATGACAAATTTCCATTGTGCTTAATATAGGACCATAACAAGGCTTAGTTTATCTACGAGTGAATCATTCTTCAGTGGGGTAACTACAAACAGTATAAACTCAGTCATATTAATTGATAGATTTATTGAGAATAAGCTGTGGTAGACCAAAGTCATCATACGATCAGCTCAAATTTTAACTAACTATCAAAAAAGAATGAAATTAAATAAAAATTAAAATTCCACTAAGTTCATCTTTGGTTGCTTGAGACAAAGTGAATTATTACATAGATGCCATTGATCCAAACTGAGCTGATGGAGTTTAAATCTTGCTCACAAGCTAAACCATCTTGTTATTTAGCTAATCCAACATCCACTACCATGGGAAACCTATCACTCATAACTTTAGTAATAAATTAGTAATTACAAATCTATAACAAACTCCAAAATCTTATACAATTTCATCATAATTAAATTACTCTCGTTATTGGCTAACATTTGCAAATAAAGTATTTTATCTCATTACACTTCTCAAGGAAAGAAAGATGTTATAAAATATTTTATCTCATTACACTTCTCAAAGAAAGAAAGATGTTCCTATATATAATTGAATCTTAACTTTTCATGAGACTTATCGAGCTAAGCTTGGTGTTGTTCAAGCATGGGTTTTGTAACTATTCAAGCTTCAAATTTACAATCAAGAGATGAGTCAACTCAGAAAAACAGAACCGAGTTTTACTAGGCCGGCTCGGCTCAACTAGAGTTTTAAGGGCAATCAAGAGGGAGGCTATGGTCAAGCACCTATTGCGAATAAAGTAATATTCCAATAAAATAATGGTGGGGAAGGTGAGGAGCGGAGGAAGGAGACCCGGTTCCACTGTTGCTGTTAGAATTGCCAGCAGAAGTCTTCCATTGCAGATTTGGAGGAGAATTCTCTGCCTTCTGTCTTTGGTTGATCCCAAGACCAAACAATCACTACTACTAAAAATAGACACTATTAAAATATTAATTTAAAAATGTGAGCTCCTATAGTTTATTCCATCAATGCTCTCCCCTCCTACCATAAAAGAAAGAGACCACTACCCCATAGTCTCCCCCTTCTCCCTTCCCTCCTCCCCCCACAACCACCATCACCATCCCATAGACTCCCCCTTCTCCCTTCCCTCCTCCCCCCTCCCCCCCCCCCCCCACCACCATCACCATCCTAGGTAGCATCACTGCCAACAAGAGGGAAGAGAAAGACATAAAGGAGAAAGAAGGCAAACAAAGAAGAGATCATTGGAAAGCAAGCAAAAGAGAGAAGAAAGAAGCGGTTGAAATAAAGGTTGTGGCCACCAAATGTCAAACATAACAGGAGATGGTGGAAGCTTCTCCTCCGAGAACCACACGGGAGAGGAGGAGGTCCACCAGAGCCAGCAGCAGCAACATCAACATCCACTCCATGGAACCGTGGCTGCCATGGCTAATTCACAGCCACCGGCACTGCCTGTCAAGAAGAAAAGGAATCTCCCTGGGACTCCAGGTATATGCAAACTTTTTTTTTTTTTGGTGGGGTGGGGAAGTGATTGGCAGGTTCAATTATTGGTGAGACGCTTGTCTGTTTGCTTCTCCATTGTTTTTTTAAGGCTTAAACCAAATAAAAGAGAAATAACAAACTCTTTTGGTGGTTGATAACTAGTGTCTCACTAACAGTATTTGGTAGCTAATATTGGAATAAATGTGAACTTTTCTTTTGCTGTCTACACAAATAACTAAGAATAACTAATATGATGATCCATCTATTTTTATAAGGAGATGAAAAGATTATCTCTCGTACTTAATTACTGAGAACCAACTTGTGTACGAGGATTCTCACTGCAGTCAATGGATCAGCCCATCTGTTTGTAAAAACAAAGACAAAAATCCACTTCTTGATCATTAATTTCCTCACTGAATCAATCTTATATGAAATGATTTTAGTTGTGTGACTATATTAAGTTTCTTTTTCCCAGTGATCCTTAAAGTAGGACACAATTATGCCGTCCCAAGAGTCATTTGCTCAGAGGAAGAGTCGTTTGTTAATCTATTCTGATTTGAATACATCTACCTAGCGTTAGACAATATTTTTCAAAAAAAATGTACCAAAGTAAAATTCTACTAATAATAATTTACCCATTGAATTTATCTGCATAAATACCAAAGATATTAACTCTTAGAACACCAATAATTTGACATGCTTTCATTTGAATTTTTTCCTTGTTATTCTCTGTCCCAATGATGTTCTATAAGATTTATTATTATTATTATTATTATTATTATTATTATTATTATTACGGGATACCAAAGATGAAGTTAAGCATAGCAAAGTTTGTTGTTTGCTAGGTTAGGATATATTGTATATATTGTAATAACCTTTCTCAAATCAAAAGATCAGATGATTGTGTAACCAGCAAAACAATTTTTATATTATCAAACTAATAATTTAATTGAGTTAATCTGCACAGATCCTACAGCAGAAGTGATCGCTCTATCGCCAACAACTCTAATGGCAACAAATCGCTTTGTGTGTGAAATCTGCAACAAGGGCTTCCAGAGGGATCAAAACCTCCAACTGCACCGCAGAGGCCACAACCTCCCATGGAAATTAAGGCAACGGACGAGCACGGAGGTCCGGAAGAGGGTGTATATTTGCCCTGAAACCACTTGTGTTCACCACAACCCGAGCCGAGCTCTGGGGGACCTCACAGGGATCAAGAAGCACTTCTGCCGCAAGCATGGGGAGAAGAAGTGGAAGTGCGACAAGTGCTCGAAGAAGTACGCAGTGCAATCAGATTGGAAGGCCCATACCAAGATCTGTGGCACCAAGGAGTACAAGTGCGACTGTGGCACCATCTTCTCCAGGTTCACTTCTTATACTAGTTTTATTAATGCCTGAGTTGTCAACAATTATAAGGATCACTTTGATTATGAGATGCATTAGTATAGGTATGAATCATGGTATTATAAGACCACAATGGCTGTAAAATATGGCCTGGCCTAACCTTACAGCTTGTGAATCATTGTTTGACAAAAAATTAAAAAAAAAAAACCTTTAGATTAATTTATCCATGCATTTTATCAACCATTTTTGGGTGTTCGCTATATTAGCATATAATGGCCTACAACAACAAAACAAAAGTATCAGGATATCTTACTGAAAACCAGCATAATAGATATCCTAGTAAATTATCTTTATATGGAAAGGAAAATATTACTAGCTTATCATTTTAATCATTTCGAATCGTGGCAATATCTTTCATATAACAAATGCAATTGGAGTACCATATGTTTAGAACATCAGAAGTGATCAAAGACAGTCATAAAATATTTAGACCCATGGTGTGAATAGAAAATTAAGTTTAATGAGTGGGTAGTATATATGTTAGGTATGGAAGATCAGAATACCTAGGATTCCTTCTGAAGCCTAGGAATGTGGTTTTTGAGCTTGTTAGTGCAGAATGAGGTCACAAGGTGAACGCTGATCTGTGGAAGGACGTGATGATTTCACCAAAGACTATTTCTATCATACTGATAGCACAAGAATGCACCAGTCGTAAGGTAGCTCTAGTTGATCCCATCTACTACAGTAGTACATGGAACTTATCACAAATCAGATTTTTGGGTTGTAGTCCACTCGCATGACATGAATATAACATGATTTACCTCATTGTACCTGTTGGGCCTGTTATGCTACTGAAATTTTAATAATTAATTTAAGTCCATTCCTATTGATGCATACAGCTGGCTAGCTATATGGCTTCCTATCCTATGGTTTTTATCCTTTTGTTCAACTTTTTAAGTACATAAAATATCCTTGATTTTTAAAACATGAAAGATTTAGTTTCATTGCAACGCCTTTCCTAGAAATTTCATATTTGAATCAGAATAGCTTTTTTTGCACCCTCTGAGTGCTACTTATAATAGCCACTTTATTGTAAGGCAAAGCAAGTAATAGATGCAAACCAATATATAAACATGATCATATTCAGGTTTTTAAGTAATTGAACTTGTATTCTAAGGGAAATAAAAATCCATAGATCAAAAGTAGCTAGTAGAGACTAGAGGGTGGGCAAAAAGAATCTTTTGGTTGAAGGTCTGTTTGAATAACATGAAAAGAAACGGCGCTACTGATAAAATTTTTTGAAGTCAAAATTTGTCCCTAAAAGTTGAGCATCCTTGCTTGGAAAAAAGTGCTTCATAGTAGTGCCACTACGAGCTAGTAGAGACTAGAGGGAACCTCAAAACAGGGAAGCCAAAACTTTCAAACCCTAGGCGAGAGATTATAGATCACTCTCGAGGTCTCAGTCTCACTGTGCTCAAAAAAGCAAAATGGTTTCTCGCACACTAACCACATTGTTTCTTAACACCAGTTCCTTTGTTTAGTAGCAATTTAAAAGTATGAAGCAAAACTTTTGGCATCAATTTATCAACTATATATCTTGTTCTCTTCAATCCAAAGAAGTCTTAAACATAAAAACCTCTTCCAACCAACGTAATACTGAAACTCTCTTGTTCACAGGAGGGACAGCTTTATCACCCACAGAGCCTTCTGCGATGCTCTAGCCGACGAGAACAACAAGGTCAACAATGGCCTGATGCCCACCATGAGCCCAAACCTCCAAGCCCACCAGGTGCCCGAGCTCATGATGCCCATCGGCACCAGCACTGCCGACTCCCCGGTTGGACTCTCCGACTTCAATAACCATGACATCAAGAATCCCCTCAAGGCCCTCCCCTACGATCTCATGCCCACTTCACTGCGTTCCCATGCCATGGCTGGGAGCATGCTCTCCACAACCTCTGCCACCACTCTCTTCAGCCCGAGGACCTTCCCCTCAGGTTATGCCGGGCTCGACAACATCAAGATGGGACAGCCGGCCTTCGGGTCGGCCGACATGTCGGCGACCGCATTGCTCCAGAAGGCGGCGCAGCTGGGTGCAACCGCCACCTGTGGCACTGGTGCCATGAGCTCCCCTATAAGTCACCGGAGCTTCGTCTTGGGGATGGCTGGGAGTGATCAGAACTCTAGCATTAGGCCTTATGGGTCATACAATGGGGTGCAGACACATGGGATGGGAGTGGATGGAGGAGGGTTTGTGAATCAATTTTTCGGTACTGCAGTGGGTGAAGGCTTGGGGGCGAGTGACATAGGAATGTTTCCGTCGACTGCCGGAATGTTGAACAATGGTGGTGGTGGCTTGCGGGGAGGGAGTGGGGGGTCGGGGTTGAGTTATGGAGGAGGGGGGAGTGGGGACGTGATGACTGTGGATTTCCTGGGGGTCGGCAGAGCAAGGACGGTGGCAGCGATGCGATTACATGAGCAGCGGCAGCAGCAAGGGATGGAGTTTGGAGGAGTTGGTCAGCAGAGGTTGCAGGGATTGCACCCATTTCAGCATCAGCATCAGCATCAGCAGCAGCAGCAGCAGCAGCAGCAGCTAAGCCATGGACAAGCTGCCATGGAGAAAACCATGTGGGACGTTTGAGTGAGAAACAATGTTGAGAAAACATATGAGTCTTTTTCTCTCCCCTCCCTCTTGAGCTGGTTAGAATTGGTAGGAGCATTTTGTTAGAATCCAAATTCCGACGTAGAGGTCTGTCAAATAAGTTTTAACTGTTTGATCAAGAAAATTTCTCCAGACTTTGTTCCAACAAAAAAAAAAAAAAATCAACCCTGGCATGGATGAAATGATGGCGGTAGTTTTGTCAAAGAAAGAGGTATATATTACAATTTCTCAGGACAAAGTCCACCATAAAACAAGATTCTTTCAAGTAATCTTTTTACCCACAATAAATCTATACTTATTTTAGAGAGAACTATTTTTGTTATTATACGCATGTTTAGTTTATGGTAACAAGACATTTTATCTCTACAACTCCATCAATGGAGTTTGATCAGTATCTATAGAAATGACTATGAACATTGTTATTTTTTTGTTTTGAAAAAATTTTGAACATGTTGTAAATATCTTTCAAAACTTATGCATTTGTTTCACAACTATAATTGGAGGCAGAATAAACTAAAATAGGAACAAATAAATTTCTGATTAATGTGTTTAATTGGTTTGTGATCAGAATCGAAATCGAAATTGAAATTGAATTTGAATACTAGGGGAAAGTAAGTATTAGCTTTTAGGGGATATAACTATTTTTATTTTCTCTTAAAATTATAATGGGATTCTCTTTAATCAAATGATTGAAATAGAAATCACTCATTCCCATTTCTATTCCAGAGTCCAACTCCCCAGTACATGCCCTTAATGGCAAATATAATTGCTAATGTATTTTTTTTTGACAAAATGTAACACCACTAAAAACCTCAAAAATATAAAAATAGCATGTAAAATTATAATTGTAATTATATAGCCTATTTAATTATAAAAAATAGCATAGACGTACATCAATTAATATCTACATATTCAATTATAATCCATAAATACATACTTAGTAAAAAAATAACTATATTTATTCATACAACTATGTGTAAAATCAACAAAATAATATCCATTATATGTTATTAATAAAAACTTATAGAATCTAATCCAATGCGTATAAAAATTGCTCAATCCCTCCAAATAATATGTGTTTCAAAGTTGGATTTACAAATATACCTTTCCTTCTTTGCTCCTTTCCAGATGCAGCCGTCGATGAGATGGAAGGGCTTTGAGGGAAGAAAAGGACATGCTATGGGGATTGAGGGTGAATAAACTATTTTTGAAATCTTATTTATTGCACAACAGAAATATCTCCTGACTTTTTTAGAAAGTTTGAATATATATATTTGTTCTTCCAACCAAATATTATTTAAATAAAACCTTTTTCCTAGTATGTTTTAGATATGTAGGTTTTATCAGAACTATAAAACCAAAGAGCGTGAACAAGTAACTAAGTGGACGTGTGTAAAATCTAGAGGACACAAAGTATAAAGATTTGATCAAACAATGAAAACAAATATAAATAGTTGTTCTTTTCAAATAGAGTCTTATTAGGTTGGATGCTTAAGAACAATCCATATAGAAGAGATAGAGACCCAAGAATCACATATCTGATTTTTTTTTTTTCCACAGAAAATTGTGAAGAGAGGTATTAAAAATATTCTGATGAAGAAAATTGATAGACAGAATCAAATATTATTAAGTTATAAGATGATGTATATTATATTATAAATTTTATATAATAAGGTTACATAGTATAGGCCAATTTGGTTTGGTTGTCCATCCCCTAAGATGGAATTGAATCAATCCAATCAATTTGAAAATCTAAATCAAAACTATTCATGTTAGAACTGAAACCAAATTAAGAATTTTTTTTTCTTTTGTTTTAGTTTTAAAAAGGGAATGCCTGCTTAAGTGAAAACAATAAAGTAGAAAATCCACGGCAACCTTATAAAGATAGAAGACTTCCTAACCAATATAAAACTTATATATAGTACAAATAAAAATAAGATAACTGATTTTCAAGATCTCCAACTGCAGCAGAAACTTAAAACACATCCAAAGAAGAATACCAAGATAAAGTAAATCAATTTAGAGAAACAATGTCTAATAAAAGAACAAGATGTAAATCAAATCAAGATTATTTGATCTAAAATAGTATGTATCACTAGCATATATCGTCGGTACTCTCAAAAAATTCAAATAAAGGTTGGGTTGAATCATGTTCGGGATCTTAAAACATAAATGTGGATTAGATTAGATCATAAATTTTTAGATTTCAAAATTTAAGATTAAGATAAGAACTCGTTTGGTTCACAAAAAAAAAAAAATTTATTAGAATATTTTTTGAGAAGTTGATATTTGAAAAAATAATTTTTACATATTTGATTGATCACGAGAAAATAATATATTTTAGAATGATTTATATTATTTAAATATCTAATTTTTTAAAAAATTTATGTAAAATATTTATTATATTTTTAATAAAGAGAAGGAACTCATCTCTTTCCATTTGAAAGTTTAGAAATATTTTTGAAAAAAAAAAACCTAGTGTCTTAATAAGAAAGTCATTTTTTATGTTTCATATAATTTTTTTTTTCACAAAATATAAAAATTATATTCTCAAAAAAAAATATTGTTTTAATTTTTTTGAGCACTCCAATATTTCTGTTGAACATATTTTTCTTCTCTTCTTTCCGGAACCAAACGAGTCCCTAGGATTGCATTTGGTAGCTGGCAATCTATTCAGATTACTAGTAATTTAATGTGATAATCTGAATTACTACGTTTAGTATGCTTTTTGAATGGTAATCTAGATTACCTTGACAATTCATATTACTTTCCATGAGGCAATTTGGATTGTTTTGAGAAGGGGTGACTATCCAGATTACCATTTCTTTGGCAATGTTGTAATAAAAATTTTGGATAAAATTATCCTTCGACAAAACACACAAAACTTATTGCTCAACCCTCCCCTCTCCCCTCACCCTTCCCTCTGTGTGCACCCCATCCGATGGCCCCTCTATCTCCCTTTGCCTGCCTGCAGCTCTTCTGTTTTTGTCCCCCATCACCCCCCTTTAGCTCCTCCATTCTCATCTCCACCACCCCCATGATTCCACACATGCTCGTCCCCTCCCCACCTCCAATGCTCGCGGTTCTCCATACCTCTTGGCCCGCTGCTTCTTCACACCATCACTACATTTACGTCACTTTTGTTACTTCTTATCAGAAAAAATGAAGAGCACCAAGATAAAATTATTGGAGATATTTTAAAATTTTGATTTCATATTTCTGATAATCTGATTATCATATCAAATATGTCAAACAAAATTTTTAATATTTTTATTATAATATTATCTATATGTATCAAATTTAATATATATATATATATATATATATATATATATATATATATATATATATATATATATATATATACATACGTATCTTGAAGAAGAAGCCTCTGTTTGCCATGTGTCCAAAACAGTTTTTTTTTCCCTCTTTGGCTTCGGCACGACAAAGAGCCATGGAGTAATGCTTAAATTTTAAATTATTATTATTTTTTTTAATTAATTATTATTTTTTTTTAATTTTTCAAGGGCATATGGGGAGGAGACCAAGAGACGGAGATCTAGGAGGAGAAGGAGGAAGGAGAGGAGGGTCATGACACCTCGGAGGGTGTTGAAGCAGGCAATCTAGTCGAGGGGGAAGTGGGTAGGGTCCTGATCGGGGGGGGGGGGAGTGCGCAAGATTCGAAAAGAACTCATGGAGATGGATGGCCTGGTCGTGGCGGTTGTCCTCGAGGAGCTCGAATGCGGTGATCAGATACTTTTCCTCCAACAGGAAATTCACCATCCAGTTGCACAGCAACGAGCGAGGGTGCGGAGAGGCGGTCGGAACTGTGGTTGGGACAGTTAGCGATGGTAAGGGACTCGAGGTGGGAGCAGGGAGGTGGGGAGGGGAGGGCAGCGATGGTGATGGCGGAGAGGATGGCCTGGTCGCGAATGGTGGCGACGTCAAAAGAGGGGGGTTGGAGGAGGGCATGGAGGGCATCAAGGACTGGGGCGAGGGCAGCGGCGGGTGATGGGAGGGAGGAGGGGTGGTAGTGGTCGTAGACTAAATAGGGTAGAGAAGAAGGCCAAGGAGGAGAGCAGGTGGCAATAGGAGACGGAGGGGTGGTGGTGGTTGTGGGCGTGGGCGTGGGATGAGGAACAAAGCTAGGCCAAATCCAAGCCTAACATGAACAGGGAAGCGTAGATAATGGCTGGGGTTGACTTAGGAAACATAACGCTAAGAAACATAACTTTTTTATGTTTCAAAATTGATATAGATTTAAAATATATATAAAATAAATAAAATAAAATAATAAAATTAAATAAAATATTTTTTGAATATTATATTTTTAAAATATTTATATTTTTATTTAGAATATTTGATATTATCCATAATATTTTTTATATTATATTAATTTTTTAATTTATAAAAATATTATTTAAAAAAAATAAATATATATCATATATTATATAAAATTTTAAATTAATATAATATTTAATAATGATAATTTATTCTGAAAGCAACCTGTTACCTTCCAAGGTATGTACCAAACGCAACCAAGAGTCCAGCATACTTCTGGTGGAGAGAAGCACGGGCGTGGCACGTGCACTATAGCGAGCTAGAACCTTCGTTCGCTGCAAGTCTGCAACCAGTTCCTGGCTCGTTCGCTTTCTGCATCTCTCTCTCTCTCTACACGATTGATAGCTGAAGCCTCCACCATAATTAGGGTAGAATAGAAAGGACGAAGAAAAGTGAGGGGGGATGGGGCAGGCCCTGCGGCGAGCTACAGGGAGGGTGCGGCCTTCCCGGTCCGACCACCCGGCGAGGCCGCCGATCAAGAACCCCGAGCGGCCGCCGCCGTCGCCGACGGCCGCTGCCCAGGCGAAGCCGCCGGATGCCCCAACGGTTGGCCAGGATCGACTCGGTATCTCCGATGCAGGTATGACCAGCAATCGATTCCTTTGATGTGCTTTTTGAGCTAACAAAGATGCGAATCCTTCATGTTTTTTTTTGGGGAACTTCGTTAGTCGATGATGTGATTTTGTTGCTTGGTTCAGATTTAAACGGCGAGTCTATGTTAGGCATGTGGTTTTGCTTTTTAATTTCCTTTCTTCATAGGACCGCGAATAGGTTATTTTGAAGTTTAAATAGCGAACAGGGCAAGGTCTTGGGAGCTACAGTCGAATTTTTTTTTTTCCTGGGTTCAAGTTGTTGGGATTGTTAGGGCAAGAATTTCTTTTCTTAAGAAAATTGTAGTATCAGAAGTGAGGTTTATGATTCAAAGACATATAGATTGACAGACGCGTAATGGAAGGTCTTGAATTTGGAAATTGAGGCTGATATGAAGCCTGAGGATTGATGGGAGGATTTGGTCTTCCTTTTGAGAAGATTTTGATATTCTTGCGAATGTTATTGCTGCTGTTACTGGATTAAAGAAAGAAGTAAAGAAAGGAGGAGGACGAGGAGGAGCAAAGAAGAAGGTGACAAGGAGGGTAATTAGGAGTCATGGAACTTACCACACGGAAAGGATGCTCAAAAGTTAATCTAATTTCAATGTTAAAATACATTTCTGGGATCCCCTTAGTTTTCAAAAGCTATATTCTAATTGGAAAATATATTTTTCATGAGTTCCTGCATCTTTTTCTACTAAAAATGCAAAATGAAAGGGAGACTGGTAATGGTTTCCCTTCGACTCAAGACTAGGAACCTCAGAATCACTTGCAGCAAATGTGTGAAAAGCTTATGAACTTCCGGTACCCACCCTTAGATGAATTTATTGGATGAGTCATGCCATCACTGGTCGAACCTTTTGTACTACTAGGACTTATAAAGCATCATTTCATTTTCCACTGCCTCTTGATGGTTATATTCCTTTGCTTCTTTCTTCCTTTTACTATGTAAAAATGGTCATCTTTTTATATGGAGCCAATTGTGCAAGCACTCTGATTATTAATTTTTGTTGATGTTTTTTCTATGTGCAACGTCTTAGCATGGAAGGATCAATCTCAGCAGTATGCAATTTTGACTGTGCACTCCCATGCAGTTGTACACATCTTGTAGATGAACTGAATGTTATGTATTGATGATAAAAATCTTTGTTGATCAGAGAAAGGCACAGTTGAATGCTATCTGTTGATGTGGCTTTCTTTGATAAGAGGAAGCACATTTGAATGTTCAACCAAAATCCTGGGTGGAAACTATTAAAGACAAAGATCTCAGGTCTGCAGAATTAAATGGACTTATGAAATGCAAATATCATGGAAAGAAAAGAATTTGAGCCTCAGAAATCAAAAATTTAAGGCTATGTGATCTCCCTTTTTTTTAAAAAGAAAAAAATTTAAGATCTGTATACAAGATTGGGGTAAACAGAAAGATGAATCTAATAGTGTCACAGTGGGTACTTAGGTGCATCATGTGACTGCCACGTCTTTCAGGCATAAGGATGCTCTAACCCACAACAACAACAACAAAAAAAAAATAGAAAAAAAGAAAAAAGAAAAAAAAGAAAAAAAAAGAGAGAGATTTCAATATCACACAAGTCAGAATGCTACACAATAAATGGGCTCAACTGTATCATGACAAAAGCGAAAACGATTGGGTGGACATAGCAGATCAAGGGTGAGTAAATTACAGGAATGGTGGAGCTTTTACTAATCAATAACAACGATGAAGTTCTAATTCAGATGGAAAGTTCAAGGAGTCTTTGATTAGGAGAAGGGCTCCATCTATGCTAAAGGATAATGGACAGGATATTATATCTAAGATAACATGGGTGGAATTTGTGATGAAGGCCTTGAAAAAGCTTGCTGTGTATTGATGTAGTTTGAAATAGGAATGACTGATTAAGAAGGATTCTTGAAGCTTGTCGGAAGGGTTGGTACATGGCTTAATTTGTTTTGGTTGTATTTATGTTTACTTCCTATATTTTTGGAACACATATACAAAGAAGATTTCCAAAGTGTTAAAAAAAGGTTTACTGGCTATGTTTATGGGTCATAGGTTGATCTATTTTTGCTTGTAATTATGCTTAATTCCTAATATTTTTGGAACCTGTATTTCTGAGTAGCATAATCTACATGACAATAGAATGCCATTGTTTACTCAAAAGAAAGAAAGAAAGAAAGCAATGCTATTAGCTGCAAAATAAATGTCAGCTTAGGTTATCAGTTAGTTCTACAGACTGATGCAGGCCACAGGATTCTGTGCAACTAATCTTACTTCCAATATCTAGTTGTGCTTATTGAGTTTCTTTTGAAAGGATTCCTCTACTGCTTTCCTTAAACAACACGAAAGGCCCTACATTACCTAACATTGACTTGAGAATGACTTTAGATTTAGTTCCATACATGGTCATTTGGATCAAGCTTCTCAGAATGTCAACTAGCTGCATCTATATTGACATCATCATTATCCTTTTGTTCTAGAGGTTACTGCAAGGGATAAAGATTACAATGGTGCCCTGGAAGAACGAGATCCAAAATATGATGAAATGCTTAAGCAGATGGTTGGGAGAATCACATCAAGGCCTGGAGGGAAACTAGAAATGGGTGAGGTGAAGTTAATAAACTCTGTTGCCTGTTTCTTGGCCAGCTCTTAATTTTCATGACTTACATGTTTAGCTTGAGTTTCTGTCTGTCACAGATGTGTAAAACTTGTCTCTATGTTATTTTCTCTTAGCTTAACATAGTTTCTCCTTGAACTTAATATACCATGTCTCACAAATCAAGTCAAAGCTACCAATGTCTGACATTGCCCATACCATTATAGTATTAATAATTCCGAATTTTTCTGTCCACCCTTGGTTACAGGAAACAAGAGTAAGGAAACAGTCAGCATCAATAACTATAGGATTTGAAAAGCTTAAAAAAGAGGTGCTTTTGCAGTTATATTAACATATGAGACTCGTGTGAGGTTGGCCATGTAACATGGATATAAATATGTTGATATATTGTCTAGCTGTATGCACTTTTTCCTCGAAAAAGGAGTTGCAACATGAAATCTTATCAAGACCATCTCTTATGAAGAAGAAAATTTTGAAACACTTGTAATGCGACATTTTAATTATTTCAGCAAAAGTTAACACCCCAATATCTTTTGGCTGAGGCATAGCTGTTGGTCATTAGGTGCCATATAATATTGATGTCTTCTTTTTGGTGTATCTATTTGATCATTTTCTCATATTGAATTATACCTGTGATTATTGCTTGAACACCAAAGTCTTCAAGCAAAATAGAGTTACAATTCAACTACTTTAAGACCTTTGTTTCTGCTAAGAGTGGAGGTGTGTGTGTGGGGGGGGGGGGGGGGGGGGGGGGGGGGGGGGGGGGTTGGTGGTGGTGAGATTTGAGAGTGTGTTAGATTTTATTGGTCAATCCTCAAGGACTAGGAACAAGGTTTACCATATCGTACCGAATTGAGCGAACCCACTTGCACTAAATATCCAAGTCCAAATTTTTGTGGATCTAGAACCTCTAGTCACTAAGTAAAGGGGTCTGACCATGGGGGCAAGCCCCACCTTACTTGTTCACTTCTATAATATTTATCAATTTTTTATGCATAATTTGCCATTCCATGTTTTCATTGATTTCATTTTTTTAATTATAATATATAGCTCAGCTTGGTGAGCAAATACTACAACCTTTTGTGGTTTCCATTACTATTCACAATTCACATTCATTATGAGCTTTTGTACAATTTATGCGACTTGGTTTCAAGATATGTTAACATGCATTTATTTTATTATTAGAAATTTGAAACTTGTCGGAACTAACCACCAACTATTATAGATGAACTCATTGTTGGGGCTATTGCAGGTCTAAGGTCAATTTGTTGAACATGAATGACAGAACTGAGTTTGTAATTTTGGGATGCATACGTAGCTTTTTTAGCTCATAATTAACCATAGGGCCTTGCTTATGCACATTGTCAAATATTCAAACTTCAAAGTAAGAGAACTTTATATGAAACTGAAGTAAAACCCAAAATAAAGGGAAGAAAAAAGATAGCACATTTAAGGATAGATTCTTTTAAGATTCCTACTCTTGAGAATTTCTACAACCGCGCCAACCCAATTTCAAAATGGAGGGGGATGACAATGATTGGCGGATGTTTGAGGCTCCTTAAAAGGCTTAAATCACAATGTGCCGTGTAACCACCCCATAGTAGTGGACAAACTTATGAGTGATGGTTGAGGCTCTCGCTTTACCATCGTGGTGAAGATGTGCTTATAATGATCTAGTTATTGCTCAGTCCATGGAAATCACAATGGGAGGCCATGTCTACAGTAGCTCTCTCCACAAAAAGGTCCAAGGATAGCTGTGGATCTCCTGCATAGCCAGAGCCTAAGATTTTGATTGTAGATGGCTTTTCAGAACCCATGGCCTAGAAAGTCTCAAGCCCAAAATCTATTGGGTGCTAGAATGAGCCTGTGACTTAAAAGAAGAAAGCACCCATTATGGCCCACATCAACATGCTCTAGTGGTTTAGGTTTGTCCCATATCCAAATCTGAGCCATTTGGAACACACAAGTGCAGGGAAGCATGTCATCTGGAATTATTTATTCTAATTTATAGAGGAAACTTTACTTTCTATTGAAATCCATGGCCATGCCCTATGTCGGCTCCAAGCATTCATTAGTCCAATCTAATGCTTCTCTATGATGCCATCCATTGCAAGGTACGCCATTATCATACTAAATCGGACAGTATGGAGCGACCATATTGTACTGTTGTGGTACCAATATGCGGTATGGGGGACATACCAACACTCGATATGCCAAAATAGCCCTCGTATTGGGCGCCCAACATGGTAATAGGTTGGCATTGATATAGGATCTAGTATCGAGATGGTGTACCTTGATTATCGAGCATCCACATCATCTTCTACTTCAACTATTTCATGACATGAAGCTATTGAGGTGGAAGAAGGATAGATAGCTCAAGCATCTTCCTCCAACCCTGTTCAACCATGGCTACTAGCTCCATATCAATAGCTGATTGGGGGAGCAAGCTGGGTCTATTAATCATATGGCTCTAACCTCCTCAGGGCTTAGCCTAAGGGCTTACAATGGTGACCCACCAATCAATTGTAATCACCTTGGATGGTGCAAAGGTAAATCCCATCCTCCCGTTCCACCTAAAGTTTCCAATGTTAATTCTATCATGGAATTTTTAGAGGCACAGCTACCCTTCTTTTCAAATAATTTTAAGCAAATTTTAAGGAATCATGATCTCAATATTTGCATGTTTCTTGAAATAAGTATATCTTGGGAGTTTGGTCTATGCTCAATGGGCTGTTGGTCAACATTGGATTTTCTCTGTCATTGGTTTTGAGGGTTTGTCTGTTGGGATTATTTTGGAAGAAAGTTTTAAAGGAAGTGGATTTCTTTAGCTCAAAAAGATCAATTACTTTTGGCTTGATCACCATTCTAGACTGTTTTACCTTGACACTTATGTTGAGCTCCAAAAATCTGTGTTAGAAACATATCAAATACTTTGTTTGAGGCTCCCATTTGCCCTAGGATTTGTTATGAAGTTGCTGCCTAGCTAAGGCCAAGGCTGTAGGCAAGGATCTAGTTAATGGTGAGGAAGGGCTTATGAGCACACCTCTCCAGCCCTCCAATAGGGAGGTCCTAGAGGTCGCTATTTTCCTAACTCATCTTTAGGTTCCTATGTACGCATGGCAAATTGTAAAGAAGAGAAGTGCATGAGGTTCTCTTTTTGCTTCTTTCTTCCTTGTCAAATGGCTAGTGGAGGGCTAAGGTTAGGTTTTTTGGATGGTGGCATGGAAGGAGGGAGGGAAAGGCTAGGGTTTTGGAGAGGTAGTTTCCCTAGATTTTCCAAATTTTGACCTAATTCTAAGAGATTTTTCCATGAATTTTTCTATGATTTCTTGTTAGACTTTGGAAGAGGAGAGAGGTATTTATATGGAGGTGAGTGGTTCTAGTTTTTGGGTTTAATGAGGGGTGAGGTTGCCCCAAATCCTAAGGCTAGGAAAGGGGATTTAATTGGCTTCTGCTTATTTACTCTTGGGTTGGAGGGGAGATATGGTGAGGTGGCACAAACAGAGGGTCGAGGTGATAGGTGAGTGTTTTCTTTGGAGGCTAGGATTGTATGCTGAGGGGAGGGATTTGTTCAATGTCCATGATTTACTGCTAAGAAATCTGAGTTATGATGGATTTGAGGTGACAAAATTTCATTGGCTAAGGGATATGAAGAAAGGATTGAAGAGGTGGATGGTGAGGATTCGAGGAGAGTGTGTTTCTTTAGAGGGCTAGGATTGCGCAAAGTGGAGGGGGTTTGATTTGATGGTCATGATTAAATCCTAGGAGGTTTTAGGATTATGATGGATTTGAGATGGCAAGGTTTAAGGCTGAAGGGTCTGACTGGAGAATTAACGAGATGGATGGCGAGGATTTAAGGAGGGTATATTTATTTGGTTGTGTTTTTTTGGAAGACTATTGATTAGTGGGGAGGGGGAATGGTTAACATTAAGGGAGAGGGTTTAATTTAAGGGTGAGGAGAAAAGTTAGATGGCGGAATTTGATTGGGTCTTTCTCTCCTTATAAGGATAGGTGATGTGGAAGGTGAATAGATGGTTAGGATGTTGTAAGAGAGGGAGAAAGAATCCAATATGTTGATTGGATGGCCTTGTTGTGACTATCTTTGGACCTAGGAGGAATGATTAGGATTATTTAGCTCTTTAGGAAAGATATGAGATCCAAACATGGGTCACCGACATTAGGCCAATGCATGTTAGAAATTTTGCAACCAAATGGATAGGGTCAGTTATGAAAGATTTGTCATCTAGTAGAGCCAAGGTGAAGGATGAGGTAGGGAGTATGTTAGAATTTTATGAGGGCGGACACATGGCAAGAAAAAAGTTAGGGAGGAATCAAGTTAGTTAGGGAGAATGTTAAAAAAGAGTTGGATTAGTTTGGATAGGATATGATCAAATGTGGTTGAGAATATCTAGGCATGATCAGTCATGAACTCATGTTTGTATGTGATCGGACTTAGTTGGTCAAGATTGGGTATACCCAGGAGTGTTAGTTTGGCTAGATTTGGATAAGATATGTTTGATTTGGTTAGTTAAGATTGGGATTGGGTTAGATCGGATAGACTACTGTTTGGTTCGGATGTATTTAGGATCTTGGTTGAATGGACTATGGTTTAGGTCTGGCAGGTTAGGGTTTATGTTTGATGGACTAGGCTTTAGATTTGGTGGATTAGGATTTTGGGAAAACAAACTAGGGTTTAGATTGGATGGACTATGGTTTAGGTCAGATAGTCTAGGATTTAGGTCAGGTGATTAGGATTGGGCCTAGGATTTATTACCACAGTGTAGGGAAACCCTTTGCAACTGGGAGATGTCTACATTTGGATGCTTGTGAAGTTCTTTGATAGCCACTTTTAGAGATTGGAAGAGAGTTGGACTTCTCCACCAATGAGTTTGATCCTCTAATTCTTTTGTGAGATTTGTTGACAATGTAGGTAAGGTCCAGAATCTTGGTATTGAGTATCGTATTGGTACTTTACCAATTTGATATGGTATGGTCAATATGATATGGTATGCACCCTGTACCCGGACAGCTTCTAACCTTTCTTAATTTTTATCAAGGTATCACCCAAAATTAGGTGTACAGGTTGGCATGGTATGATAAGCATCTCAGTTTTGGATGGTACCAAGTAGTACGATACAATTTGGCTTGGTTCAGATCGATAGGGGCCAGTTCAGGGCTTGTACTGACACACATGGTGTTTGTGCTGGTTCTGATTGGGTATGGGTCGGGATGCGGCAAATCAGGTGGTACGACAAACATTGGTTGTTCTTGTAGGTATTGACGCAACTTTGCAAAATATTATTTCGTCAATATCCTTCAATTAAATGGAAAGTTTGAATGAAAAACATGTATATTGAAACATCTTAACAAGCAATATTTTTTGAACATTGTCTATTTAATGATCAGATGGATAATATTTAAAGATATAGATAGACTTATATGTTATCCAACATACCCATGTATCTCTTTTTTTCCATCTTGCTGAGTTAGACATTTGGACATGCATTAGAATTTCATTCATGTCTGTGTCCATGCAAGTGGCTTCATATGTCAAGCCCTGGGTTGCTTGGTATCACTTGTGCTAGTACTAATGGTTTACAATGAAAAACAATTTGAGACATGGTAGTTTGTGCAATCTTTACAAGATTGCCAACTCTTTTCATAGGAGATTTTAATGTCTTTACTTCAAGCTCGGAGGAGAGAGGAAGAGGGGGGGGGGGTGCGTATAGAGAGGAGGTGATATCAAAGAATTTCAATACTTTATTTGGAATTAGGGTCTTATTGATCTTGGATTTTTCAGTGTTCCTTTCACCTCATGCGGTAATGGATGAGGCCAATCTAGGATGGGGGGGCAGTTGGAATGGGGTTATGGCAGGTGGATCTTGGCTACATCATTCTTATTTACCTTCTGTTGGTCTCTGTGAGGCCTATCCTCTGTCATTCTTATTTACCTTTTGCTTTGATGTGTTGTCGAGGACATTGAAAGAATCAGTGGATATTGGCTCTCTTACACCTTTTTAGATTGGAGCTTAGGGACCTAAAATTTTATACCTTCTGTTTGTAGGTGACCTCCTTGTGGCAAAAGCTTCCATCCGTAATGCTAGGATTCTCAAGATGACTATGGGTAATTATTTTGATATTTCAGGCCAGATGGTAAATGTTGATAAATCTCATATTTTCTTCAGTCCCAATGTAGAGCTTGCTGTCCAACATCAAATACACGTGGGGCTCTCTATTCCTACCATTCATGAGAAGTGGAGCTATTTGGGTGCTCCTTTGTCAGGCCACGGAGACAATGCTCAATTTTATTCCGAACCTTTATAAGGTCAACAGCCGTTTGGATGGTTGGAAGTGGAAATGCCTTTCACAAGCTGGCCGGATAGAGCTCTTATGTTCTGTGCTAACCTCCACTCTATATCTAGCCGCCAATTGCCCTATTCCTGCTTCAATCTTTGATAGGTTGGAAAGATAATTTAGATCCTCTGATGGGGGCCATGTTGCCAGCCAAAAGTAGTTGGATCTACTTTCTTGTGACAAGGTTTGCCATGCAAAGACAAATAGGGGCTTAGGAGTTCAAAGACCTTGACCTAAAAATGTTGCATTCATGGCAATGGTTGCCAGTCGGTTAATTCTCCATCCTCATTCTTGATGGAACAAAGTCAAGGCATCTAGTTACCATTTTTTCAGGAAACTGGGATAGCTATTGTATTCCAAGGAAGGCATCTGCTGTTTGGAGGGTTATTTGTGCAAATGCTTATGTTGTTCAAGGATCCTTTCACTGGGAATTAGCAATGGGCAACAGATTCATAATCTTGACAATCCTTAGATTGACAGTACTTTTAGATCACAAGGTCATTCCCTTCAATATAACTCTGATGTCTCAACAGACCACTATGGACCAACTTTTAGCGCTGGACAGACTGGAAATTAGACAAACTCAGCAATATGTTCCATGTTGAATGAATAAGTCAAATCTTAAGCAAGCCCATTCCTAGAGGAGGCAAAATGGATGGAATTGCTTTTTCTCTGTCTTCCTTTTGTGTGTGTGTGTGTGTGTGTGTTGGGTGTTTGTGGGGGGGGGGGGGGGGGGTTGGGTGTGATGAGGACAAAATGAAGATTCCTGCCCCAGATACAAAGTCATTCGTGCCATTATCCTTCATCTAATCTTAACTTTAATTGGATCTGGAAGGTTTCTGCTGCGCCCAAAGTTAAATTATTTTGGTGGAAAGTAGTTTGTGATTGAGTACCATGCAAGTTCTCTAGCACAATGGTGATCATTCATTATGACTTATGCTGTCACCAGCAAGAGGCATTGGGCCATATTCTACTTAAATTTAAACTGGTTCAAGAAACCTAGCCTTCTATTTTTCACAAGCTGAGGACAGCGTTGCAATTCATTGACGGTGGTTCCCTACTGGCCTTGCTTGCTGGCAACTATGTGGATGTAAGCAGAAAAGCTTATTGTGTTATGTGGGTGGAAATTATGGAATGCTAGATACCAGCTTTTGTTTCTGGATGCCATAACTGTTGTTAACCATCTTTCTGACCCAACAATTTGTTTGTCGCCATGGAGTTCTCAAAAGCCAATACCTCATTAGCCTTTGCTTCCTTCTTATGGTACCAGGGCACTATCGGCTCTCTGAGCTTTCCTTCCACTTCTCCTATCTTAGCATATTGGATGCCCCTCCCAATGGAGTAGCAAAGGTGAATTTTTATAGTTCCATTCAGGGAAATAGTGCAGGCACTGATTTCATCCTCTAATTGTTAGGTCTTATATGCTGGATCAAGTACCTTCCAATCTACATCTATTTTGATGGCAGAACTTCAGGGGCCTAAGAAGGACTAACAACAGCAGTTCATAAGCTTAATATACATAGGTTCTGGTTGTGGGGTGACTCATCCACTTCTCCCATCTTAGTGTATTGCATACCCCCCTTCATCCCTTCTTTCGGTCTTTCCTCTGTATCTCCGCACCCCCAACGCCCCCCTGTCCCTCCCTCTCCACCTCTCTTTTATAGTACACCCTGGAACAGCATGGTGTGGACCCGTACCCTAGCAACCTAGTTGCCAGCTGATATGAGCCCCGGTACCGGTTTGGCGGACCTTGTGGATGACTGTTTATTTCGTCGTTAAATTTGGATTGTAGGCGAATATTGTTTTTATCTCCTTGCACCAAACATTGCAATATAGACCATGATTCTCAATTTTTCAAGAATTTTGTAGATGTTACCTTCTGTTGGAACATATTTCATTGTGTCCTTTCATTGTAGCCCTCTAGTTCCTGTTATAAGAAGTCTAGAAAAAATTGCATTGTTATTATGTCTTCAAATACAGCAAAAAATTGGCTGCTTACCAACTTCCCTAAGCAGAAATGGCACAAGACCATCGTCTCATTTTCTTGCTTCTATTCATGGCATATTTGGTCTTAAAAGTTTTCTGATTTGGGTAGAGAGCATTAGATTACTTCATTTCATTGGTTGAATCAAGTCAAGATTATTTACTAGTGTGTAAGTCTTCAATTGCAGGCTTTCATAGTAGAAAGATACAACAGACCAATGCCAAAACTTCGGAGTTCAAAAGGAGAAGCTGTGCAAAAACCACTGCCTCCAGGAACTCTAACCATTGAACAAGTGCGCCAAATCATCCTTCTTCATCAGGGTAAGTCTGACGAGCACCAAGGGCCCATGGATGTTAATGACATTGCCTGCAAGTTCAGAGTTGATGCTGCTTACGTTCAGAGAATAGTGCAGTTCATGTCATTGCCCCCGGAAGATGGTAGTAGAAAATCTGAACAGTGACTTCAGGTAGAATGGCTAATTGTTTCCCATATCATCACATGCTTTGACTTATAATAAACCGGTCAGTCTGTGATGGATGCTTTTGTATCCTTGAAATATTGAACAGTTCCAAGGAGCTGATTTTATCTGCTCATGTTTCTATGTCATCTTCCAATCTTTTTATAGATGGAAGTGCTGCTAGTTAATTTTCACATGCCCTGTATCATACGAGTAATTGGTATTCATTCAGATTTGAGTGGAACAGGAACTAACCATGATGAGACTGATATCCTTTCTCAATAAAAATTCTTTTTTTCCCTTCTGAATATAAATTTACAGTTAAGTCACATGTAGGTACCTGAGGCCACATTTTCTGGCTGATCAGATATTTGATATTGTGTTTTGTGTGTAGGAGAGTTCATACCTCCCAATGCTTCCCCATAATCATTGAAATGTATTTCCAATAGAATGGTGTTGAGTATAAACCATTGCTGTTTGCTTGGATCTGACAAAGCCCATGGCACCTGGTCTCTTAATTGGATTTAAATGCTTCCTTTGAGGAATTCTTCAATTTCCTCCCAGAACATCAAACAAATAGCAAACCAGTATGCATCCTTTGTCAGCCAAAATTGTCAGTTTGTTATATGGCATGGTTTTTAGCTGTTGCCATTGAGTCCATAGAGAGCTCATATGGGTCTGGTAGCTATGTCCAACTTTTGCTGAGTTCTTTGAAACAATGTGCTTACTCTTAATTTTTATGATGCATGATGAATTATCTTGGTGAAATATTCAAAATTTTAAAGGGACAGAAGGTTTTCGGCAGTTAACCACCTCTTAAGGACATCATTCAAAGCAACTTGCATGTATGTTTGATCTAGCTTATTCCATGCCTGGGCCTTTTAAGTTCAGAAAATCTCATGATTGTGTTGCGTATTCCTGTTTCTGAGAAGAGACTTGAAATCTGAAATAGGTGAAAATCATAACGCTTGGTTAGAATAAACTCTGGCTAGGTTTTTTTGATGAAGTAGACTCTGGTTAAGTTAGAATAAACTTTTCCTCTTCCCTCATTGCCGGCAGCGACCGGCCTCCGGCTGCTTCATTGCTGGACAGATGGAAGTTTCTCATCGGCCTCCACCTCCAACCAACACAACTCTTTTTTGCCTTCTCTCTCCCCTCCTCCTCTCATTCGCTGACCGCCCAACCGTGGGTGTCCCTACGCCTCTAGTGGCCCATCTCCGCCTTCAAACAACTCCTTTCTGCCTCCCCTCTGTTCTTTTGCTCTGCACACAGATGGCGCTTCACCTCCGGTGAGTGAACCATCCACCAGCACAACCTCTTTGGCCCTCACCGCCTTCTATCTTCTATTTGTTTTGATTCTCCCCTTCAGTTCCCTTGTCAAAGTATGATCTATTGAATGCTTGTTGGCTGTTAGATATTTTTCTCAATTTGATGCCATGCAATTGTTTGTTGTTTCGTTACAATGAAGAATTAAGAATGATTTTACTGCAGTATAGATTTGATGTTGTTTGTTTTTCTTGTGTATTTGATCCTTGGGTCTCTAGAATGAGTTGGGCCTTTTATGAGATGCAAGTTCCTTTGGTTAAGACAGGCCAGATTTAGAACAGTAATATGCGGTGAGTTGTGAGCTTTCAATTTATATGAAATATAGCTAGCTTCAACCTATGTTTACTTTTCTTATTAAACTTTAATAATGTATTAAAGTATTTATAAGATCTAACTCCTAGGTGCATTTTATCTGTCCATTCCAGCTTGATGTTAAGTGATTCAGATTGTTGTCATCTTCAACAATAATTTATCATATCCATTAGTAGCATAGGACTCTGACTTGGAAACTATGATGAAGCATAGCTCTCATTATTATGAGGCTTTTCATTTCAAAGAAATTACGCATTCAACCCTTCTAAGCATTCTACTTCATCCCCATGATAAAAAAATCACTTTGTGCACTATTGTTCTGAAGCTAGGACCTGACCATGAACATACGTAAGTTCATCATTACTTTTAAGTTGGGAATTCTCCCTCCAAAGAAGAGCATCGTACTTTTCCACCCTGCTTATCTCTCATCTAATTTCTGCACTCCTATGTCTCCGTCCTGGTGGATTAATTCCAAACTTGATTGCTAGTTTATTGATCATGCTAGCTTATGAGATCAGATCCTAACTTAATTCTTTTGTCATCCATACTAATACCCACTGTCCACTCTTACTCATATTGATGATAAAATCTGCATGTTGTGCAGGCAAGAATAGTAAAAAAAAAAAAAAGGGAAAAATGTAGACCACAAGCTTTCCCAGTCTTCTGGAAGTTTCCAGAAACTCGTTGCCACTTGTGCTTCTTGTCATTGTCCTACTCTTTCGCCCACTTATTGCTCTATCAAACATATTGTTTGCCTCATTTGTTTATCTAATTCTTGAGCTACCTTGTTTTATCTTTCTTGTGTGATTTTACCATCTAGACAGAATACTACATGAATCCCTTGCAGTATCATGTCAAATAATGTCATTGGAAGCGTGTTTGGCTTACAAGCATGATATCAAATAACCATCAAAACCAAGTGACTCTGTGCTCCTTTGCTGCAGTTTTTTTATCTTCACAGGTTCATTATTTACACTTTTTTATCTCATCATTTTCTTCTATATCCAGTGAAAGGGTGGTAGAATAACCTTCTACCATGCTTATTATTGGCAAGAGTTCCATCCAAAGGACACACTATGTTGTTTTGTCGGTGAGGGAAGATGCTAGCTATGATGAAATCCGAGCTGGTAATAAGGCTGCTATCCTTAATTCGAATCCTGCTCATTTGCATGGGAAAATAGATAAATCGGGTCTTCGACACAAAAGTTCTGGGATGTAAAGAAGGCGTGATGATTTCCTTCTGATTCCGTGTACAGAGAAAACTATGACAATGGGCTGAAGCCGCTAGGCCTGTAGTGGAGGTTGCGGACGATGAAGCCAAACAGGGACATGGCTATGGAGACCCTAGGTGATGTTCAGGAATTCTTCTATCAGTGCAGACATGGCGATTATTTCTCGATCACGTTATTGGAGCTTGGGGAGATGGGCATCTCATCGCACGAGAATGTAGTAGATTTTTTTTTTTTCCTTTTTTCCTGTACTGCCTTGAATTGTTTGCGGTGTTACTAAAAAAAGGTTCTGATTCATTTGAGAGCTTGCAATCTTCAAGATCTAGACCTGTTGGGGGATACCCACCGACCGACCGACCGACGGCCCGACGAACGACTCTGACTGGCCGATCGTAAGTCGGGCGACAGGCCAACGGACGCCATCAGCGGCTAACCACGGCCATTCCACGGTCCATTCCCGACCGACTGAACCCAGAGGTCCGGTAGCCGACCCACTTGAAGCTCGCCGACCGACGGAGGAGTCCGACGCCACTCTGCTGGCCACCGACCTTGGGTCGGCCGACTCCACCAACCGCCGTACGACCGCCAGACGTTGTCAGCTCTGACACGGACATGCGGCACAGTTACCTAGGGGCATTGTCCCGCCGAGAGCCGGGTCAACCCTGGTGATTAGACGGCTACACGGCGACATGACGTTTTCACGGCGGCTCTGACAGCCTACAGTGAGTTGACAGTTCCTCACTTGTCCGCGCCATTAATGACGGCGCCATACCGTGCTCCACTATATATACCGGGGAAGGCAACAGTGCAAAGGGTCGATCCGCTCGTCTCTCCCACATACGCAGGCTCGCTCCTCTCTCTTCCTCTCCCTCTCTCCTTCTCAGAGCTCTCTGTCTGCATTTCACTGTTGCCCAGTCACCTCTCTGACTTGACCGTCGGAGGGTCCCCGTCGGAGCCGCCTCCGGTCAGTGCGGACTTCCTTTTGCAGGGGCACGCTCCCCGGCGATCGGACGACGAGGCGATTGGCCGCAACAGATTGGCGCGCCAGGTAGGGGACAGCATGACAAAGACAAGAGCTCAACGATCGAGAGTCACTGGGTCGGCAAGGCGCTCTTCCCGTCGGGAAGAGGCCTCTCCACCACCACCGACGGCGGAGCCTAGCTCTCCGCATCCTGCAGTGACCACGGAGGCCCAGATTGCGGCCATCGTACGGCAGATGACCGTACTGACCGACGCAGTCAAAAGCCTCCAGCAACAACCGGCGGCCCGACTTATGCCTTCCAGGAGCAGCCGCCGACGGCCGCGCCGACCCCTGTCGCCTCCAAGCGAGCGCTCTCAACAGCGCTCCCACGGAGAGGAGGAGGGGCGACCACGGCGCGACGACCGACGGTCTCAACGGCCCTCTCCTTCCCCGTTGGAAAGGGCGAGGAAGGAAAAGCGGCCGCGCACACCGTCGGCCTCTCTTTCAGAATCCTCCGGAGGCTCCACTCCTGGGGTCTCTCAGCATCGACGAGCGGACGACTACGAGCGACGGTTCGAGGAGATCGACCGCCGGCTCGCCCAACTGCAGATGGACGGCCAGAAGTCTTCGAACGACGTCGACTTCCAGACCGCCCAGCCTCTCTCTCGACTGGTCCTCGATGAGCCGATTTCCAGTCGGTTCAAAATGCCGAACGTGGAGCCATACGACGGCTCCACCGACCCAGTCGACCACCTCGAGAGCTATAAAGCTCTCATGACAATTCAAGGGGCAACCGACGCTCTTTTTTGCATCGGCTTCCCCGCCACACTTCGCAAGGCTGCCAGGGCTTGGTACTCCGGTCTTCGATCGGGCAGTATCCATTCCTTCGCGCAGCTCGAGCACTCGTTCGTGGCCCATTTCAGCACCAGCCGAAAGCCGCCGCGAACGTCGGATAGCCTTTTCTCCCTCAAGTAGGGGGAAAACGAGACGCTCCGACACTTCGTGGCGCGATTCAACGCGGCCACGCTCGAGGTCCGGGACCTCAACGAAGACATGGCGGTTTCAGCCATGAAGCAGGGCCTGAGGTCGTCCCGATTTACTTATTCTCTGGACAAGACCCTCCCCCGAACATACGCCGAGCTACTGGAGCGCGCATACAAGTATATGCGCGCGGACGAAGGAGCGTCCGACCGACGCCTGGTCGAGCCCAGGGGTCCGAAGGAGAAGCGAAGAAAAGGTCGGGAGCCCGCCGAACCAAGCAGGCCCCCGGCCGATAGTCGGCTTTCTCCACCCCGACAGATCCAAAAATCACCCCGCCGACAGACTCCGAGGTCGGTGCGTCCCAGGTATGACTCCTACACTCCTCTCTCCGCTCCCCGTGCGCAGATCTTGATGGAGATCGAAGGGGAAGAATACCTGCGACGGCCTCCGCCTCTGAAGGCAAAGGGCCTCGACCATCGGAAGTACTGCCGGTTCCATCGGAGCCACGGCCACGACACCGAGCGATGCATCCAGTTGAAGGATGAGATCGAAAATCTCATCCGCCGGGGGTATCTCGGCAAGTTTCGAAAGGGTCCGCCGACCCGATCGACTGCCGATCGACGCCCCCAGCCGACTGAAGAGGCACCGACTAACCAGCCGACGGTCGGAGTCATCAACATGATCTCCAAGCGGCTGGGATCGGGGACGTCTACAGGGGGGGAGCCGACGAAAAAGCCGCGCCCGGACGACGTGATTACCTTCTCAGAAGACGACGTTCGGGGCATCCAGACTCCCCACGACGACGCTGTTGTTGTGTCGGCGACAATAGCCAATTATGATGTAAAACGAATTTTTGTTGATAATGGAAGTTCGACAAATGTTTTGTTTTACTCGACCTTCTCCCGAATGCGACTACCGACTGATCGACTTAGTGGGGTCTCCACGCCCTTGATCGGCTTTGTCGGAGACACCGTCACGACAGAAGGAGAAATCACCCTGCCCGTGACGGTCGGTACCGAACCACGGCAAAGCACGGTCTCCCTCATTTTCGCGGTCGTCCAAGTTCCTTCGGCCTACAATGCCATACTCGGGCGACCCGGACTGAACGCCCTCAGGGCGATCGTCTCGACGTACCATCTCCTTGTTCGATTCCCGACCAAGAACGGAGTCGGGGAGATGCGCGGAGATCAACAGCTCGCCCGACGATGCTTCCAAATCTTCGCCCAAAGCGACGAGACGAAGGATCCCCTGACAATCGACAAACTGGATCAACGGGAGGAGGAAGAGCGGGGTTCGCCGGCCGAGCGGCTCGAGGCGATCCCGATAGGAGAAAATCCCGACAGAAAAGTTTGGATCGGGTCTCAATTGCCCGACACCGAACGCCACCGGCTGGCGGAGTTGCTGACGGCCAATGCCGACGTATTCGCATGGTCGGCAGCGGATATGTCGGGCATCCCTCCAGAAACAATTACTCACCGACTCAACATCGACCCGACAATGAAGCCGGTGAGGCAGAAGAAAAGGTCCTTCGCCCCAGAAAGGCAGAAGGCCATTGATGAAGAAGTGGACAAGCTGCTCGAAGCAGGCTTCATTCGGAAATCCACGTATCCCGATTGGCTCGCCAATGTCGTCATGGTCAAGAAAGCCAACGGGAAATGGAGGATCTGCATCGACTATACCGACCTCAACCGAGCATGCCCGAAGGATAGCTTTCCACTCCCGAAGATCGACCAGCTGGTGGATGCGACGTCCAGATTTCGACTGCTCAGCTTCATGGACGCCTTCGCCGGGTACAATCAGATCCGGATGGCGCCTGAAGACGAGGAGCACCCCGCGTTCGTGACCCCCAAGGGCCTCTACTGTTATCGAGTGATGCCCTTTGGATTGAAGAATGCCGGCGCCACCTACCAGCGACTCGTCAATAAGGTCTTCAAAGACCAGATCGGGCGTAACATGGAGGTGTACGTGGACGACATGCTGGTAAAGAGCACGCAGATCCCGGACCATGTTCAGGATCTCGAGGAGACCTTCCGCACCCTTCGACGACACCGAATGAAGCTCAACCCGACCAAATGCGCCTTCGGGGTGACCTCGGGGAAGTTCCTCGGATTCCTCGTTTCTCAAAGAGGGATCGAGGCCAACCCTGAGAAGATAAAGGCGATCCTCGACATGCGTCATCCGAACACCAAGAAGGAGGTCCAACAGCTGAACGGAAGAATCGTCGCTCTTAGCCGATTCATTTCCGGATCAGCTGAAAGGTGCCTCCCGTTCTTCAAGACCTTGCGTCAGGCGAACGGTTTCTCTTGGTCGGATGAGTGCGAACAGGCCTTTGAAGACCTGAAAAGGTACCTGGCTTCCCCGTCGCTGCTCGTAAAGCCGCAGGTCGGGGAGACCTTGTATCTCTACTTGGCCACATCTTCTGAGGCGATCAGTTCGGTGCTCGTTCGGGAAAATGAGTGCCGAACCCATCAGCCCATCTACTACACCAGCAAAGTGCTCCACGGCGCCGAAGCTAGATACTCGGAGACGGAAAAGATGGTCTTCGCCCTGACCGTCTCCGCGCAACGACTCCGACCATACTTCCAGGCCCACGCCATCGTGGTGCTCACCAACCAGCCCCTGAGGGCCGTACTGCGCCGACCCGACACATCCGGACGACTCGCTAAGTGGGCAATGAAGCTTAGCGAGTTCGACATTCAGTACCGACCAAGTTCTGCCTTGAAGGCTCAGGTCTTGGCCGACTTCATCGCTGAATGCCCGACGACCGACCTAAGGTCGGGAGCTGAAGGCCCGGGACGAGATTCGGTCTCTGAGCCGGACCCGATCTCCACCTGGGTACTTCACATCGACGGAGCCTCCAACGCTCAGGGAAGCGGGGCCGGGCTCCTGCTCACGAATTCGGATGGGGTAGTCACCGAATACGCCCTCCGGTTCGACTTCAAGGCCTCCAACAATCAAGCCGAATACGAGGCACTCCTCGCGGGCTTGAGGATGGCGAGGGAACTGGGCGTCGACAGCCTCCGGGCATTCTCCGACTCTCAGCTGATCGTGGGGCAGGTCAAGGGCGACTTCGAGGTGCGAGATCCGACCATGATCAAGTATCTTCAGAAGGTAAAGGATCTCGTGGCCCGCCTCGGGCATTTCGAGATCTCCCACATCCCCAGGACGGAGAACGCCCGTGCCGACGCTCTCTCCAGATTGGCAACGTCGGCCTATGATTCTTTGGGTCGGACGTTTGTCGAAAACCTCCAGCAGCCGAGCATCGATCGGGTCGAAGAAGTGCAGCAGCTAACGTCCGAACCAAGTTGGATGGACCCGATCGTCCGGTACTTGTCCGACGGGACCAGTCCCGAAGACCCCACGGAGGCCAAGCGACTCCGATGGTCGGCGTCGCAATATGTGATCATGGACGGCCGACTCTACAAGAGGTCGTTCTCCCTCCCTCTGCTCAGGTGCTTGGGACCGACCGACGCTGACTACGCCCTCCGAGAGGTTCACGAAGAAATTTGTGGGAATCACTTGGGGGGCAAGTCCTTAGCCTTCAAGGTCTTACGACAGGGCTACTACTGGCCGACCATGAGGAAGGATGCGGCAGAGTTGGTCCGAAGGTGCGAGCCATGTCAGAAGTATGCCAATATTCAGCACCAACCGGCCAGCCAAATCACTCCCATTGTCGCTCCATGGCCCTTCGCTCAGTGGGGAGTCGATATTCTCGGCCCCTTCCCACCGGCGTCGGGCCAAAGGAAGTTCATCGTTGTCGCCATCGACTACTTCACAAAGTGGGTCGAGGCCGAGCCCTTGGCGCAGATTACCGAGCGGAAGATGGAGGACTTCGTCCAAAAGTCCATCATCTTCAGGTTCGGATTGCCGCACACCATCATCACCGACAATGGACGGCAATTCGACAACCAAGACTTCAAGGACTTCTGCGCCAGGTTCCACATTCGTCATCGACTAACTTCAGTCGGGCACCCACAATCCAACGGCGAGGTTGAGGTGACGAACCGAACCCTGCTCCATGGACTCAAGACCCGACTGAACGAAGCCAAGGGCCTCTGGATCGACGAGCTGGGCTCCATCCTGTGGGCTTACCGAACGACCCCCCGCGTCCCAACCGGAGAGTCGCCGTTCAGTTTGGCCTACGGGACAAAAGCCATGATCCCGCTCGAGATTGGCCTGACATCTTCAAGGGTCGAGCAGTACCGCGAGCCGGATAACTCCGAAAGCCGGAGGGCCGACCTAGATCTTCTCCCCGAACTGCGAGATGAGGCTCAAATTCGAATGGCCTCCTATCGACAGAGGGTCGCCCGGTACTACAACGCCAAGGTCAGACCAAAGCTCTTTAAACCTGGCGACCTAGTCTTGAGGAAGGCGGAGGTGTCGAAGCCCTTGGACCAAGGGAAGTTGGCTCCCAACTGGGAAGGACCCTACAAGGTTGCTGACACCTTCGGGCCGAGGGCCTACCGACTGGAGACCCTTGAGGGGAAACCCATTCCCCGGACTTGGAACGCCGACAACTTGAAGCTGTATTACCAGTGAATTCTGTAATTCAATCGTTGGAATACAATTTCAGTTTGAAAAATCGGAGTTCTAACCCTTCGACTACTGATCGGCGCTCAGCCCCGACGCATCGACGCGGACCTGGCACCGACGACACATCGGCCCCTTACACGGACCGATGCATCTACGATGACGGGGGTTCATACTCCTTCTACGGTCGAATTTTCGGGCAGAATCCATCGGCCGACTGGCCGATCGGGCCCCGACCGAAGAAAGGCTAAAAGCCCACGCGGCTGTTGCCGCGACTTCCGACCAGGCTACGGCCGGTCGAGGGATATTCGGCTTACCACCGTCTATCATATGACGCGACCTTAGTCACACCCACTACTCGCCGACCGACCTACGGGCGGCTGAACGACACTCGGCTTGCCACCGTCTGTCAAAAGACACGAAACCCGACGCAAGAGCATGGGGACCCGACTTACTATCATGCCCCCGACACTGCACCGGATGATGACCGACTAAGTGCATCTACGGAGGTCCGGCCGCCGAACCTTCACTAGGTTCGGTCGGCTCCCTACTTGACAGATGCGCCCGAATGGCGACTACAATTATTGGAAACCGACCTAAAGTCGGGACACAAGCTACTTCGGAGCTGTGCAAGCCGGTTGAGTCCTACCGACTTACCCGAGTTGGCGACTTCTCTAAGTTGGCAACTAGGGTTCGACATTACAGCGATAAGAAATATTGCAAACAAGAAGCAAAAGAGAAGACAATTTCATTCATTGATCAAAAAACATTACAAAGTCGGGCCGAAGCCTGAGTACATGTATTTTCAAGAAGAGACAAAAGGAAGACGGTCGGCTGGACCGATCATTCGTCCTGATTAATCTCTTCGACCGACGGAGGATCGGGAAGGATCGGCGTCTCGACCATGAGCGGTGCTGGGTCGACGGCAGAAGGATGTCCTTCAGTCGGCAAGGGACCTCCGGTCGGCTCCTGCTCCGGGACGGCTTCCTCCGTTGGGATGATGCCTCCCGACAGATGGTCGGCCTCCTCTTCGGTTCCCTCCTCTTCGGCGAGTAGCGGGGCGACTCGGCTGACGTCCACCTCCGGGTACAAGGCATGGACGGCATCCCGACCGTCCTCAAACCCGACCCGGTAGGAGGCGAAGCCCGACTCGAGCATCTCCTCCTTGTACCGGTCGGAGGCCCGGAAGTCCTCAACCGCACGATCGGCCGACTCCCTCGCCGACCGTACTTCGTCCTCAGTATGGGCCAGCTCCTCCCTCGCCAACTCCGCCTCGGCCCTGGCAATTTCGGCGTCGATTTGGGCGATGGACAAATCCTCTTCGGTTTCCGCGAGCTTCCCCAAGCTGGCCCGAAGTTGCTCGCGTTCCCCTTGGAGTTCGGAGGTGGCACCGTCCCGTTCGCGTCGAAGACGACGCACGACCCGACCTTTGTGCTTGGCCTCCTTCTTGGCCGACTTCAGTTCGGCCATGAGCCGGGAGACTTCGTCCGTCAACTTGGCCTCCCGGTCGACCGACTCCTGCAGTTGGTCGACTAGCATCGTTCTTTCGGCCTCGACCGCCGCCGACCTTTCCTTGAAGGCTGCCCGAACGTCGCCGAACCTTCGGTATCCGGCCTCCAACTCGGACATGGTGAAGATCAACTGCCGACGGGAAAAAGCTTCGTCAGAATTATGTGGCAAGCGAAAATTCTTCTAAGGAAAAAGGTGACGCGAAGCTTACCTCCACCATCGACGGGTAGAACCGCGACAGCATCTCGGTCACCTGCCGAGACCGCAACGACTGAACGTCGGTAGGGAGGAGGATCCCCTGGCACAACCTCCTCGCAAGGTTGTGGTCGGCCAAGGCCGACGCACCCTCAGGGTAGTATGCGCTGGGGGGCATTGATCTCTCCTCCTCCGAGGGCTCCATCGGGGCTTTCCCCCGATCAGCTGCCCCGACCGACGGGGCTGGCAGCGATGGGACGCTGGAGTTCGACCCGGCGACCCCGTTGCGCCAGCGGACGCCTCCGGACGCTGTTCGGCTTCCCGAACGACATCCGGCTCCACCCGCGGCGGCGAAACCGCCGACACTCCTTCGGCCACTTCCTCGGTCGGCCTCCCCTCGACTCGGACGGTCGGAGCTGCGAGGGCTATGATCGGCTCCGACCCCTCGGTCGCCGACGCCTCCACGGTCGGCGGGACTGGGGCTGGTCTCTTGGAAGGGCGCGAAGGGCCAGCCCCCGACGCTGGCCTCTTCCTCGCGGCGGCAAACTGACGAATTTCGACGTCGGTCGGCCTCATCCTCGGCGGTGTCCCTGCAAAACCGACCAATGTCAAAGACCGGACCAGAACTACCCTAAAGCCGAACAAGAAGAAAAGCTGGGGGATCGGGCGATACCTATTCGGGGGACCAGACTCAGGCCGGCGTCATAGAGAGCTTGCTCGGTAACAAGCTCCCTCTGCTTCGGGACCGACATATCTTTGAGTCGGTGGAAGTCCTCCCGGTCGTCCACGTCGACCCGACTGTTGTCGTTGGCCTCAGTTCGGGGTACACCCCAGCGAGAAGGAAAGCCCCAAGAGGAGGAAGTGGAAACAAAGAAGAACTGGTTCTTCCATCCATGAATGGACGATGGAAGACCGGTTATGAAGGCAAGACCCTTCCGGGGGTTGAAGAGCCACCACCCTCGGGCTTTAGGGTGGGGTCGGAGCACAAAGAAGGCCCGGAAGAGGGAAACGCGGGGGTTGGTCGGCAAGAGCTGACACAACAGCGCGAAAGAAATGATTAGCCGGACAGAGTTCGGCGCCAGTTGCGCCGGACAGAGTCCGTAGTAATCAAGCAGATTTCGGACGAACTCCGGAATCGGAAGTCGAAGACCCGCACGAAGGTCCTCAACATACAGCGCCAGGTCGCCAGGCGGAGGGTTGTTGACCCGACCGCCGGCCCCTGGAGCAGAGAGCCGAAACTGCTCCGGGATGCGATAGTGCTCCCGAAGCTGATCGACGTTCGGCCCCGAAAGCGAGGAGGCCTCATCTTCTGGAGCCGATCGGTTGTCGTCGGTCGGGTTCCCCGACCGAGCTCCCTGAGTCGGTTTCCTGGTCATTGTGCAGGAACCGAAAGAAGAGAAAGAAGAGAAGAAAGCAAGAAGGGGAAGGAGGACCACGAACCCGATGGACCCTCCGGAAGTAGAGAAGAGCTCTGCCCGCGACGACCGAGAAATCGCCCGGACAGAGTTTCCCCAGCAAATGGCAAATGTGGGTCAGGGTCCGGAAGGTCCTATATATATAGGGCCGACCGACGGCCGAGATGCTCCCGCGCCGACCAAAGACCTCCAGATGCGCGACGCGTGGCGCCCGCCGGTTGGCTGAGGATTCGGCGCGCTTCGTCCCGGGACGCCCGCACCGCCCGCATTAAATGCCGGAGCGGGCGCCAGCCAACCACCTTGACACGCGGCGCGCGGGGGTTGGCTCCGCAGTCGGCCGCCCGCGCCGGTCCGCGTTCTCGATGGGACGCCTCACCCGCGATCGACGCCGAATATCCGATCGACTGACGCCGTATCGTCCGGCACCCGATCTTCTGACACCGACGTGACGACTGACGACGACAAGACGCGGCGTCTGACACCGGACGCCGGCGCGACTTCTGGCATCGACTAGATGTTCGGATCACTTGGGATTCGTGAGGTGTCAGACAACGGATCAGCCGACGGTACGGTCGGATCTGCACATGCGACAAATCCACTCCCAGTCGCCCGGCCTTGCTACCCGAATGAAGGCATCGGCCAGCTCTCCACCCGACTTAGGAGTGGAAGGGGGCAACTGTTGGGGGATACCCACCGACCGACCGACCGACGGCCCGACGAACGACTCTGACTGGCCGATCGTAAGTCGGGCGACAGGCCAACGGACGCCATCAGCGGCTAACCACGGCCATTCCACGGTCCATTCCCGACCGACTGAACCCAGAGGTCCGGTAGCCGACCCACTTGAAGCTCGCCGACCGACGGAGGAGTCCGACGCCACTCTGCTGGCCACCGACCTTGGGTCGGCCGACTCCACCAACCGCCGTACGACCGCCAGACGTTGTCAGCTCTGACACGGACATGCGGCACAGTTACCTAGGGGCATTGTCCCGCCGAGAGCCGGGTCAACCCTGGTGATTAGACGGCTACACGGCGACATGACGTTTTCACGGCGGCTCTGACAGCCTACAGTGAGTTGACAGTTCCTCACTTGTCCGCGCCATTAATGACGGCGCCATACCGTGCTCCACTATATATACCGGGGAAGGCAACAGTGCAAAGGGTCGATCCGCTCGTCTCTCCCACATACGCAGGCTCGCTCCTCTCTCTTCCTCTCCCTCTCTCCTTCTCAGAGCTCTCTGTCTGCATTTCACTGTTGCCCAGTCACCTCTCTGACTTGACCGTCGGAGGGTCCCCGCCGGAGCCGCCTTCGGTCAGTGCGGACTTCCTTTTGCAGGGGCACGCTCCCCGGCGATCGGACGACGAGGCGATTGGCCGCAACAAGACCTAATTCATTTGGGGAGTGATTTGGTATTTTATATCAAGACCGGCATGCATTTGTTACAAGTTGGGATCTCACTCAAAAAGACTAGTCGGAAGATATTATTTGAATTTCTAGGTTCTATATAAATATTCAGAATCTACCCATTGCATAGTCGATGCGGGATTAAATATTCCTCACATACTTCATTTGAGCCTTGGCATTTTTGTTAAGCTAAAAATTCGAATTCATGCAATTTGTTGACAAATACCATAAATCCAATTATAGACACCATAATTAGCTCCTGATATCCGAAATAGGTCCATTCTATAGTTACTCCTAGTCCACATGGGCGATGAGTTATGTTTACTTTGATATTATTTATCATAATTTAGTATCTCATTCAAAAAAATTAGTTGGAATGTGTTATCTGGATTCTTTAATCCTATATAAATATCGAGAATCTATCTATTTTATAGCCAATATAACAAATCTAGTATTGCCTTGTCGGTTCTTAAGCTAAGGTTGAGTTGGCTTTTGAAGGTTTTATGGTGAAATATTAATAGTAACAATACTTTATATTCTAAAAATTAACATGAGCGAGATTTTAATAACCAGTGAACTCGTAACAAATCAATCCATTTTTCTTAAGATATGTTTTGATGTTGATAATTTAAAATGCTAAGAAACTTGATATGCATGCAGCTAGAATGGCAATTTTGATTAAAACAGCTCTAGCTTTCTTTGAATGTAAATCAAACAAATGCCTAAAAGCCCCTCACCTACAACAAACTTGACCTATAACTGTTGGGATACTTGGTAGGCTCACAATATTTAACATTTTCCCATTTGATATTGGAGTTACGTATAAATTGTGCTTAGATACGTATAATGCACATGAGAGGAAGAAAGTCTTGAATTAACTTAGTCTACCATAATACATTATGTTTACTCAAGAATTTCTCTACGAGAAGGATAATAGGACAAGCAAAGTATTAATTTCTATTTTTCCTCCGACCTAATGCAACGGGTATGCTACAACTCCCATTCAATTCTGAGTGGGTGTATTTTTTCCACTACTCATAAGCATGGCATTCTCCGTGCTCTGTTTTTTATTGTCCTTTTAGTATGGGATGGTGATTTATGGTTTGGATAGAGATATAGGTTGTAGGTTGTTTCTTTTGCACGAAAGAGTGATTGGTTTCTTTTTTTGACATCATCCGTCCATTATGTGATTCTCAAAGTACTCTAATTTTTTTCTTCATCTATTTAGACAGATCTCAAAGCAGCCATTGCAAGATCCGAGTGCTAGAATCGCGAGGGAAGATGAATGCTTTCGCGTGAAAGATGCAACCGGACCCTCCCAGTAGGCGTTCCTCCCTTTCTCTCTCCAAAAAAGTTTATAAAACATGAAATATTTGTTTGTATCCCAAGTACAATAAATGGCAGATGATCCCATAGCAATTTGCATAATATACAGTAAAGCTTAATGCTTGTCGGAAAGCAAACCCATAAATTTGTTATTTATAGCAAGTAGACTTCTAATTAATGTGTAAAACATGCGAACAACGCACGCCAAAGTCGAGCAAAAGGCAGTGCCATAAAATGAAACGTAACGCGAAATCCATTTCACTCCTCGAGATCTGTGCATCGAATGGCCCAGTTTGCTAAATTCACCTGGGTCCCACCCACACCAGTCAGCATTCGCTGCACCCTGTTATCTCCACTCAGCGGATCAACTCCAGCCCCAAATCCACCGCTCCTGCAAACCGTCCGACTCGGCGCAGCTCACCCGGCTGCGTCTGGTCTCGGATGCTCCTCACGGCCAACAGCACCAAACCAAGCATGCTCACGAAGCGCCACGCGTCAAAAAACGCTGTCCCTCCCTCGCCGCCTTGCTCCGTTTCGATCTCGGATTCGGGCGCACCAGCGAGCCCCGAATCTTTTACAACCCCGCGCCACGCATCACCCGCGTAGGAAGGAAGGGAGAAGGGCTCGGGATCTGAAGAAAATAGTCGGAGAAGAAGCCCAAGTCTCCGCACGGCGCCTGGCTCTATAAATACTCCTCTCGGCTTCTCGTCTTCGTGCTTTTCCTGCTGGCGTCTTGGCGTCGTACGAGATCTTGCCGCCGGCGCTCGAGCTCGTCCTCGGAGGGATGGCGATCGCGAGGGCGAGCTCCGGCCCCGCTTACCCAGAGAGGTTCTACGCCGCTGCCGCCTACGCCGGATTCGGCGGATCCTCCAACTCCTCCTCGACCGGCGCGATCTCCAAGTTCCAGAATGATGTCGCTCTCTTGCTCTATGGGCTCTACCAGCAAGTAAGAACGCGTTTCTTTTCTTTTATTTTTTTTAACCTACTTTTTGGGAATTTTTCGTTGATCTGCCGGTCTTTTTTTGTGAATTTGATGTTTTCTAGGTTTTGGCTTGTTCATCGGGGTTGGGATCTCTGTCTATAATGTTGGTTTTCGATTTTTTCGGTAATATTTTTTTGTTGGATATCGTTGTCGTATCGGGATGGAGGTAGATCTGGGGTTGAGGGGCGTTATTGGATCCATCTTGCAATGTTGAATGAAAGCAGGGGGCTATTGGCATTAAGATAGATATGATGATTTAAGTTTCTCGTTTGGTTTTTTGTTGCATTTCGATCTATGATGTCGGAGGTGGAATGCATGTGAGTGTAGAATTAGTTGCAAAAGTGTTCGGGTTTCTGAGATCGTTGGTGGCATTGATTCTTGGCTGCAGGCAACGGTAGGGCCTTGCAATATTCCAAAACCCAGGGCATGGAATCCTGTGGAGAACAGCAAATGGACCAGGTTTGTGTTACTCAATTGCTGCTTGTGCCAGAAGTTGTTATGCTTGTTGTCTGTTTGAATTTTGAAGAAAAATGGTAGACTTTGACAAAAATAATCAACCTGATCAATTAATGGGAAAATAGAAAACTTCTGACATTTGGGGATGTAACATTTATACTTGCCGCTGTCTGCATGTGCTACGTTCTTTATGTATATTTGCTCGTGCTCTATTTGGTGCTATAATTTCTTTTATAATTAAACATGTTACATTACGGAATAAGGCAAGAACAAATTTGAAGTTTTTACCTACATTGCTCAAGATATTAGTGCTAAGTTAGTTATTAAGAATGTAGAGATAAATCCACATATGCCATCACAAAAAATTACGAAAATGTCAAAATCATGACAATTAGCATGCTTTATCTAAAGAAGCAGAACTACATTGTACTTTTGGAATCTTTATGAAGATAGAGTAGGTTTGGCGAGCGAGTTACTAATTTTGTTAGATAGGTGGCTTTTGAAAGCAAGGAGGTAAAAAATATGGAGATAATTAATTTTGACGTGTCTGTTGTTAGCTCATATAATTAAATGAAAAAATAGTGATACATTTTGTGTGTGAGAGAGGATAGCTTGGGACATCATGCCTCCAGTTAAGGTCCAAAGATTTCATCTCATTAGCCACTATGGAAGGATCTTATCCTGTGCGAACATCAATACGAGAGTGAACAATGTGGATAACATTCATCACTAGTGTGAGGAGGAAAGCGAGGCCATATGTGTAATACTTTGTGATGATAACATGTGTAGGAACCACCACCTCAGTTGTAATAGCAATATTCATAGTACAAAATCATTCATTACCTGTTTTGTATGCTTGCAGATGTGACTTTATGAAAGTGAATAGCCAAGACCTTGTCTAATGGCTGTGAGGTGTGGTGTCTTTATATTAACCAATGCTTGTTGTAGGTCATTAATGTAAACTTTTAACTGCAATCCTGTTTGATCAAACATTTTCTAGTGTTTTGAATCTGTTATCTATTTGCCACATATGTCTAGTTATTGAAGGTATTTGTGTATTACCATGAAATATGTAAGTTCCATTACCCTTTGGGGTATAATATTTTGGAAGAAAAGAATAGATTCTGACAAATGATTGCAAGAATATAAAGATTTGTTTCTTGTACCCTTGTGCATTTGTTAGAGTTGGCCACAGTGCATCATCAACCAGACAGAGGTCCAGCCATCCTGACTTCAAGCCTAATATTTGAAGCTCAAGCTTGGCCTAGGGTCGACCTGACCCTATTTGGCCAAACCTGCACCATCCATCCCTCCTTCCTAGCCTCATCCTCCGTCTTTCTTCTTCTTTAAGCCCAAAGCCCTCACTAATCCCACGCCTAATCCTAGCTCTCAATCTCAAATGTAGTCATGTTTTAGACTACCAGACAGTATTTTTTTAATAGAACATAGGGAGGGGAATCCCTAACTCTAGAAGAGGTTCCTCTGGATTATCATCTGCAGAGGAGTCATGGTCCCAATTTACCCTTTTCTAGAATTGATGTAAGAAGAAGGTTTGCTTCTCAAAGAAGAGAGAGAGAGGCATACCAATGTGTCCAAGATTGCTTACTGGCACGCAGCTATGGCAGTCTAGCTGCAACTTGATGAAAAAGAGGAGAGGAGGTGCGAAGGAAGAGAGAGAGCCGAAGGAATTTACGGCAGATGACTTTAGTCTCCCCTAGATTAGCTTGGGTCCAAAAATGGAATTGTAGAATTGGTAAATTTTGTGTAACTGTTTTATAAAATATTTTTATAGAAAATGCATAGTTAGGTTGGTTCAATCTAGGCCTATTCATTATTGAGTGAGTATCGGCTTGGCTCAAATCTTGATCAGACCTAGAGATTCAGTTGTAGCTGAGGCCATTGGCCCAAAATGAACATTGGTTATCTTTGTTCGCCCAAGGATTTAAATCTTGAGGTATGGTGCCATATTACTCACTAGTTAGTACAATAAGTAGTGCAGTATCTAATACCAAAACAGAAAAAAGTGTGTAAAAAAATGCAATATGAAGCCAAGCAGAATGGGGTTTGTAAGGGGTCTATATATATGATATGGGTTACCAATGATTAAACTCTGATGGGATGCTGAATACCAGCTTCTTGCCAGTATGTAAAGCAAGATGGGCCAATTTTTGAATTGTGTGGTCTGCCCAAAAGGGCTAGGCTGGTTGAAGTGGGCAGATTAGGCCAGGTTTTCTCAGGTCTGATCTCTTGCTTTTGACTTCATGAACTCTAAAATTTGTTATGTCTACCTTTCAGAAGTTGAATAACATGACATGTTTGCTTTGATGCATTTGAGACTTTTTTAATGAAAATTTTATAATTCTAAAAGCCAATAATTCATATAACAAACCACATGATCCAAATATTAATACTAATCTAGATCTTGTGATCCTCTCTAGTCCTGTTCTGAGAATGAAGTTTACATTATCTAAGTGCATTTCATTAGAGGATACTAAGATCTCTATTGTGGCTGGTAAGATTTTGACCACAATGATTTTAAGAAAGTGGACCAAGTAACAGTGACATTGAAATAGGGTTCCATGTCAGTGACTGAACCTTTTAAAATATGGAATGAATTGAAGGCTTTAATTCTCTTTAAATACTTATGATGATTAGATTTAATTATGATTTAGGTGATTGCTGGCTGATGTTCTCCAAAGTGTATTGTCGGGGAATCCTGTCAAAATTCGAACATTCAAAAGAATCAAAACAACATTCTAATTGCTGCTTGCTTGGATGAAAAGAGAGGCTCTTTAGGAGCAATTGAGTTACTAATTTATCTACGTCGATATAGCTACTACTAGGAACAATTTATTCTCTTTCAAATTTGTTCTTAATCAACTGAATTTCAGCTTAAAATTGTATTAATTTTCCTTTGAAGACTTTTGTTTGATACTATGCTAGTATTGTTTTCAATGCTGATTCTTTGAGGAAATCAATAAATTCCTAGAGCATATTTTTGGGTCTTTATTTTTGTGAAGGTATATTTTGTGGGCATGGTGGAATTGGTAGTCCAATCATGAATCTTAGGGCCATAACTGACAAGAGCATCGCACAACATGATGACTAAGGCAGTTCATCATTATGCCAGTTGATCAGTGGTAGAGAATTTTGTCTTACTATTACTACCATGATTTTTTCCTAATATAAAACTCTGTATCTTTTATGGTGCCTGCATTCATTGATTCTGAAGAGTCTCTGGTTCAAATAGACTATTTAAGGTTAGCTATCTAAATATTTGGTGCTGTCTCAGGCATTTAGTCAACTATTTCTGCATGTCCTGTTTCATCATTTCTTTTACCAAAAACCATAAGAGAATTGCTGTATTATATGGTTGCATGGACATGTTGTTTTCATGATCTTTTTGCTTTATTGAACCACATTTTGGGTAAATATTTCATATGATTATGTACATATGAAACTTCAGTTTAATTAATTTAGTAGAAAGTAATATGCTGTCACATAGTTGAATTTTAATTACATTCTCAGCATGAACAGTCTTTACTTCTCATCTCTCTCTGTCTCTCTCTCTCTCTATCCCTCTCTCTACCTCCCTCTTGTCTTTTGATTATGTAGAGTATTTAAAACTAATTTTATTTATCCTTTCAGTTGGCATGGGCTTGGGAACATTCCTTCAACAGAGGCAATGCGTCTTTTTGTGAAAATTTTGGAGGTATACATGGAGACATAATATTATTGACAACGTATATCTGGGTCAAATGACTGATCACCGTAACATCCTTGATAGGAGGAAGATCCTGCTTGGTATTCAAGTGTCACTGTGGAGCCTACTGTAGATGTTGAGATGCATGTAAGTATGCTGAGTCTAAAACTCCTCTGACTTGGGCACCATTTGTTTGTTATGTTGGTAGGAGGTTTTTAGCTGTACATTCTTTGTCCCAATGAATTATCTTGCTTTTTTTTCTCTTAGGAAAACTAAATGATCACCTGTTTTGGCTACTAGAGGGAAAGGGGGTGGGTTAATATATCTGGTTTTATGTGCTAATAAATAGTAATTCACACTTGTTTTAATCCTTCATGTTAAACCAGTTGGATGAGTGGATTTGCTATGATTACTCAAATGATATGGTAAAATGCATATCGAATAAGGAAAGCAAAAATTATTGATTATGATTTATTCAGTTATTCAATAAGATATGCTCTTGACATAATTTGTTTAAGTTATTGGGATCTTCATATCTTTAAAAAATTACCAACTTTGTAGGCATTTTTAATTTTTTATCCTATTGATCCCAACCATCAATCAAAACTTTGAGGTTTTTATTTTGTTCTTTTCTTGAAATGATGATTTCAGTAAATTGTTCACCGGATATCTTTTTTTTTTTTTTGTGGGGGGGGGGGGGGATGCGGCGCAGTGATTCAACACTTATTCTTTTCTCTTATCTTATTAACCTAGTGATCTTGATATTTAAATCACCATTTATGCTATTGTTTACCATTTCCACAACCAGTGGTATGAATCCCTTCTGTTTTGTCAAAATCTGTAAGGAAAATTTTGTACAGCATGGTCCAATCAATTCAACACTTTGTTTGGCAATTATTCTTTAACCTATTTGAACAAGCCTCTCCTAGTATCATTTAAGCAAGCATTAGAGCAGCAATGCCAACTGCATTTTTGCAAATGACTTACTGATAAATAGCAGAAAGGATCATGAGTGAAACTCATTGGTAGATTCTACTGAAGATAGCCCACATCATGATGGACATGCACATGAGGTAATTTACTTATGCATACATACTACATACATATGTATATACATATATATACATACATATACATACTTTGGGCTTGCACTCCATTGTAAAACCTCCACCTTTCTCAAACTCAAGATGCAGTATATCCTTTGTGGGAAAATTGTAGCATAAGAAAGGTGACGTAGTAATAAAATTATAGGGGACCATATAAAATGTGTCCAACAAAGTTCGCCAAGCCAGTACTAGGGCTTGTATCAGCCAGTACCCACTTTGGTATGGCACTGGTGTATACCGTACCACGCTGAGGCATACCTAACCCGGGGGAGGGAGAAGGAGAGGCATGAAGAGAGAGAGAGAGGCTTACGAAGAAGGGGAGAGAAGAAGAATGAGAGGGAGGAAGAGATTGATGACAGTAGAACCTCTTTTGTGTGTGTGAGGGGGAGAGAGAGAGAGAGAAGGGCTTACCTTGAGAATAATAGCATTTGCCAGTATCAAAGGGGAGAGAGACATGCTGGTTGGCATTGAAGAGAGGTGAGAGGTGTCGATCAGCATAGAAGGGGGGGGGGAGTGAGCAAACGAACAAGAGCTGTTGAGAGCCCTCTTAAGCCTTGTGGCCAAATCATCCCAATTTGGTGTTGGTTCAGTTGGGTATGGGCCGAACTGCCCGGTTCGGGACAGTTTGGCGAATGCTAGTTGCCAAGATAATCGGGCAGTTCGGCAAATGCTAGTGGCCAAGGTACTTTTTCTAAAAGCATAAGCTTGAAATATGATTCTTGAGGTCACAGTTGTGGTGAAGCATAAACAACTAATCAATAAAGCTTTAGCGATGCAGTCAAGCTGTTAAAATTTACCTCTAATGTTGGACAAATGATCAAATTACCTTCAAAAACTGATATCGACAATTGGATACTGCTGGTTGCAAGATGGGGAGGTTGGCAATGTAGACTGGTAACAAGATGTGCAAATTTGATGTTACATGGAATGGTTACTTTAAAGGAAGAAGATCTAGAATGGTAACTTGTACGCAATCAATGTAACTGAGAGATGAACCCTGATATGGCAACATGGGGAAATACTTCTAATTGGAGCCCACCAAGGTAATCACCTATAAGAACACTAGAAGCTTAGAGGCTGGTCTTCGAGCTCCACTGGTACCAGAGGCAATGGAAATAGGTTTTTGGTATGCATTTTTTCTCAGTGCATGTTTGATGAGTGACAAATTATAATGCTTAAGATCTTAAATATCTTTTGTTTTTGAGTCAATGTGGATCCAGGTCTTCATGTCTAAAAACTTGAAAGAGGAGCAGTGACGCCTTATAGAAGGAATAACATGTCTAGAAACAAGAGAATTTGAATGTTTAGTGGAACTGGTAAATAGTGGACACATCAAGGCACCTAATGATGCTCCAAGGGAAGGCTAAAACATAACAAAGGAATTGCATTTGCATCAAGGACATGTAGCAGATAGTAAACAGGCTAACCTGGGATGTTGGATTGGTGGGACAGTGCTATTTTGTGGATAATATCGCATGCATGGAGCACAATCCACAAGATTTTCTCGTGCTATGACTGTAGCACACTACTTCGTGATGGGTTGGCAGTGATGACAAGTAGAAGAAGTAGACAGGTGAATGGTAGCCACTTGTTTCCACAAAATATGTAAAATAGGATTTCCGCATGGTGATGTAGAATGAGATGGAATATTACAATAAATGTTATATACAGATATACAAGGCTAAGAAGCCTGATTTAATGTCTAAGACCTATTGATTAGTAGGGAGACATGGATTCCCTTCAACGTTTATCAAACTCCTACATAGTTGAAGAATTCCAATGTATGCTTAATTATTTAGTTCAATGGATCAGCACACAAGCTAGCAATATAGTTTAATGACAAAATGTTGCCGTAAACTTGTTACATATTGAATGCCTCAATTTCAAGTGTTAGGAACTTAAAAGGATAAAGGAAGCAGCTAAGATGTTGGCATTAGTGAAAAAGGAGTACAAGAAAATTCAATCGGGGTTTGTGTGAAGGTACAAAATCAGCTATAAAAGTCTTTAAGATCAGGATCTTAATGAAAGAGAAATGGACTAACATGGATTAAACTGATAGGATTTTGAGCCAACAAACACCAAGAAGAGACTCAAATGGATGCAAAACATGCTAAGGCCATTTATGCATCATTGTGATCTGTACTATTAATGCATGATATGTCTATGTGGTGTTGATTGATACTGGCACAATCAATGATATTCTGAACCTTGAAAAAAAAAAATTACTGTTATAATGCTGCACTGTCCTGAGCATTATCATGATTCAATTCTCTTTACATCAGTCTGTCTCCTGATATTAATAGCTAAAATATATATTGAATTGCCTACAAGATTCAGACAATAGCTCTGCTAGCAAGTGCACACCCAGTTGTTTTGGGACTGAAATGACAGTTTTTGCATACATTTTGCAAGCATTCCTTTATTTCAGCAAGTTGTGTTAATGATGGAATGGCACAATGGCATATAAATATTCTTGGCTACTTGCCAATTAAAACCTTCACCTAACTATCAAGAATCAACTTATGGTTAATTATAGCATTCCTTCTCTTAAATTGTAATGCTTATATTCATCAAATCCTCATTATCTCTGTTCCTGTTTCCTTGCAGAAGTCAAAAGTGGAGCCAGCAACTCAGTCTGCCACCCCTAACGGAAATTCTTTGCCAGAGACTAAAACTATTTCAGCAGAAAATGGAAGTGTGCTGGAGGCCCAGGACAAAGATGTTGTGATGGAGGGTCTTAGTTCAGTTGGTATTTATGACCAATGGGTGGCACCTTCAATATCTGGACAGCGCCCAAAGCCCCGCTATGCGGTCCTCTATCCATTATCAGATTTGACTTTAATTTGTAGGACTGAATTTTTCTTATGTTCTCAAATACTAAATAGTATCTTCCATCTATGCACAGCATGGAGCAGCTATCGTGCATGACAAGATGTATGTTTTTGGCGGAAATCACAATGGTCGTTACCTTAATGACCTTCAGGTTTGTAACATTAGTGACAATCACCTTATAATTTCAGTTAGAAAGAACAACATGTGTTTAGGATTGGTTAACTGCTTTTGAAGGGCAAAGTATCTAGTTGAAAGTTGCAGGCTGATGATAATTAAGCCGTACACAGTATAGGTTGTTTATCATGTCTTTGCAATTTTATTTTAGAAATTCCTTGTATTGATTATCGGAGAGATAATGGTAATTTTCTCTTTCCCATTATGCAGTGTTCTTTTTCCTGATCAATTTTGTCTAAACTATTTAGTCCAAGGGGTTTTTCTTATATCTTGTTTTAATTAAAGGTTCTGGATTTGAAAAGTTTGACATGGTCGAAGATAGATGCTAAAGTGCAAACAGGATCTCCAGAATCACCAACCATAGTGCCAGTAGCTCCTTGTGCTGGCCATTCTTTGGTAATCTTGAAAATTTTCCTAATGTAGTACTTAGATTTGCTGCAAGCTAGTTGTTGGCACATATAGTCTGTAATAAATTATATCCATCATCACTTCTCCACAATCCCATTTTATTGCAGATTACATGGGGAAACAAAATTTTATCTGTTGCTGGGCACACCAAAGATCCTTCTGAGACCATTACAGGTTCAAGTCATTCATTTTTCACAAGCTTCACTGGTAATTTTCTTTTTTTAAGGAGAATTTGCCCATTGTAGTAACCTTTTTGGTTTTTTTTTTTTTTAAATTTTTATGCTAGTGAAGGAATTTGATCCGCAGATTTGTATATGGTTGGACTTGAAGACTTATGGGAAGCCACCGGTAATCTTATTCTGATCTCTGCTTGAGTATGTCATGTGTAATGTCATATTTTCCATCTTAAAATCATTAAAACATGTGTTTCTTTTTCTTTTTGGTATTCTGCATATTTCACAGTTATGAATGGACAGTTTTGATCGGTCCAATCTGAATTAAATGATTTTATTAAATTTAACATTGCACAAAGCAAGCATCATGGGAAACAGGTGTTTATGCCATGAAATATATTATTATAGCCATTTCTTTTTTAAAAAATTACTTTGTGTTATGCATCCTACAGTTGTATGCCTTGAAAACTATCTCTTGAAATGTTTGTTATACATTGTTTGCAGCTCTTAATTAAATACAAAAGTTAGCTGGAAGGCACAAAATTCATAGGCAAAAAGATGCATCACTATTTATTTTTTTTTAGTACCAACAATTCATGATGTTTACTTCAAATTCTGATTTTTCCTGTTTGTATTAAAACTCGAAAATCTCAAAAATGGATTACTAATTGCTTGTTTTTATTATAATTTTATTTAATTTATTATACTTCTTTTTTTTTTTTTTTTTTTGTAGATTTCCCGTGGAGGTCAATCAGTGACGCTTGTTGGGAACACTTTAGTCATGTTTGGTGGTGAAGATGCAAAGAGATCTCTTCTAAATGACTTGCACATTCTTGACTTGGAAACCATGACCTGGGATGAAATTGATGCTATGTAAGGGTAGAATAATTTATTGAATATGAATAAATATTTGGCATTTGTTCTCATGATAATTGTAGTAGTGTTGCTTTCAATTGATCATTTGAATGAGACACGCAGAAAATGATACATATTACTGAAGGTGTGCATATGGATCTCCACATTACCACCCTAAAGACCATGGCCCCATTACCACCTTAAAGACCATGGCTATTCTACGAAAAAAAGGACCATGGCTATTATGCTTTGTCATTTTTGTGTGACTTTAAATAAAAAATGTGCCTTCCTTTTTCTCTTTTTAATTTAAAACTTAATTTTTTTCACATATGAAATGTCATCTTCCTTCCGTAATGTCCATTATTAGATAGGGGACAAAAAAAGAAACAGGAATTTCACAGATGCAAATAATTGTGGCCCTAAACAGCAACTCAGCCAGCATTATCCTATCTATTATTGGCTTTATTTCCTGCATGCTTTTAAGAGATATGTACCCCTCATGCAACTTTTTTTTTTTTTTTTTAAATGCTTCCTACAAGTTTCTTCCTAGTTTTATAGGTGCTTTCCTCTTTTTTAATCCTTTGCACAAATCTAAGCCCTGCCATTTTTTAAAGAAATTCTTATAAACTTCATTGCAAACAGTCATATGACTCATATTGCCTCAAAGAAATCTGCATTATTTGATCCTATTCAGGTACAACTCAGAGGCTTTCTTATTGTGCTTCTCAACTTGTAATTTCTTTTTCCTAATGTCTTCATTCCCCTCAATGTTTGCTAATTGGTGGTTTGTGAATTGTTGACACTCATACATTCACACCTATGTCAAACATCTGTCTGCTAGACTGTCTGTATACCTTATATATCAAGTATCAACATCATACCATTATCTTCGAAGGTTTTTCACTTTTAAGCATGGATCCTCATGACATTTTAAAGAATATCTTTTACTAATTCCCTTTATATTCCTCCTAAAATTGCATTTACATTCCAAACATCTAAACTTCAAAATTTATATGTATATCTACTAAAGGTGTATTCTTAAGGTACTAAATTGTTTCTTAGACCTACATGACTGCATCCTCCAATATTTCTCCTATAAGGTTAGACACCAATTAGGCTCGTAAATCAACAGACCTTGTGACAAAGGTTTCATACAATGTATTAACAGTATCATACCAAAGCCAATTGCAATGGAGGAGTTTAAAACTATTCCTTGGTGTGAGCCTATTGCAATAGGAACTAATTGCCTTCACCACTGCGTGAATGCTGGTTAATCTTATACATGTCTGATAATCTGAACATAACCATTTTGCATGCTTTCTTCCTAAATGGATCCGAAGTTTTTCTGCAGCACCTAGTCCTTTACTTCCAAGTTGATAACATGCATTTTGTTGTTTATCTTGTGAACTTTTCTATTTGTTGCCATAATCATACAATACTATTGATTATTGACAACATAAACCCAGTCAATGGACTCAGACCCGTTCTACTTTCTTCCATTTTTCTCTAAAATTTGTATTGATTGTTGACCTGACTAACATAAACCAAATTGGTTCACCTGGATCAATGTTATTTTCATCTCCTCTCTTTATAGTTTTTTAGTAAATTGGAGCTATACTACTGTAACTTGATGATGATTGATGATTGAAGATTGCATAATGTAGACAGGAGGGTTTGGCAAACCTTCTCTTGGCATAGTGTACGAGACCATGTGTTTTAAGATAATATAATCTCAAGATTCTAATCATACAGCAAACTATTTTCTCACGAATGTCTCCTAATGCTTGGGCACAAACCTAGAAGCACACATTAAAGGCATCTGAACTTGACTCCACTGTTAACATATGTTTTAAACTCATAATATTGTTAAACTGAAACCTCAGACTCTTTGGAACATGAGGTTGCCTTGTATTTTTTGAACAGTTAGGTTATCATGGTGACAACATGAAACCGGTTAAGAAATTATCGTAGCAAATAGTCACACTGATGATTGATATTCTTATTCTTTATTATTATTATTTTTTTTAGAGGCACTCCTCCTTCTCCAAGGTCAGACCATTCTGCTGCTTGCCATGCAGAGCGGTATCTTTTAATTTTTGGTGGGGGTTCTCATGCCACATGCTTCAATGATCTGCATGTCCTTGACCTGCAGACAGTAAGATCCGCTCTCTCTTTAAGCATATTAGAAGATGAACCTTTTCTATCACTTCTTTTAGTAATATCTTTTGTTGCAGATGGAATGGTCTACAGCAAAACAGCAGGGTGTAACTCCAGGACCACGCGCTGGCCATGCGAGTGTAACAGTAGGGGAGAACTGGTTTATTGTTGGTGGTGGTAACAATATAAATGGTATGTTTGTGAAGCATCTGCTTTTTAAATGTCTCATTTCATGGCAAATGGTTTATTCTGTTTGGATCATGTTCTGTATTTGTATCTGTGAATAGCTGTGATTATGCCTCAGTTTCTGTGAATAGCTGTGATCATGCCTCAGTTTGTTTCAGCTCTTGTTCCATTTGCCATTCGCTTTTCCTGTTGGGTTTTTTTTTTTTGGGTATGTAAATGTGATTATGCATATTAAACAACTTATTTTTTTTCTATATTTTAATTTATTAACTTTTGAGCTGGGTTTTGTGTGAAAATACATAAAGCAAACAGAGATGCAATTAAAATATAAGCACAACTATGGTCCATAAACAACACTTAATGCCCACTATATGATAGTGTTGGTCTAAAGTATCCTTTTTCATGTTCTTAAAAATGACATGCAGTGGGATACCTATCTTCTGCTGGGAAAATAATTTTCCTGATGATCACCTTCTCTGACTGCACTTTCTGGGATTTTCTTTACGTTCTTAAAGTTTCAGTTATTTTTTCATGCTTGTTGCAAAAATATTGCTGCGCCTTGTTTTGGATAAAGATCATTGGCTAATGTTGGAATTGACAAACCTAAAAAGTAGGATTTGAGGATTTTTACTATACAAATGAGTTACGTTATTAGTCCTAGACTCTGAAAATGATGAAAAGGTCTGTAGATGTATTGCAAGTAAAAATTGGTTTCAGATTAGCATGTCATGGATGACTTTTGAGCATTTTTGGAAGCTGGCTAAATCTACAGGACATAGGTTGCAATGATTTAAGATATCATATACAACCTACGAGATCAAAATTACTGTCTCTCAAAGGGAACATGTATACCTAGATGTGGTTTATCAGTTCAAATCTAATCACACATCTGATCTTCTTTCAATACTAACAGAAAAATATAATATGTGCTTCCACACATGGCCTACAAGCCCTAGAGTCATAGAAAAGGTAGAAACAGAACAGGGTACAATAAATCTAACAAGAAACTTCAGCTATCTATTAATTTATGGATGTTCTCTTCAAATTTTACTAGCTAGAGCCTTATTAGAGATTTATGGTAGTTTTAACCCTTTTGGCATAGGAAGTTGTCTGTCTGATGGCCTAGTAAGGGCAATGCAGGAGCCATCACTTGAATATGAAATTAGGTCCTAGATTGGTGGCTTGGCTGAATTAAAAACAGTTGGTCGAGATTTCAGTGAACACTTGGATGCCTATTTGCAGCCTTTTTTCTGGTTGAAGACTGCATATCCAATTAAGATCATGGGGATAACATGAAAACCCAAAAACTGTTTTCTAAAACCACTGCAGTACTGAAAAATGGAAGAATGCTATTTGTATTGCAGCACCACATGTACTTCTTCCCATCATGGCACTCATGTCTAATAAGGAGGGTTGTTTTTTTAACATTCATGTAAAAATCATGCAGAATGTAAATAGAAAGGTCAGATCAATTACAAAACTTGCTCTTAACTACTAATCAAAGAGAAGAATATTGTGACAATAATCAATAATAAAGAAGGTTTGTAATAGGAACGATCTAACAATATCTCCAATACCATAAATTTTTGTTTTACTCTAAATTGCCAGAATTGGGATCGAGTGTGGAAGTGGGTATGAGTGGAGGTGCAGCGAAGCATATATGTAGAGAAGACTTGAAGGTAGCCTTAGGAAGTAGGTGCAGGTTCAAGAAATTTGGGAGGTTCTGAAGCAGGTACATTATGGTTTCTAGAACTTTCTTGCTACTAAGGATTAACTCTATAACCCATAACGAAATTCTAGAAAAAATTGTAGCAATGTTACATTTCTGTCCGTGTTAGATTGTGGTCTCATTTTACTGAATGGTATGCTGTAGATAACCCGGCCAAGCACTTGGTTAGATATAATACTTGTAGAAATCATCTACAGACCTCATATAAATCATATGCCCGGTAGTGGCAGTAGCAAAGTCCTTTTAGGGATTACTTGGTAGCTAATAAAACAAGAAGTGGAAAAATAGCAAAAGAGAAGATGGATAATGAAGAGAGAGGGAACTGAGAGAGAAAAGAATAATAAAAAAGGAAATATGGGCATACATTCTGACTGATATGGTTTTTTACTGTCTTTTATATTTAGTGAAGACTGTGACCAGTTGTGGGCACAAACACAATATGTACAGGCTGCATACGATGTTGATCACATTAGACTGTTGAATGCCTACAGCTTATGGAACATTTACACAAAGTATATGGATATGATGCAACACATACAACAAAACTCAGAAAACTTGGATACCATATGAATAGGATATGGTAATATAAAGATATATTTTTCAAATACACATAAAAGAAGCATCCATAAAACAAATGGGTTTTGTCAATAACATAACTGCTGCTCCATACAATAACATGAAGATTCACAAACTCCATAATCTGGTTGTCGCTTGAATTCATAGATCATAATCCATGCTCCATATAATGAAATCACCATCACAAATTCTAAAATTTAATGTCCATCATGTCCATCAGTAAAAGGTCATTATTCATTCTTTTGTTTAGCAAAAACACCCTACTTATCCCCAATAGTATCTAGGAGGTATCTAGGATGTATCCAAAAAATATGGAAGACCTTTTTATTCTAAAAAACAGGATTCAGAAAGTAGGTATCCAATGTACATCTTAGGCATATCCAATGATTCTTTATAAAAAAAGGGAAAATAGGTATTTTCTTGGAGCGAGCGTGTTTTGTAAAGGAAGAATTAAGAATATGTTTTCAGTGAGATGTCGGATGCTCATAAATTTGCTTATGCACAATTTCATTACCCCCTATAAATTTCAACTTCTACTCATTTTCACACAGCCACATTGAAAGTATCAATTCAGCTTTAGTTTCCAAGATAGTTTATGTCAACATTGAAAGCACCAACTTTGTACGTACATGTTTATCAAAAGTGAACCTTGAAAGAGTAGTTCCAATTGATAAGGAAATCATATTAGGCAATATTTTATCATAACTTCTGAGCTTGGTTTGAGTTTTTTTCATTTATCAGTATCATGGACTCTGTAAATCAAGTGAGTGATTGTAACTTGTTGTAATCGAAAGGAAAGCCAAAGGTTGTATTGTTGTTTATTTTAAGATTTAAACAAAGTTAATCAATATTTTACTTAAAGTGTAAAAAAAAAAAAGCAATAATATGATGGCTTTTGATCTTTTGTAAACTTGCTAAGTTCATTTGAGTATTCTTGTTGGTAATAACACATTATTTATTTCAGGGGTCTCTGAGACTCTTGTGCTCAGCATGTCTACATTAGTTTGGTCGGTTGTTACCACTGTTCAAGGACGCATGCCCCTTGCCAGTGAGGTATGTTTTGTTTATTTCATATTCTCACATTTAAATGGAGCTTGAGGTCCTTATGATATTGCCATATCATGTAATTATGATATTAGCAAGTCAGCAAAAACTTCTTGTGCAGTGGCATGTAAGTTCATAAAATCATTCTGTTGAAACCCCCCTACCTTCTGTTTCGGAAGCTTTAAAAATGGAGAGATGTAGTCATTAACTGAAGTAAATGAAAACTCAGAGCAAGCCAACAACAGGAAAGCGGAAACTACCTTCATCCTCTATACTGTTATTATTATTTTAAGTTTTAAAACTGAAAGCATGCATGTTATGTGAATTCAGTTACTAAAATATGATGCAGCCCATGGTTGATTTCGGTTTTTGATTGTTAACTTACGAGTATCTGGGATTTAATTCCTGAATTCTGGTCAAACAAATTGGCCGCTTGATATAAATATCAAAAGGTAGAATCCCAAATTGAAAATATACTGCAAATTATTAGATTCCTAGTCCTGAAATATGTATGTGATCTAATTTCAAATATTAGCTTCTAAAACTGGGTACTTGCTGAAGTATAGAGAACAGGAAAGAGCAAAATTTATGTTGCAGTTCTTATATACGAGTGTAACATATTCCATATACTTGCTTACAAAGGGTAAAAAGGATTCCATGCAATATAGTTTGTCATAACATTGCAATAGGGAAAGATATGGATTGACCATGAACAAGTTCCTTGCTTACTAGGTTGTGTGTATTAACCACTCCACACCTTTTTGGAATCTAATCATCAAACTAAAGCACTAATTTTATGTTCAGTGCCAATGCAAGTTATTATAGGAATTTATCAAACCATTAATTGCATTTAGTTATTGATTAGCAGGCCATGTTCTGTAAGATGGGCCAAAATCATTATGAAATAAGCTCTTGGTCATGAAAGTCCAAAGTGTAGTATTGCATGAACTAGTTTGCTTGGTTGGAGTATAAAAGAATTCCCTGTTTTGGAGATCTCCTGTCCTACATGGTAGGATGATTGAATAGTTGTTTTTGTTTGGTCATTGATGTTTGGATTTTTTCCCCCTTTAGGGCCTGAGTTTAGTTCCAAGCACCTACAATGGAGAAGATTTTCTTGTGTCATTTGGAGGATATAATGGGCGATATAGCAATGAGGTAAAGAATAATCATACTTATATTGTCCCCCCTTTGTAACTATCTGTTTTAAGATTCTTTCTGTTGTGTAGGTCTATGTGCTCAAACCAAGCCACAAAGCAGATTTGCAGTCCAAAATTATAGAGGGGCCTGTGTCAGACAGTATTGCTGCCCTGCTGCCAACAACAAATGCCAGTCGGGATATGGAACCTGAGATTGAGGCAGCTCAAGATGGAAAAATAAGGGAAATTATAATGGACAATGGTGATCCGGAGCTTGTGGTAAGCTGATGTGGAATTATATTATCTTAAGAATCTAGGTTTACTTTTTCATTTGAAAATTAATTCTCATGCATAAAAAAGTAGAATAGGTTTTTGTGCCATACAATTACAGACCTAGATAGATCTGTATATCATATAAGAGATCTTTTTTCTCATAATCCTAACACTGGCAAAATGTCGACGTAAATATATCCATGTGAGCATTTGTACATAACAGCCTCTACATAAATGCAAAAACATGCAAATGGTTTAGGTTTGTCAGTTCAAAATTGGACTGATTATTTTAATTAATTGTTTCAGAATTTTTGAGATGTCAGTTTTTTCTAATTTTACATCCTTTACCGAAAATTCTTAGAATATCAGAAGTGAGGAAACAGGTGAACAACTGGTAGCAACACTCAAGGCAGAGAAAGAGGAATTAGAAGCAACACTTAGCAAGGAACAATTGCAAAGCCTCCAATTTAAGCAAGAGCTAGCTGAAGCAGAGACTAGGAATGCAGAACTTACGAAGGCAAGTTTCATTTGTACTTCATTGCTCTTTCTTTAATGAAATTTGTTTTTTTTCCTGCTGCATTGCAAACATGAAAAATCCTAGTTGGTGTTCCATGCCACTTAGAAACTGATTCTGTTTATACCTCATTAAGTTGGTTCCTTTTTCTTTTCTTTTTGGTGTCATAAAAGGTATGCTAGATCTGCTCGTTGTTTAGGTTTGTTAATTTGATGCTTTGTTCTGGAACTGCAAATACTAAGAATAGACTTTCCATAATGGCATCACAACTTGATATTTCCAGTTTGTCTTTCTATTCTTTATAGATAACAAGAGGCATAACCTCACAAAAAACTTGGAACATTTACCCAGAAAAGTAGCTTTATCTTTTCTTTGTGTATGAACTTTGTAGGAGCTTCAATCTGTGCGTGGCCAACTTGCTGCTGAGCAGTCAAGGTGTTTCAAACTTGAGGTATGTATAATGCAAGGTTGCTTTTATCCATCTTTTTCTTTTTCCTTTTTTTTTTTTTTCTGTTGTGTGGGGTGCGGGGGGGGGGGTTCTATTGCTTGTCTTTGATGTAATTTTAAATGTTCTGACTCACCTAAACTTGCAAGCTACACTATAGCGTCTTAAACTAAGAAAGAATATTTGTTTATATTGTAAAGTTGTTAGTGCAAACTACCCCAACCATGATAGCTCTTTTTTCCTGAATAACCGACCACCTCTTGCCTCCGCTTGTATTTCTTGAGAATCATGGCGGAAGTTCCAGAAATTATCTTATAGTAATGATGCAGGAATTTCTCATGTCAAAAACTTGGGGAAACATCTCTCAAGATTAAAGAATGAAAAAACCTCCCAACTGAAGAGAGGTGCAAGTATAGCACAATTAGTCTCTTCCTTTGGTGGTCATTTTTCATATTGTTGTTTGACCTTTTACTAGGTTCCACGGGTAGTTGGATAACAAATTGGAGATTATATAGGTTGAAACTTATCGGTCTTGGAATTCTTTTGGTTCAAAATAATTGCACACAAATTATACACTACATATAATGTTGGCTAAAATGGATCAAAACATGGCTCAACCTTTTGGAGACCAATGCTGCATTTGGTGATGCAAATAAAAGATGACTTGTTTTGCAAATAACAGATTGTAGTAATCCATCATGATAATATGAGAAGAATTCAATATTTTCTGGTGGAATTGAACCATTATTTTGGCATGTCATCACATATATTGGTAATGTTCTAGTTCATTGATATTTTTCATGGCATATACAACATGTTGGTGCCCCCCAGCATTAGCTACAGTGTTTAGAGAACCATCACCGGAGGGTGTTGGCAGCTTAGGCCACCAAAAACCCATAGTTTTTAAAAAAGCAACCAATCTGGTGGTTTGTGTGGTTAAATTCTTGAAGCCGCCCAGTCAAATTGGTGCTGACCTAGATTGTTCAGCGGTTTAAAAAAAATGGCTATGAAGGCTTACAGGGAAGTTGGCATCATGAGTGGTGGCAACAGGACCTTGGTGAGATTGATGTAGGATCAGTGGTCATGGGCTCTTTCCTTGTCATTGGCCATCGATCATTGAGGAGAGATTGAGATCAATAGAGTTTGAGACAAAGAAGGAAGTAAGCATTAGAGGTTTAAGATGGCTGGGATGAGGTCGGTAGAATTTGAGATGACAAAGGAAGTGAGAGTTCTGCTTCTTAAGAACAAAATGGGGATTAGGGATTTAAGATGAAAGGAGCCATTTTGGGATGGGGATTCTTGCTCTCAAAAGAGGAGTTTTGGGGTTTTAAATGGTTGGCTCATAGTTGTCCCATCTTCGCACTGCTGACTCATGACCCAGCCAAGAAAATGGGTTGGGCAAGGTCATAGGGTTCAAAGCACCGATCAGCTGTATGGGTGCTACTGCACTTATGGTTTTATTAGACCAGGTATTGTGGAACAGGAAGTTTCTCCAAATCATCTCCCATTACCTCCAGTTCTTTGGTCCACATTTTTCTTTTTCCTTCTTTTTTTTTTTTGAATCTGTCCTGTATTTGTGCTTCCAGCCTATGCTGCATGTATGAACCATCTCAAATAATTTTTCCATAGTGCTGTATTTTTGTTTCATACTTTCCTCTAACGTACTCATTTTTAACTGTAGTCTTCATAAACATACTCATCTCCATAACTTATGCTTTTAGGCCATACACATTACCAACACTCATACAATAAGCTCTTATTTTTATAGATAAAATTCCTTTCAGTCTAAATGAAGCCAAGTTATTTTACAACACTGGGAAGGTTCATCTTCATCCGCCTTGTATCCTATTTATGTATCACTTTTTAGCTATTTCAAGGTTATGAAAGGGATGCGTGTGGGCATGCTCCCTTTTCTCTGCAAATAATATGATTCAGTAGGCCTCTTTTTGGACATGGCATTCAGTGCATCAGCATCTAAAACGAGCCTAAAATGTATGCTGGTTTGAAAAAATAAAAAGCCTATTGTTACCAATGAATTTCTATCCTTCCCTCACATTTTCACATAAATTACTTCTCAATGCAAAAGGGGAAAATCAGTTTGGCTGAGTCAGGTCTGTTCTAGGCACTGGATTTCCCAAAAGCCTCTAGAAAAGCTAATTGGCATGATCAGATTAAAGTAGGTCACAGTTAAACCAACCTGATTCTTAAGGGAGTCATGCAGATCTCTTTGTACTCATGTCTTCACATATCAGATAGCAACTAACCAGATTTGACCCGTTCTAGTCTGATCAAATTGAAGTAGCCCCACTATTTGAATCTAACTGATCCTCCATAAGTGAGTAGGTCAGCCAATTAAGAAACTCTGATAGAAATCAAAGTCAAGTGTCAAGCATCAATCATGATGGACCAGCATTTGAGTTGATCTTTTCGTAACCCCACAAGCTGGATTTTAGTTTTTCTAAAATTAAAATGACATGATAACTTTTTGGCCTCTTTTAGCTATCCATTCTCCCTTGATACATTCCCCTATTAACTACCATGCTAACCTTGCTTCCTCTTAACCCATTCTGATGTGATACTAGGCTTGGTATACCTCAACAGCCTGCAAGTTTTTAATAGATACTAGTGGGAGAATTCAAGGATAAACTCATAATTCAGGTCTTCTAGATTTATCGTCTTTTTGCTTGCATAGAGTTGCCCATAATGTGAGACAAACATCCTTGTCAACGGATATTATCTCTTGGATAGGAAATTAGCTTTTTGGTAGTGGCCCAACCACTTAAAGTCTTTTTACTCATTGCTGATCTTCAGAATTTATATTTTCAATTACTTAATGCATGTTGGAAAGGTCCTTACCCCACATACAAATGAAGTACTCTGGCATGTCTTTGCAATGTGCATTCACTCTTTTTGGGCTTTTCAATATAAAAGCACATAATGGAAAATGCCTGTAGTCTAATGCTGAATAATGCAAAAAGGATATAGGTTGGTTTGGGATAACTATGTGGTCAATCTCCACACAAAAGGCTCAATGCTTTGTTAAATTAAAATGTCAGGATTTGCAACTCCTACCTCCCAAGGCAAAACATATGCTACTAATTAAGAAAATTTACTAAGACCCTAAGAAATGTAATAACTTATCTTGGTTGTTGATTTGAGACCAAAGAGTCCTGACATATCATTGATCCGACTCATCAACTGGGAAAGTTGGCCAACAATGCAAAAGAACCTAAAGCAGTCAGAATGCTGGGTTGTTTTCTTTAACGGCCTGATGTATGACCTGTATAAACATCAAATCATCATTTTCACTTGATATTCCAATGGAGTTGATGATGAAGTTGTTAGAAATAGATAGAGTCCATGACCGATGAAGTTGATGGCTGGCATGTACATATTGCCATGCCTGGCATCAACAGGGCAGGGCCTGTGGCAAATGAAATGGGTCCCTGCTGGTCTATACTTGTCTATGTTGATGCATGCTGGACTGGCACACATGCACAGATCTATACGAATGGGCATGCATGATACTGTGATATGTGACCCTTTTGCTGTACCCAACCTTATTGCTACTGCATGTAATATACTGAGTGAATTGGCATCATATGGTACCTCAATCATTACAGTATCCCATAATGTTGGGGTTGCGGGAACTATGTTCTTGAATCCCTTGACTCATTTGTTCTGCATAATGTTTCCATAGGGAAAGTATCACATGGATAAGCTGGTAGGTGTCCATGAGCCCTTTCTTCATACATTCCAATGGCACCATTACCAACAAATACAAGTTTATCTTGAGGGAGCCAGGAGGCAACTCTACTTTTCTTGTTTCCATCATATTATTGTGGATAATGAGGAGTTTGCTTTTTAGAAACCAGGAACCGGCCTTCAAAATAATTAAACAGAGCAAGTTATCGGTTATTTACAGCTCATAGATTGTGTAACGGAAAGATAGCAGTAGCGGTCTCATCTTGGGAATGGATTTTTGTTCTGACATCATACAACCAAGTTTGGACGTGAACTCTGCTTCTCTGGCCATGTGGAGGCTCGACCACACCGAAATCCTTGTTTCTGCACCAACCACATTTGTTAAAAACATTGTATTTGTTCTAATCATTTGTCATTCAAATATTTCTAGTTCCCTTTTTGACCAGAATGAAATGCATATCCAAAAAGTATTAGTTTTGATCTTTGAGTGCATGATTTTTGGAAAAATAATATTTGAATATCTATCTCCCTGCTGAGAGCTGATATTTCTAATGAGGCAATATATGCACACAATATAGCATGCTGAACTGGTACTATTTACAGGTCGATGTTGCAGAGCTACGCCAGAAGCTACAGACAATGGAGACATTACAGAAGGAAGTCGAGCTGCTTCAACGGCAGAAAGCTGCTTCTGAACAGGCAGTCTTGAGTGCAAAGCAGAGGCAGAGTTCTGGTGGGGTGTGGGGATGGTTTGCTGGAAGCCCCCCTGAGAAGTCTGATTCTTGATATAGGATTAACTTTATAAACAAGCCGATGACTCAACCCATACAGGTCAATGTGATTTCTACTCCATAGCATTGTTGATCCTTGTTTATATTCCTTTTTGGTCTGTGTTCGTTATCAAGTGAAGACAATAAGCGGTAAAAAGTTTAGCCTAGATGGTATTTTGCTTTTCTTACACAAATGCTTGATTCTTTTTTTATGTTTAGGAGCTACACCAGGAGTGTTTTTTTTTTTTCCTTTTCTTTATATAGTGCTCTTTTTCTCTGGACGGTCAATTGTAATGACATAATGTATCATCTGATGAAGCCATTTGATTTTATTTGCTGAGAACAGAATTGTTCCAAGATCCCACTTTTTGATTGTTATATTGGCAGTAGGTTCTCTGCTTGTGATGATCAACCCAAAGCTGTGTCCATTTGGAATAATCATAAAAGGAGGCTGTGATTATATCCCGGAGAGGTGAAATCTCCATGTTGCTCCAGGTTGCCTCGAGGTGTCAATGAAAGCAGGCAGACATGTCTATTCCCATCTAATTTCTCTTCAATCCATGATGACTTGAATGCTCGTCTGTTATACTCCTGTTGGCTCCATTTTCTTGAGGTCTCAATTCTGTGGTGGAAGAAAAGGCCACCTCTGGGATCCTCAGCTGCAGGGAACCATTTGACACGGAAGGTAGATGAGTCTTGTAAGTTTAAATTGCTTTCAGGTAAGACAGTTGGGATCCAAGCCTTTCCGATGTTTATTATGGTTGATTATCCTGCTCCGTGGACTACAGTAGAGATCAGTCTGGAGTTGAGCCGGGCCATCTACAAAGGCTCCGTTGATGCCAGCTGAGCAGTCAAACTAGTGACAATTTTTCATCCAAGGCTTGGAAGGGATGGTTTTGAGCCCCCTTTTTTTTTTTTTGCTGGAAATTGAACAATGGTTTCGAAGGTCAAAAGGGGAAATCTATTAACAGCTAAATGATTTGATATGGCACGTGATTATGGCTTAGTTTTGAATTACTCAATTCCTAGAGGAAGAAAAAGGTCATGTGCCTGCAAATAATAATTCTGAAATATCACAGGAGGTTTAGCCCCAAGCCTTCCAGATTACTGGTTAGGCTAGGCAAGGGTTTTTTACTGCCAACTGATTTCAACATCTAAGTGGGTGCCACAGCTGCTCTCATCGTGCAGTGGTGCAACCAAAAATATTATGTTCCTGCTTTAGCTACGCTTGGTATGCAGGGGCAAAATAAGATAACAAACTTTCCAGAGATTACAAACTCTAACCAGTAAAACCCTGTTTAACAATGCTCCCAAAAAAATCATTAGCTTTTCTACGTTAACCATTTAAGGAAGGAAGAAACATGCCTATAAACATTTATGACAAGTTAAGCCACAAATCCCATAGAAGCACTATGCTGAAAAAAAAAAAAAATAAACAATTTTTTTTTCCCCATAAGTAACAACCTTTCATATGCGGGCACACCTGAAGCAAACCATCACAACTCAAACAGAAAACTACATGATTACTAAGAATATAAACTTTGAATATCAAGAAAAGAAGATAACTGCCTGTTGTCTTCATTTTGCATAGGCTGCAAGTGTTCAATAACCTGCTCATGTTAATAAAAAAGGTTGAAGAATGTCACCAATTAATTTACAGGGAAGCTGCATAAGAGTAAATTTAAACCCTACAATTAGTTGGTGTAATGTCTACTCAGTGCAAGTATCCATTCCTGACAAAATGATTGATGTAACAACCATACCAAGAATTAACAAAATTACTTTATCAGAGGAAAGACCAGCATAGCCTTAAGTAGCCATTCACCTGGTAATGCAGAAAATGGGGGCATTATAGTCATTTACCTGGCAAGACTCACTTGTAAGTTGATCCGGTAGCTGCAATAAAACCCTATTCATACACACATATGTGAAACAACCATATCAGATCATGAGTTATGCTCCACATGGGATCTAATAAAACATATTTCATACACAACATGCACACTATATCCACATAACACGGCATGCATGTGGCTATAATTCATAATACTAGGATGATCCTTTGATAACAAATGAATGATAAAGTGGTTTAGTCCTAGATAGCTTCAAATTATAGTTTCCTAAAAGTTCTAAGTGGCAAAATGTTTTCTTAAAGGTATGTCTGTCATAGAGTTCAAAATGAGCATATGAATGTGCTTCTTATAAAACCATGAAAAACAAAAGGATGAATAAAACTTTAGGTTCCTTGAGTAATGAGCAGGTATCTAAGAATGTAACCGTGTCACTTTGTTATTAAAAATGCCTGACCTAAAGGTTTTTGTCGAGGAAGCAAATCAGGTTTCTTCAATAAAAGAATTACCAACTTGGATTTCAATTTTACATCTTTGAGAGATTTTTCAAGGTCCGCTATAAGATAAATGTGGGTCAACAGTCTTTAATAAAAATCTGAGGAGCAAAAATAGGCTGTAGCTGGAAAATGAGGATTTTTGCGACCTGAGGTCTAGGCTGTTGAACAAAGTGAGCTGTTCATGAACAGCTCATGTTTGGCTCGAGTTCAACTATTTGATCAGTAAATGTGCAGAGCTAGAGCAAAGCTTGGCTTATTCAAGCTGAGCTCAATTGAGCTTGACAGGTTACCAAATAATATATCATATACCATCTTAGTTATTATTTGCAAATAAAAATTTATTTTACTATTCATTTCATTCAACTTAGCCTAATATACAAAGAATACAAAATCATCCCCAACCACCTGCTTTGGGATATACTAAACTGAATCGATACAGAATCAGGAAGGTTCCTAGCAAGGTATGCTGAACCCGTACCGTCGGTCGTTTCGGCCGACCGGCGGTACGGTTTGGTATGGTTTCATACCGTACCGAACCGACGACCCGAACCGGAAGAAAAAAAAGAGAGAAATAGAGAGAGAGAAAGAAGAAGAAAAAAAGAGGGAGGGGAAGGAGCCGGCGGGGCCGCCGGACGACCTCCGACTGGCCGCCGTGGCCGTCGGAGGGTGCAGTTCACGCGCGCGGCGCCGCAGGCGCGAAACAAGGGCACCGCCCCTGTTTCGCAATTTTTTTTAAAAAACATAGTTTTAAGTGAAGTCGGCAAACGATTTGCCGACTTCACGATTTTTGTTTTTTTTTTTTAAATTCTTAAGTCAGCAACCCAGTTGCTGACTTCATAAGTTTAAAAAAAAAAAAAAAAAATCGAAACATACGTTGTCTGTTTCGAAAAAGAAGAAGAGGACGGAGCCGCGAAGGGGCTCCGCCCGCTCGACCGCCCTCAGGCCATCGGTGTCGGCTCGCCGGCCACTGGGAGCCTCGCAACGGAGGCACCGTTCATCCGGTAGGTTCCCCGCCCCCCTTCCAAGCGCTCTCTCTCTCTTTTGTGCTCTTTTGAGAGCCCTATCGGGCGATACGGGGCTCGAAAGCCCTCCGACGGCCGCAGCCGGCCACCGCCGGCCTCCGGCAGCTCCCACCTCCCTCCCTCCCCTCTTCTCTCTCTCTCTTTCTCACTTTCCGTTCTTTTTTCTTTGGTACTGTCGGTATACCGATTTTACCGGCCGAATCGTGCCGGTTCCCCGCCGGTCCGGTACGAGATGGGGTGTACCGACCGGTTTGGCACGGTAAGGTAAACCTTGGTTCCTAGTTTCGATTAGGGTCAAACCAGGAACTGGTGTAAACCAGTCCAAACCAAGCAAAGTCACCCTATTTTGCTTGGTTTAGCTCAGTTCAGACCAGTTCCTTCTAGTTTCAGGTCTATTCCAGGCTAAAACAAAGGAAGGCCATGCCAATGCCTTCTCTTCTTTCTCGTCAACCAGCACCTGTTGGTACAGTACAATACCATACGGCTTCAGCCTGGTTCCTTACAGGTACCCGGTATCGGTTCAGGAACCTTGTAGTACACATAGAAAAAAGACCACATTTTAGTTAAGGGTTAAGATCTTGTGCATACCAGTGGTATATTGGCCAATGCTTACCGGTCATGAGTAAATACAGGGCAAATTGGTCCATGGATATCATGCCACATTGCCTATATCAACGTGCATCAAGGAATATTCCCACCATACCAAGGTGTATCAACCCCATTACAGCTCAATACACTTTTTATTTAACTTATTTGTACCAAGGTGTATCAAGGCTTACTAGCCCTAGTTGAGGATTGTACCACATCGATCAGCCATCAACAAGTTACCGATCCTCAAGATTTGAAAACCTTGATTTTAACAAATAGGATTCAAGGGTGACCACAGTATTTAAGGCACATATATATATATATATATATATATATATATATATATATATATATATATATATATATATATATATATATATGAAAGCCTCAAGGGACCTCAGGCTTTCATCAAATCTCTTGAAATAAGCTATTCATGACCAACTCAGTTATGGCTCAAAATTAAATAAGTTGAGCTCCAGCTACGCCTATAGCTTGGCTCGCTTACACCCTTACTACGGATCAATAACTAAACAAAACCTTTCAACATGTTTGAAAACCAGAATTGGCAATAACACTATAACTTATGAGTACAGACGGGTGGATAGTGTGATGCGTTAGCCCACTTGTTCCATCATAGCTATATCTGCAATATTCTTCTATTTGGTTTGCAAATAGACCTATTTGATTATCTTCTCTCTCTTTCTTAGTTTCAGAATCACTTGTTAGTTCAACTGTTATAATCACAGTAAGACTTTAATCTAAACCTGCCCACACAGCAATCATGACTTGCTTGAATGTGCTCAAAGATCCAAGAACTCTGCTGCTGGGAAATGTTTCAAGTTGGCATTTAAAGAGGGTACTTTAGACACTGATTCAATGCAACTGAGTCACCTTGTGGTTCAAACTAAGGTCTTAGAGGGACAAGAGCTAGAAGATCAGGTACCAACTATAAAGAAATGATGTAAAGGAGGGCAGAAGATAGAGCCTTCCTTGATGAAAACAATGACCATACAGACGTGATGTTTCACTATTTTTGTCATACAAACTGTAGCATTTTCACCTAAAAACAGGTCACTTTTCTAACAGTTTTCCTTAGATGAATTGCAATTCCCCTCACTTCCAAAATGAGAATGTCCAACATCATCATGCTTGACCAAAAATTAGCAAAACTATCCTAAGTTCAACAACTAACCTTTTTTTTTTGAGAATATGATGGGGTTGCCACCTTCATTTTGTAAACAGTTGAAGTGGATATCAGCATATACTGATATTCATGTACTTGAGAACAAAAAAGAAAAGTAAGAAGAGAATAGATTATCTACTACTCAACGTGATCTTCTTGTGCCTATCAAGGTAGCAACAAAAGTTTGATGAAACTGATCTCTACTTATTCCAAAACAATGTGCTGGTGAATTTCAAAGATTAAGTTAGGCCAGACTCACTTTGAGTTTTTTCACACTACTAATTTTGAATCTTGTGCTGCTTCAACACTGGCATTCCCTTGAACCCGTTTGAAATGCATTATCAGTAAATATCTGATGGCAAATTGCTTTACAAAAGGCTTAGCTTCCATAGTAATGTACCTCCATTCCCCATTTGATATAATCTGGTGATTCGCATGCCTTATATTCATCAACCAAGCTTTCTATTATTTCTCGAGATTCATCGAATTCAGAAAGGTCATTATCCTGTTCAGGATAGAACAAAACTCACAGAAATCAAACTGATTCAAATATAGTGAATTTATCAAAAGTCAACACATTGTTTATGCATGCAAATGCATACATGTACTAGTCAAATTTAGAAGATCAGTGTTCTGCTTTGGACAGCTCAAACTTGAAGACATCAGAATGAAAGGCATGGACGGAGCTTGTTATAGATAAGCATATTTTCCATGTATACGTGTGCAATGCAGACAGACATACATGTGCAGGTATGCCTACAGAGAGGGACTACCATGGTATCAGTTAGCAGTGCAACATGACTACGTAACTGAAAACAAATGTTACAATAACAGAAATCAACAGCTAGGATAATCCATTGAAATTGCATCTAACTTTAATTACATACTTCTAGTTCAAGAAATGTGGGGTATAGCTTAAGTTGACTATCCAGCAAGCATGACATAAAAAAGGATCGCTTTGAGAAGTGCAAGAATAACCATGTTTTATTGTGTGTTCCATACATCTGTTCTTGAGAATACATTAGTATACAAAGCACATGGAACAAACTCCTGAGGCCATCCAAATGGAAAGAAGCTTACTTGCAAGTATCATCATGCTACTGCCATCAGTCGTGATGTCTTTACCAGATCATCCAAATTTTATGAATATCTAGAAACTAGTGACCTAAATTCATTTCATCCAGATGGTTTTCTTCCATTTACGTGACTGTTGCTGCTTCTTGCCATTTTACAGAACTGGTTTTACTGAAGTACATTATACTTTTTAGAGAGAGGTAGAGAGAGAAAGAGAGCTCATGCCCCCAAGGAGGAGGAAAGCCCTACCATGGAAGTTGTGACAACTAAATTACTAAACCGCCAATTGTCCAGGAAGTCAGACATCATGGACCACAGACCAGGTCAGAGACAATTATTAGATTTGGATCACACCTTATCAAAAAAGGCCAGATAAGTAGATAAACTCCAATCAGGATACGTACACAACCAGGCTCAGAGCTTTGAACTAGCCCAATAATTGCCTAAACATTTATCACAAGATCTAGAAATAAAGTCAGCTAAAAATGAAAAGTTACATATTATATAAAAGCATCTAGGAACAACTCATGATATTTGTCAACTTACTGCAAACATTGGGAATTTTCGATAGTTGTCAAGGAAGGCTTGCTTTTTCCTCAGCTTCTCATACTGGCCTAGGCACTTGCTAAAGAGGTGCCGAATACTAGTATGGTTTGCTAGCATCAATCCACTAACCCAAAGGAGCAGGTAATTCAAATAAAACTAGTGATAATACATTAAGGTTTTATGAAAGACAATGGTGTGCTCTGTGTTTCCTTTTTCTTTCTTTCCCTGTGCATGTGTGTGCGCGTGAGAGAGAGAGAGAGAGAGAGAGAGAGAGAGAGAGAGAGAGAGTCAAACAAGATATGATCATGTTGAAAAAGGATAAGGTGGGAACAAAGAGTAGTCTTACTCTATGAGTAGTTTGTACATAAGGTGATTTTCTGGACAATGCGACCTGCAAATTATCATAACAAAGACTCAATGAACAAGAAAAGGAACCAATTTGATAAAGCAAATTGATGTATTCTTTAAATAAACCTGAATGCTAGCAGGCCCCCATTCAATGAAGTTGACAAGCTTCCTTTCACGTATCCTCTGTAAGCTTTCATGTACCTGACTCAATTTAAAAGCTCTAGCATGAAAAACAGCAAAGAAAATTACCAAAACAGTGAAAAAAATAAAATATATTACATAAAAACTCCAAAGCTAATCAAAATAATTGCTAATCATCTGCATGACAAAAAGAATTAGCGCCAGGTTTCACTGTTTAAAAATGTCATTATAAAGGTGATTTCAAATGTGACATACTCACATCCTTTAACAGTTTCAACTTTCGACGGTGGCTTTTCTTTCTTTTTCTGTAGAGGCGTTTTAGCCAAAGAAATACTAGGTGAACCAACCACATAAAAAATGGTTATTAGTAAGACCAGCATGTTTGCTTAATTGAAGTGGTCTGAATCCAAGAGTCAATCAACCCTTTGTTTGTGTTGTGACAGATTTATTTGACCTTCACCACAACACAAACCCATCAAATTTGAACCAGTCAATAGCTAAGAAATGCAACACCAAGACAAGCTCCCATGTAATGATGATGCAGAATGTTGCAACCAACAATTAACGTGAAAGCAGACCTCTGAAAACTAGAGCGAAATTCTAAGAAATTCCTAAAATCGGATATTTGGGCACTGATTGAAGAGTTGAGTTTATATATATATATATATACATATATATATAACTATCTCTTTCAAGTTGGCTTATATATCTTAAATTAACTTGTTCATTAGTGGAAGACTGGAAGCATGTGAACAGTAATGTAAAGATCTAGTTACTTTTCTTGTTCCAAGCATTAGTCTAGGTGAAAGTTCAGTTTCCATTATCAAATTATTGAATCCAATAATTGCCCTAAGGTTGTTCCAAATTTTAGGCTTGTACAGAAAGGGTGTGCATCTGACATGCACCTTCTATTCTAGTTCATAAGATGTATGGCATAATTTTAATGAAAAATAAAATCAAAATTTTTGATATTCTGACAAAATAATGCAGGAAGGTGCTTTAAAATTTTTAGGATAATAAAGTTTTCTATTGCTTGGTGAACTGTAAAAAAAAAATTAATTGTTACCAGGCAAAAGATAATGCATCAAATCTAGTTTTTTTAACAAAATATACCTGTGTAGGGTCCACATCTCCTTGAATTATGTTTAATATAGAAATATATTTTGCTTGACTAGCTTCCTTTGTACGAGCATAGGAAGAGACCATGATATTCTTTGTCTGCAGGATACCAAGAAGATAACATGTTTATTTTAAAGTAGCATGAGCAATGAAATGTTTAAACAAAGAGAATAATCTTGCCTGCAGAAGTCTTCTCATAACATCTAGCACAGTAGTCTTACGTATCATGTTGACCTGATGGTACAAAAGTTTGCATCAGAAAGTCAATCTGGACACTGTTTGTGTCACCAAAATCAAAATTTTCCCATGTAACACCTCCAGTTAGACTATAATGAAAGCAAAGGTAATAAACATTGATCCAAGAAAATAAAAATTTACAGACAGTTGTTTCGCCAAACAAGCAATATCTAACAGTTTTGCACAAATATTGGAAAACATGATGTGAAATCTATGAATTGACTTTGCAGTTCCATTCATAAGCCCAAATACATACAAATTAAAAACAATTTTTCAAGAAATGGTCTAAGCTCAGAGAAAATCTCATGATTATCAATATATCAAGAATGCTAAGAGTCTGTTTGGAAACCCAGATACACAGCCCATCAGATAGATTCCTAAAATAGTCAAAGTTGGATGATGAGTTGAGGTGGGAAAGAAGAAATTGTTGCAATTGGGGAAACTCCCAGATTGCACAATCCCAAAAACATATGGATTCTGTATTCCTTGTAAATGTAATTTCCAGCATCTTATTCTTTTTCAGGGATTGTATGATTCAAGATTTCCCTGCAATTGAGAGAATTCGTCCACCCACACCGCCAACACCTCATCATTAGCCATGTAGACAATATTCAACAGACAAGCTGTGGAACAGGCCATAAATTTTATCCTTGAAAAATACAGAACCTTTAGAACTATTATCATTACAGATTAGATCATGCTGGGACAAAAAGTCAATTGAAAGCAAGTGAGTTCTTTGATTGAATGATGTAAGCTTTTAAATTAGAGGATATAAAGGTTTCACGACGAGTTCCAGAAAGTGTCTCCTCAATCAAATTTCATAATAAAACACCAAAATATATTCCAAAAACCTAGTCACTAATGAATTTAGGAATTGGAAACTTCAAAGTAAATGCATATCTATATTGCATTTGTTTGGTGGTTGTTTTCTGTCTTCAATTCCCATATACCAACTCTCAACATAGGAGATATAAATATTAGATACATGAAAAGTTTTATCACATCAAGATTTATTGCTATCTTAATAAGGATAGGTGACTAAATTGTTGTCTTCAAACCTTTTTATAATTATCCACCAAACTTGATTGCAATTCTAGAATACTTCCTGTAGCATTCAGAATGTCTACAGAAAAAAGCTTACTCATAAAGAATTTTAGCTTGTATAGGACGTAATATGTTCGCTTGGAAAAAGAATGCACATACTTCTTTTATACATTTCAGTCTTTATCAATGTTATTAAAGTGAATAGTATTTCAGCCAGATTAATAGAATGATACTATCCTTATATTTTTAACCAAAGCTAATGAAGATATGGAATCATATATGAAGATGGTCTAACCTGGCGCTCCACCATAAGTGGTGTATAGCCTGTCATGAGAAAATGACATCTTGGTGTCGGAATTAAAGAAGCAAGTAGACCAACCAAGTCATTATTCATGTATCGTGGATAGCGCAGAGTGGTTGTGCTTGCAGACATAACCGTAGAAACCAATGAGTTTGTTTGTGCAAAAGTAGGATTAGTTAGATGAAGGCGTTCCACAGCAATCCTATTTAGTGCCGTATTGTCAAGAACAACAACACAATCAGCATTCAGTGTCAATCGCTTTAAGGTTAAAAGCGAGTTGTAAGGCTGGACGACCACATCACTTGTTTCCATTTGATTGGGGAATACACTGTATGTTTGAACTAGCTTTTTGCTATATTGCTCATTCAGGGTCTCCAATAAATATGAACCCATACCTGTACTAGAGGAAAAGGCAAGAGAGCTAAAAAGGAGGGGATCATAGAAAATGTTGCTTTTAAGATGGCTTTACATTTGAAAAAAAAAAAAAAAAACAAAAGAAAAGAAAAAAAGATGCACATTGGCAAAAAGAAAGAAACTAAGAGTTCTGCTTAGAGCATATGCACACCAACACAGTTGAAAAGGTGACCTACTGCAACTTAGCATGACAAAGATGCATATTCCACCATCATTGATGTTTTTTGATGGTAAAATGGAACTTGATATAGGAGGGAGGAGGTACTTAAGGGGCGATGTTATGTCAAACTAAGAAATGAAAGATGGAAAAAGGCCAAAAAAAAAAAAGAACTCAATTTATCATGAAAGCAAACACTAATATTTGCTTAAATCCTTGCTTTTTGAGACCAACTCTAAGTCAATTGCAAGAAGGCCATCACAGTTGAGCTTTGACAGTGTTAAGAATGGGACCTATGGTACTTATATATTGACTTTATTCTCCGAATACCAACCAGTTCCTTTCAACCAACAAACAAGAGGAAATTTTTGCATCCAAATTCCTGACGACTAAGCCCTTGCCAAAAACGAAAGAAAAGGTCTGAAATATTAAACTATAAAAAGGTAAAAGAAACCACATCTTTGTTAATAAGTCATAACAATCAGAGATGGAGTATTGGTGGTGGAATTCCAGATGTAGGAATTTGCCAGTACTCAATTATTTTAAGCGAGCTACATTTGGTTTCCCAAAAAATTTGCCACAAGTCAATATATAGTTAGCAATTTGAACTCTAGCAATAGCTACAAAGATTTATCACCAAGCAAAGGTAAATTTTCAAAGTAGTAGTATCCATGACCCTTGTTAATTCAAAGGCAGTCCTATATTTGTCTAATTAAGAATATGACTGAGGTTGTCATGATGAATCCATAACCATATCAAGCTTGGCTGATTAGGTTGGCAAAGCAACAAAACAAGCATGATGTGCAAAGCATAAGATTGGCCCAATCCTGACTTACTTCTACAAGAGAAAGCAAGTAGATGGCTTACTTTAGTCAATTGAATGGCAGACCTGTGGACTACTATCTCAGCACAAGCTAGACTTGCATGAAGTCACTTGCCAATATAGGGGGAAAAATGAAATCTAAGCATTAGAGCTCAAAATGCACAACACAGGAAAAATATAAGTGATGAATAAGACAAGAACCTATAAACCATGCTTATAAACATAGATCTTTTTTTATTTTAATATATAATAATAGCGAATATTCATTACATATGAAGACAAACAAAGGAGCGCATCAGTTATCTATGCCTTAAAAATCAGTTTACAAGATTACTTAAGAAGTTTCTTCTAAAGATGGGTCATTAAATCATGCTTTATTACTTGTAGAATATCATTCCCAAACATGCATCATAGACCAACTCCTATGTTCCTTGTCCATCCAATATTGGCAAGAAGAGGGATATCCACTGTGCTAGCACTAGATTAACATTTAACAAAGTTCAAGCAGATTCAAGATTCATGTGGAATGGTGAGGAATCAGCAAACAATGGTTGATTAGGCAACAAGAAACAACTAAACAGTGATCCAGCAATGGACGGGATAGCATGTTGTACCTAAATATTGTCATAAAATTTTCATAGCCATGTTCAAACCAGTCAAGTAATTATTATCATGCCAAGTAATAAAAGCCCAAGACCAGCCCAATATCAGGCACTGCTTGCACCTCATGAAATTTGTTAGCTTCCCTTGTAACCAAATGACACATGCTTACTTTTAAAACCTATAGTTTAGATATCATCCATTCAAAAAACTAAGCAGCATAAAGCTCAAGGTGAGCATGTGCTTTGTAGTGCAATTATTTGTCAATATGCTCACTAAGGTTGGGGGTGCACAAATATTCATTCAATTAGAAAATATTGCCACACACTTGTAAGTTGTAACACTATGTCACATTATTTAGTAATCAACAAAAACTTAATCTTTGCAAAAGTTTCAAAAAGCATTGTAAAACTCCTAGACTAACAACTAGCAAAGCATAAGATGACTTACACAATTAGTAAATGACAACAAAGGGCCAAAACCTTCTATATAGAGCTAAAATATATGAAGAAAGACTGAGCAAACCATAACATGGTCTACCCAACTAGTATAGGAAATAGAAGAACAAAAATTTATGCCAACCCCAGCTAGAGTGCATTGGTCTCAACATAAATGGAAGGCCCAACTCCAAATTACCAAAAGCAATTACTTCTAGGCCTATGCTTTTCTAGAAGTTCACCAGAAATTCAAAAGACAAGCATCCCAACAACATCAAGATCACTTTTTCAACTTTTACAACACAAAAGAAAACAAAAAAAATTCACCTTTCTTACTTCAGCCCCCAAGTCACATTGATCCAACCATGAATAGGGAAGGATATCCTTCAACCTGCTCTCGAATAACTTTTTTAAAAAATAGGAAAATTGGTGAAAGTAGAGTTTAGATCCCCTTTTCTTTCATTCATGAATGATAAAATCACAAAAAAAAAGCTAAAATCCAATAAGAGTAAGATCTCTACTTCTACATCGATTGTTTTCAACTTCATTGCATAACTCTTGTCGAACTAGGAGATATGCGCAATCAAAATCTTCTTCGAAAAGAAAATTTTTGCTTTGACTGCCTCCATCCTAGTTTCCCCATGGAATGGACATGCCGCATTCGGATAGTCATCCCCATGGGATTTCCTAGTACTTTTTTGTGTGTGATAATAATCTAGATATGCTACATTTTCCCAAAATTATTTTTCTACTATTTAAATAATTAATTTATCTTGAAAATATTATAAATTTATGAAAATAGAATATATATTTAAAAATATAATCTTGTAGATTGATCCTAATCCTACAACATATCACAATTTCATACCAAAAAATGGCATGATTCAACTATTTTTCTTTATTTTTGGCCAAATTATTGGCAAAAAAAAGTCAACTCACCTCGGCTACAAGCTTCTCAGTGTTAAGCAGTCAAAAGTGGTCACCAAAATACCAAATTGCATGAATGTTCTTCCCTTCATCTCCTTTCCTCTCTCTCTTTCTCTCTTTCTCTCTCTTAGTTCAATGCGGATGATGCTCCTCAGATATCCTTGAAGCCTCAAAAAGGCCATAAGACAATAGAGAACTGTGTATGACACAATCCAACCTTGTTTCAATTCCCCTTAATTTTGAGAAAAGAAAATCCAGTAGCCCATGAACTGGGACAGGGGAGGGGATCACACGTATCACCCTCTATCCTAGGAAGGACCACCACGGGATGGGTAGGGTACCCGGTGTGTGATGGCATCAAGGTCCTGAGCTCGTCCCATGTCCTGCTTTCTCAAAGGAATGGAACAAAACAGCAAAGATACCCTACGTCCCACCAACACTTAAAATCAATCTTGCATGCAACAATCACACGGCAATCCAAGTGAAAATCTAGCCCTTTTTATCTTAAAATGGCTCTTTATGGTCATTTTCAACAACCTTTTTCCCTAAAACTCGACAATGTTGTAACAATCATATGAGAATTCATATAAACATATCAACTTTATCCAAGCCCTCTAATTTGTTGGATGTCTTTGTAAAGCACTTGTAATCTTCCAGAAAATAAAATGTGGATAAAGAAATAAGTCACTCTAAGTATCTTATCACCATTGATTTGTACCAATCCTTTATTTCCATGTGCATTTCTACAAAAACTCAATCCTGCATACTCCTTGGAAGCATAAAGCTAGTATAGGGAGCAAGATTAAGATTTCTTGGGGAGGCAATAAATCTTATGTTGCTCATAACTTAGACTGGCACAGAGAATAGGAACAAGAGCATGGTTTGGGTACTTTTATAGCACACTTTTGTATGTTGATAATTTGACCCTTTATCCTCTAAACTTTCATCCATATATCTATTTTTGCATCAGATAATGCTCTCATATCACAGACTGGAAAAGCATTATGCGGAGCTAAACATGAACATTATATGACCTTTGTTCGACATTAGGACACAAATATCATAAGAGTAAGAAAAGGGCTTCAACCTTTATCATCCAAAGATTTCCTCCATATTTCTAGTTTTGAATTTGATCATGCTCGCATTTCATTGATTCAAATTGCATTTGTAGCTATGCATGAATATTATATGACCTATTATTCAATACCATATATCACGTCTATGACAACTGAGAAGAGTTAGTAAAGGGGCTTAAGGAGGATCATTATTGTAAACCCATAGAAACTGGAATTTCAATTGTCCCACAAATCGCTTACAATTGTTACTGCTTTCGCATGCATGCCTTCATTAGTCTCAAATTAACCCTTTAATCTTTCTTAATGCCAACCAGATTACCATCAAAAGTCCTAGAAGCATATGGTTTTAAGTCAAACAAAATAATTTTCCTATTTTCTTTGTTTAGACCTTCTCATTCCTAGATGATTGCAACACAACTGTTTAATAATAAAAGAGGCAAAAGAATGTAGTTGCTAGTAAAGTAAAATACCATCACTGTATTAGCTTCCTAAATCCACACTAATCAAACAATTAAGAAGCAAATCAAGCAATGATTTAAACCCAAGTCACTCACAGCAACTTCTAGCAACTTTACCAAATCTGCCATTGATGATCACAAAAATTAAAATGTCAACAAACCAATAAAACTATAAGTCCTCTAAAAGTAATTGTAAAAAAAAAAAGAAGAAAGAAAATGCATTGGTATTACTTATACACAAGTGAAAATGAATGAAAAGCTAATAGGTTAAACTGGAAAAAAAATGGAGAAAATAAAAGGGAAAGTAAACACGCATATGGGATAGATGTAAAAATGAAAGAGATTAAAAAAGGCCAGAAAAATCAAATGTTAAGATAAAAAGGGGTAACAGGCAAAGTCAAAAAAAATAAAAGGAAAAACCTGATCCTGTTCCACCAGCAATTGAATGGCAAAGGACAAAACCCTCAAGGCTATCACTTCCATCTGCTTCTCTATCAACCATGTCCATGATATCATCTACAACTTGCTCTCCCTAACAAGAGATATTTATAAGAAAATATCTATATTACAGATCATTGGCACTTCTGCACTTTAAAGCATGTAGGAATAACAACAATTAAAAGGTGATTTATGTATGATAAAGGGTACAAGACATCATCATGGTTTAAAATATTCCGCACTTTAAAGCATGTAGAGGATAACAACAAGTAGAAGGTGATTTATGTATGATAAAGGGTACAAGAAATCATGTTGGTTTAATATATTCCACATATGATGGCCTTGCACATAAAATAATATTCAATCCACTCCACTCATCACCAAACTTTAAACTCATGGAAAATTTATAAAGACAAGATAGAAAATTGACTTCATGCAAGCAAGAGAAACATGGACATTTAAAGTGAATCTTCAGAATATCACACTAACAGTAAGAATATCAAGCAAAAAATCATTGGTTTGTACCATGAACTTTCATGTCAGCTCTTATTTGCCAGAATCTGGAGCTGGTGCAGGTGTGGGAAAGCCTATATTTTAGAAGCACTTTTATTAAGCACTTAGGAAGTCGGTGCAGGTTTGAGACTTCAGGAACATTCTGAAGTGGGTGCATTAACCTAAAAAGAAGGTTCTAGGCTTCTAGCTATTAAGGGTCAGATTCTAATGCATTTTGAATAGTTCTCAAATTTAATATTCCTTTGCATCAAGAAAAAATTATTTCAATCAGAATGTATAAATTTCAAGGCCAGACCCAAAAAAATCGTGAAAAAACAGGGTGCTTAAAGCATTACAAGAACAATGGAGCAGGAAAATTATAACCAAGAATTTCAATCAAAGGAAATTTAGAACAAGAAAATGAAGCATAAACACTAAACAGCAAAGTCAAGCCCCCATTAGATGGTAGAAGAACATGAAGCCTCTTTTGTTTTGATTGATAATAGATATTGTTTTTGTTGTTCACCAAAATATTAGTTTGTTGCTAGAAGATAATTAAGTCCCTTGTGCCAAAGAGATATGAGATACCTCTCCTGTTATTCAATGCCAAACCGTATTAGGCAAAATTATTTACAATTACATAATTAAGATAGTTTCACAAAGAAATATGAAAAATTAAGCCGCCTGTTGGAACCAAAAGAGCAAGTGAATCTTCCTAGACAATTGAAACACCTAGCACAGAAAGATTTTGGTTAAATCAAAGTTTAGATTTTAAGTTCCACCAATAAAATGTGATGTCTTTGGCCTCTCTTCTTTTCATATTTTCTTCGAAATCATCTGGTAGCTTTGTTTAGTATCTTTGTTTCGTATCGAAGTACAAGTCATAGTGTCATCTTGTTAGCAAATATGATGCCTTCTAGCAATATTTTTGCTGTGGGCAATGGGTACTATGTTGACATGTATTTTCTGGCTCTAGACTAAGATCCATGTTGCACTTCACCTAGGTATATCACTTTTAACTATATTATCTAGGACTTCCACGTTTCATGAAAACCGTAATACTCATGTGAAGCATCTTAACCAAATAGGTAGAAAAACAAACTAGGCAAAAGTTTCAGTTATATGGAGAACAATGGTCTCAATCAACACCAAAGGCCATCGACAGACCTAAAAAAAAAGCATGTTACTTTGACTAAATAATTATGCGAAAGTACCGACTATGTATGAAAACTATTCAACAGAGAGATGTCAAACCAACTTACAGATATAAGGAGTGTATGTGCAACATGAACTTTCATATAATCTAAGACCACATTGACAAACCTGGTGATATCCATTGGCCCAATTGTTTCCAGCACCGCCTCCGTGTTCTGAGACAAATATGTTCTCGTGATTATAAAGGTTCCTATGTTCGCTGTTCTGTATGCCATTGATCCCTCTAGGTTCGAGGTCCATTAGGAGAGCCCTCGGTATGTAATGTTGGTCATCAGCTTGATAGAAGAAGACATCCTTCCTATCACCACCCTGCAGTAGCTCTGGTTAAAGAATGAACCATGATAGCTTTTGTTTATGAAGTGCAAGATAAAGGAAAATGCATGTAAGACTCCCAGACATGTGGTTTCACATGTAACTCTACTAATATGGTGCTTCTCTATATATTTGGGCCCGATAGAACTTCAGATCCTGATGTGTAGAGGAGCTCTATAGCAGCACTTTTAGTTACATTAAAGTCAAAAAAACTCTGAGCCTAGCTAAAATTACTCATAGAAATAATGCCTGTGAAGCAAATACACTGCTTAACAAAGTAGAATTGGACAATACTTCTATAAGCTGTAAATGGATTCAATCATTAGAAGCTCCAAAGGCATGATGAATGATGCAAGGCCACAAAACAATGTAACTTCTATGAGCACTTTTGTAAGTCTGGAGTACTTGAGAAATAAATAATACTAACAAAGCAGGTATCACCAAACCATATTAATACTCATATGGATAAAAAACATAATTTTCCTTATAAAAAAAGCTTTCCAAGATATGAATTAGGAGGCATGAAAGGATGCTGGTTAAAATGTCAATGGCAGTTTCATAGTTGTATGAAGGGAATTCATTTATCTGATAAAATTTGTTGTTACTTCCAAGTTTATACCTAGAAATCCTATACTCCCTACTAATAGGGTGTTGCAACATGCCATCTTTACAAGATCATTGATTATACATGTACTCTCTTGGCAGGAAATCTACTCTTTGGTAATTGTGTAAGAATCAGTATGGTAGCAAGGAATTATGATAGCAAGTCATGTCCCATTGGGAAAGAATCCTGATAAGAAGCAAATGGCATATATAGCTAAACGATCCTTCAACGATCCAAATCCATAGCCCCCTACCGAATGATACGTTGGCATTCAGAATCAGGGATGGACAAATGATGGCGCCAAAGCTACACTCAAACAAGCCCATCTCTTTCTCATGTTTCTATTGCTGCTTTCAACAATAAGCAACTAAATAGTATTTGTTATTTCCTTCATTGAATCACATCCTTGCATTCACTCATTTTACCCTTCGGGACTTGTAAATGCCAGCAACAAGAAAGAACTCCATCCATCCTCATGGACCAAAAACCATTTGATGGTTTTGCATCTTCTCTTCCCAAGCATGACATCAAAACTACACATAGAATATAGCCCCATTTTTTTAATCCCTCCATGTAATGGTGTCGAGCAATCAATCCTAAAGATAGTAGGTGTTAATAGCAATTTAATCATGGAAAGGCAACAACATTGAAGGCTCCAAGTGAAAATGAAGGAAATGTGAGATTATGTCATGCAGAACCTCCAATGAAACATGCATTCTATCACGAGTAACAAAAGGGGGAGCTTAGTGCATGAGGCTCATTGCAGGGTTTGGGAAGGGTCGGATGCGTACACAAAAAGGCTGTTTTCGCATTTCAAACCCATGAAATCCCAAGTTACAGTCAAGCAAACTTACCATTGCACCAAGAGTCAAATATCACTTACCAACTTCGAACCTAGCTCCAACACCCAATGTCTTATTTCATATCAAAATTTTTTGCATGCTACCAAATAGCTAATAATGACCACAGCATGCTAGTCAATCTTCTCATCAAGAGCATCTCTACCGAATCTCCAACATCATAAGCCCTATTGTTTTATAATCTTTATAACCACTTATTATACCTATGGACAGCTTGTTGATATTTTAACATTATAATATGTCTTTATATATCCTACCACATTCACAAGATGCATTTCCTTATGACCCTAGAAACCCTAGTTGGTTTTTTAGTCATTCCATAAATCTAGAAAATTATGAAGATGACACATGAAAGCCTGCCATGAACTACATGTGCAGGCGAGTAACAACTCTCTAAATAGCCAACTTCTTCGACTCTTTCAACATTGGATCTTCTTAAATACTTGGTAGTCATCCTTGATCCAAGGTATAGTACAATATGCTTAACAGGAACCAGAATAAGGATATAATCATAAGTTAACCACAACCAACAGCTTTTTTCTCATCCATTTGAACCACAGGCAAAGAACTGATCTAATAAATAATTTTATTTATAGTCACCCCCTTGGAGAAAATGGAAAGAAACTTGAGAGACAAATTATATTTCAGCACCAAATCGCCATGAACCGCCTGTCTCTATATGACTGCTGGGTCATCTTTTTGGTGCATCATAGAACATTAGTAATTTCCTCAACCTTAGGCCCTTTGGTTGTCATTAGTTACAACCCTTAAGCAAAGGATCGATCAATTTTAAAAGCATTGTCATGCAGCCCTCTTTCTTAACCTCCAAAGACACTTACATTACAAAACATCCTCCTCATTGCTTATCAAAAGAAGGTTTAGCTTAAATTGAATTTTAGTCAATGTATACAGGTGTTGAGACATAAATGAATGGCTCTGGTAACCGACATTTCAGCCATAGTAGAAGGGGCTTCCCCTCCAGCATCACTCGATCCTCTCTTACAAATATATGACACAAGATGCATTTCCATGTCAATTTCAGGTTTCTTGTTCGACCCATAATACGTAGCGCTTCACAAAAGATAAAGAAAAAATTATATTAAAAAAAACTCAGTAAAACAATTAAATTCATCTTGCATGCGCCAACCCATCCAATCCAGTCAAAATTCCAGATACTGATAAAAATCAGTGTTGAAACCGACGAAATTTTAAGCTACATTATGATGTCCCCATCTCATGATAGATCTGGAACTATAAATTCAAAACCGAAGCAATCTTTTATCATAGCTCCAAGAAATCACACTATGGACCCCCCCAACTGCTCCATTTAACTAAGAGATCTCATCAAATAGAGCCAGAAATGGACGAGATTATCGAAAAAGAAAAAACAAAGAAGGAGAGATGGGATAAGGGAAGTGCCTGGGTGGCGAAATCCTCGAGAACGCCATCCTTGCCGATGCCGTGCTCCGGGCAGAGCTGCTTCCAGAATTCCATCCCGATCTGGTTCCCGCATTGCCCCACCTGGATCGTTATGATCTCGCGCGGCATCTCAACGAGAAAGAATCAAGAACGACGTTTCAAATCTGAAGGGCTTAGGGCTTCTTCTTCGCTTGCTACTTCATCCCTTGCACGGGCTGAGGGGGTTTGAAAAAAGAGAGGGAAATGGACTGGATTTGGCACCGGAACAAATGGGAGATTCTCGGGGCGTTTTATAGCTGCCATGTAGCGTTCTCTCTCTCCCCGGCCAGCCGCGAGTCATCTTGCCGCCACTCTGCCACCACAGTCCACGGACGCCGAGCACGTGTCAACAAAGACCATGCACGTGACAGGAGACCCTGTACAATGATTTTTTTTGTTTTTTTTCAATTTTTATGTGTTTGTATTCGTGACGGTGTTTAAAAACCCAGTTGGCCCGGCCGAGTCGACCCACTTCACCACCAACTACGAGTCTTTAAGGGTCGGGTCGGGCCGGGTCTAAACTCACAATGAGTAAAACTTGTTCATAAGGCTGCCATTTGGCCGCGTCAAATCCATACTTCAGTACATTCAAACCCAGACCAATGGAGATTTTGGATCTAAATTTTATTCTATGCCCAACTTATTAGAGCATCGGCTCTAGTCCGAGTTAGGATAATAAAAATATATAAGAGAATTGGGTTGAGTCCAGATTAGTAATAAAAATATATCGAGTTATTGAGTCAAATTCGAGTCTTAAGGATATGTTAAAAATCATATCAAGTTTAGATCAATGTGATTAGGTGCAAGTTCCCATCTGATCTGCGGCAAAATGGTTGACTTTTATTTAAATATAAATTTTGAAAGTTGGGGTACCGGACCTTTCCTATTGTTATGGAATATACTATTATGATATGGGTGCCTACTACAAACTACACTAATATGGTCCAGGATGGTTACTATAGAATAAGTATATAACATAACACGGCTTAATGACATAAAAAGAATCTCCACTTGTTGAACATTAATTGTACGTCCGAGTATCTTGACATCAATCTTTCCATCTTTATATAACAACTATGGTTATACTTTCTTTCATTTTTCACAACATAAAAATATATACTTTACCATCTATTTGCTTTCATTCAATCCCATCAATTTTGGGATTACGATCGTATCATGTGATTATAAATATACATATTAATGAAATATTTAGGTTAATCCTTTTCATTAAAATTTTCAATACCAATATATATATATATATATATATATATATATGAAATAATTAGTCGATTTGAAACTAAAAGTTTATTAATAAAATATCTAAAGAAATGATCTAAAAAATAAATTATAAACAATAAAAATTTAATAGTTGACTGGATAATAATGATTGACTAAAAACTATAAAAAAAGACTTAATTTAAAGTAAAATATAAATATCCAAATATGTTCTATCACGTGATGAGTTTATTCTTTCTATCCCACTAATGTATAGAATTAAATTTAGTATAGCAGTAGTTTAGATATTGAAGAATATATAAAAAAAATTATTTATTATTATTTATATATTTTTATATAAATCAAGTATTAATTAGAATCAATTTAAGTCAGGATTAAAAACTTCGAACCTATACTTAACCTGAAATATTCAATAGGTCTAACTTCAAACCCATACCTAATGCACTCATTCAATGGATCCGTCTTAGGATTAAATTGAGTACCTTTTGAAAAAAATTTTAAATTTCTCGCATGTATTTTAATTAATCATATTAATTAAAATAACTTCATATATTTTTAATTAATTATATTAATTAAGTAGAGTTGGAAAAGAAAAATAGATCTAATCTATTCTATCAGTACAGTGGAAATAAAACTTAACTACACAATCCTTCATGTGAAAAAGAAAAATCTATTTCCAAGATCCCAATGCATAGATAAGAAAAAGATTAAAGAATAAGAAAAATAACTTTTTCTTTTATACCTTTATGTGGATAGATGAACTCCGCAACTATAGAACATAGATTGGTTCTTTCTCTTATAGCCACGCAAGTGCCTGGTCTTTATAGATATCTATACAAAGATGAAGATCAAATCATCAACTTTCTGATTCTCCAGGGTGCTAGCTCCTTTATGGAACCTTTGCTTGGTGGAGGATGTTCTCAACACCTTGAGAATAGCAGGAGAACGACGGCTTCTTCAAGATCTTTTTTGCTAAAATCTAAATTTTAATAAGACAAAAGAGAGGAGAGAGAAGCTCTGAGGCATGGAAAAGAGGAAAGAGAGGCTTGGGCAGCAGCCTTGGGGCTAAGAGAGAGGATCTTTAGGGCATGGGATTCCTACAGACCCTTGGGGCGTGGCCATCCTTTTATAGGTTCAAAATCATAGGGTGCCACCCCACCTTTAATGAAAAAAATCCCCTTTCCTAAAGAGGATGATGGCACGATAATTAGGAGAGAGATTTTTAGTATTGCCGCCCCATATAATTCAACTAAAAAGTTTCTTTCTTTGGCTTGGGTGGCTAGGGTTTCAAAAACCCTAGTGGTGCCACCCCATACTTTTCCTATTTGGTCCCCATATGGCACCTAGGGTTTCATTCAAGAAGTTCTAGGGTGTGAACCTAGTTGACTAATCAAAGATCATTTCAAAATAGGTTATTTAGGCTAGACTCAAATGTCATACATCCGATGCATCCAAACTTATTTGGGTGCATGTAACCTAAGTCCAAATCTGGATCCAAATTCAATTGAACCCAAATTCTTATTTGATTCAACTTGAATTCAGCTATAATTAATTTAATCCAATCAAATTAAGAAATGCAACATCTGCACATTAGTCCTCCTCAAACTTTTTAACATTTAGCAATTAAGTCCTTGCTATTTGTAATAATGACAAGTTAATCCAATTATTAATCATGTTAATAATTTTGATTCTGTAATGATTCATAATCATCAACCAACTATTTGATTAATTTCAATCTCTTTATGTATGATCTTATATGTTCTATTCTATCTGGTGATGAGATATGTCAAGATCTCCATCACAACAATATTGAAACTCCTTTCAATAGATTGAAATATTCCTAATTCTTTTCAATAAGAATCATTTGATCATCTATCTGATTCTTTATAGGTCTCATAATCTATCAGTGATATTTAGCAGCATATGGTGGCAGTCCAACAGAATGGAATGGAATGAACCTCTAAATACAGTTAGTATGTCATACAGTCCTTCTATCATAGGTCTCAATAAGATGGAGATCATAAATTACTCATCAAATCACATCATCTATCATATATAAAATTTACTCGACTTGAGTTTTTGATGTGAAGTATATGAAAACTTATTTCTACTATTCACATTGCCCTGATCAAGATTTTTTAAACTCAATCTTATAAATCATATAGAACCATCTTTCTTGTCTATCAAAGATGATAGATTTCATCTTGGTGTGCACCCAATTCCTACAATAAACCTACTATAGCCAACATATATTGCAAGAATCCATATGGTTAGGGATCAAGCGTATATACAATCAAACTATAGCAGCCTCACTGTGAACAGTCGAGACATCTCAGGTTAAAAGGCTAGTCACACAACTGTAGCATTGAGTAAGTCATTGATGAGTGGGTAACCATCCAAGTGACTTCTCGTAATGATCACACTCAGTATCTTTATTCTCTAACAAATACCTATACTCTCACTCTAATATTTTCACATTATAAACTCGAGACTCATCTATCCTAAGAGAAGTAATTCGTACATTATCTTACTAGATCAATCACTATCTTCGTAATGATCCATTAATCGAGAGTAATTTAAAAATTAATCACCAATGATACATGTCTCGAATTCTCAATATTTGAAAATATATGTCATCATCTTATTAATCTCTTGGACGATTTATGGATACATAACATATTATGAATGAAAAATAATCTAATTTTATTTATTTTAATATTTTAAATATAAAATTATGCTCCTAAAAAATTTATATGTGTCAGTCTAATTGATTTATAGGACATACAATCTAACACTTTTTATGGCTTGAAGTATATTTACACTATATCTTAATGCTTGAGAATCACTGCATAGGTGTGGGAGTTTTGAAATGAAATCTGAAAAGAGATATCAAGTATTAAGCTAATCCAAAACTTCTGTATCATGTATTTACCTAAAGATTGGTAAAAGTAAAGGATAACTAATCAAAGCAAATAAATATAACATCAAAGGAAGTCGATCAAATCGGCTCAAAAATACCTTAGTATAATGATTGTATTATAGACTGATGAAAGATAGATGACCAAACCGAACTATTATGATGTAAGTTGAATAAAGATATCATAACAAGATCGAGTCTAATCATGTGATAATAATTCTGACAAGTGGTGCAAAGTTTGGATATTACAATAATATTAACAGTGAAGAATAGTTGGCATTAATTGTCAAAACTGACATAAATAGATGTCAGACATGTGTTGTTGTATTGAAGAGTAGACAATTATCATACTATATAGTTTATATTCTAGTATAAATAAATAAATTATATTTTATAAAAAAAAAATTAATTTTTTAAGACATCAATAAATCCAATCTTTAGTTATCTTTATTTTTTTATCATAATTTATCAGTAAGACTCATTTATCCTCAAAAGTAGCAATAGAGTACTCTAATCATAGTCTCAGCTACATCCTATCTTATCTTATCTTTCTTTTAGATGAAAATGTGTCCATAATAAAAGTCATTGAAGGTTCAGGTATTTGGACCCATGCTACTTTGTTATCATCCTTTGATTATCCTATTTCTAGCTAGTCTAACATAAGTAGCATGCCTGTACATTTATCCAATATATCCATCCAATGTATTTAATTATCCTTCTCTTGATCAACCCAATGAGAGAAAGAGGTGGTATCAACCTCTCCAGTATGCCCATCTGTCTCTCTCTCTCCACAAGCGAAAAAAGAAAAAAATAAGTTCTTTAGCATATCCAATTGGATGTTGCTACGTAACCATCGTCATATTATCAAGAAGAAAGTTAGATATTTGTTGAATACCAGCAACCTATCTAATAGTTGATCTTTTTTATGAAGTAGCCATGCAACTCTAATCATATCCAAAGAAAGTTCGAATGGCCTGTTGGAGATGCTCTCATGTCAAGTGGTTATCGTGTTAAAGCCACTTGTAGATTGAAACTAAGCAATCCTAAAGCGAATGAGAGAACAAATTAAGAGATGCATTTCTATTATCAAGAATTGAAGTTGTCGGCCACAATGTGTTGTGGTATAAATTATAGTAGACTCGATCGATCAAGCCATTAGATCAATCTAGTAGTTTTTAAAAAAGAATATCAAGATCCTCAAAAAATCTGATTATCTCATATTATCCAATCAAAAAAATAAGGCTAAATGTTATTATTTGCAGAGCTCTTGGAGTTCTGAGATTGAGGCAAAAAATTATACCAATGTATAAGAGATCATATTAGATCGAGGAAAGAATACATACTTCAGTCATCAAGGCTAGCTATCTCATAACAGAGGGGGAAGGATGGGGAGAGTAAAGTGATAATCCTAAGGTATCAACTACCTTTGCCATGAGAGCTAGGAGCAACAATGTTAGAGAATTCTTATTAAAGAATGCTTGACCAAAGCATACAAATGCAGTGTTGAAGGAGTCAATTGAATTAGCTTGAAGATATATTTGCATGAAGATTATATTGTAGGCTAATCAAAGGGACATGGCTAAGTCGAACTATTATGGTGCGGGCCAAATGAAGATATTGCAATAAGATCGAGCTTGATCATGTATAATCAACATATAAAGTAGATTGTAATAATATGAGTAGTGGGGGATAGTGGGAGTTAGTTGCCAGAACTACCAGAGATAGAGATTAGATGTAGGCAGAAGAGTAGATGATTATCATACTATATGATTTATCTTCTAGTATAAATAAGTGGATTACATTCTAAAATATGGACTTCTCAACCTTTTGATACATCAATGAATCCATCTTATCTTTAATTATATTTAGCTTATCTTTATTTTTCCTAACTCATAGTTTACTAGAAAGACTTTAATTTATTTTTAATTTTATTATCGCATCGGCTATATCCTATTCTAATTCTCATCCTATATTCTTTTCAAATGGATAGTGTGCATGATGGCACTGAAGTCCTTTATAAGGTCAGAAATCTAGATCTATATAATTTTATCATCATCTTTTGATCATCTTTTTTCAATTAGTCCAATATTAAAGGTACATCTATGCATCTACCTGACATAGTCATTAAGTCTATTATCCTTTTTCTGATCAACCAGCAAGCCAAAGAGGTGCCTTCAAGCTCTTCAATGTGCCTATCTCTCTTTCCAATAGAAGAAGAGAGAAAACAGAGTAATAGCTAGACTCATTCAAATGGACCATCTAAACGTTCAGTCTTTTTTGAATCATCTTACTGAACCGTGTTGGCCCATATTAATCAACTAGCAAATAATAAAGAAAAAGAAAAATCTTAATAGGGATGTCATCTAAGATGATGGTATCTTGATTGATGGATATATCCCAGAAGAGTATAGGCATAGCTAGATAGAATCCAGAGGAATAGAAGGCTCGATTAGCCAAATCCAATGAGAATCAAAAATTTTGTGCATAGATAAATCTATTGGGATTCAACATACGTTAGCCATATCTAATACAAGTCAGGGCAAAGATCATGATTCCATGGATGTAAAAATAAGAAAGCACGTGCTTGGGGGAGGAGAAGTGAAAGGGACAATACTAAACTTAATAGAGCCATAGAAGGCAATTCAAGACAATTAGATATAGTGAGAGGTGAGGTCTGGTAAGATTTAGGAAAATAAGTAGAGATAGTAAGTTCAAAAGAGAAGCTGTAAAAAATTTGTTAGGAGTTAGACATCTCAGTTGAAGCCCTAGAATAAAGCATGGAAGATATTAAAGTATTGAAAAGAAAGAATATATAGAAATAAGCTTTATAAGAAAAATCTCACATAAACTATTGACCATCTGAGCTCAAATAAAAAATACATCAAATGGTGGTTATGGTGTTTTTTTTGCTTTTTTTCTTTTTGTGATAAGATAGATAGATCACATCTATCTTATATGAATACATCCAATAAGATCAAAAAATAAAATATCACAACTATAGTAATCCAGGTGAAAGGTCTTGTAGTGCATGTATTTTTTTTTCAAAATGAGAATTTTATTATTTTTTGTGTATTTAATATGATAAAAACTCATGTTCTCTCTTTTTAATTTTTTTTCTCTTAGATTCCATTTAACTTAACCTTTTGTCATTAAAATCTCATATTTAACAAATATACAATAGTTAAATTTTATTATATTTATTATTTTTTTCTACCATATATCTTGTTGCAATTATAATATACTCCACTTTTTTCTCTTTTTTTTGATCTATAATTATTATATACTAGTACTATACTAGTAAATCTTGACAAATAAGAGAATGATATAGAATAAATAAATTTTATAAAGATAAACATATAATTCTGAAAGTTATTTTAACTATGGTAGCTGGATCATTCATCATCCTTTCAAAATTAAACCAATAATATCTATACTAATCAATTAACAAAAATGCATAAAGAAACAAAAGATCTATAATATACTTTTAACAAGCTAAAATCATCACCTTGAGATATTTTTGCATTGTATTTGGTAATTTATGTCATGCTAATTTTTAGCTTCAAAATAATGCTCAAATTATAGTCTAAACAGTTTTATTGATAAAATATAAAATATTAAAGATTTCATACTAGAAAAGTATGAAATGATAAATATTTAATAAAATATTAACTTACTAAATAGTTAAAATATAAATATTTAATAAAATATTAATATAATATCATAAGACTTTTTAGATTTTTGATCATCATGATCTATAAATTACACAAAAATTGGCCAATCGATGTGAAATTAGTTATTACTAAAAATATTTTATTATTATTAAATAATACTTTCTAATTTTTTATCAATATATAAAGTTATTATCTAAATATATTTTCTTATCACCATTAATAAATAATTTAGGGTCACTAACAATATTATCAACAAATTAAATCTTCTTTTAAAGATTGATACAATATAAAGAAATGAGTTGATAAAAAATTAAATAATTATTATAAAAGTTTGAAGAGTAATAATCTATATCTAAAATATATCTAAGAGCAATACTAAATCATCTTATATAAAAAAAATTATGTTTATTTGGTTAATTCTTCTATAATGGGTCTTGCTTAGGAATACAATTTTTGTTGTTGTTTGATCCAAGATGTCATTGCTACCCATTTCTTCAATTTTATATTCATAACAATTTTCTTTGTTATTGATAAATCAATGTATATCCTTATTGATGTATGACAATTGTCTATTGAGTTAAAATTTAATGATAATGAAATTTTTGTATTGCAAGGTATTTTTTCTCTTTAGTTCTTTTACGAGCTGATGATAGTGTACTCCTTTGATTAATAGAAGGGTAGACCATGATTAACTTGGTGATCCTCTTATATTATTTAATGAAATAAGAGTCCTCAATTCTTTACTATGGATATGAATTCTTATTTTCTTTTTCTTCTTCTTGATACTACTATCTTATTGCAGATCTTATATAACTCTTTGATCCTATGTACTCTATGATATACTTATAAATATTTGTTTATCAATAGAAATAATGTTTGTAAAATTTAGGGTTGTAAATAAATCAAGCTATTAATGAACAACTTGGGCTCGACTTAGTAATAGCTGTTCAATCTTGACTCATAATTTAGACAAGTTTAAATACTTAAGTTTGCAAAATTGAGTAAAAGAATAGTTTTGCTCGATAAGAAGCTGTTTTAAATTTTTAAGTTTGGTCAAATGATAAATGGAACAAACATGATATCTCTCTCAAGCAAGACTCAAGCTTCGTTAAAGCTTTATTACTCTTTTCTTTAAGCAACTGAGCTTAAGCAATCTACTAAACTTCTCTCGATTTGTTTGCACCTCTAATGAAACTAGTTGATGCATGTGGAAGAGTTACATGATTGTAAGATGGATTGATTTTGGGAACTAGTTAAGAAGGATAATGATAGAATTGGAAGGATAAAGAGGAGAAGTAATGAATTGAATTGATATAAGAGAATAAAAATGATTGTCCCTAAAAACCTTGAAGAAAATCAGTTGTAGTATTATGCATTAAGGTAATACCTCATGTGTTTGAGGTTTTAAGTTATTTAGAAAATAATTGCTAATTTGTGGTAAGATCATGAAAAAGAATAGAAAGATGGTTGCAATCAGAGTATTAAGATAACTATTCTTTTACATTTCTTATTATTTTATTGCTCAATTTTCATCAAATTTTAAAGATCTTATGTGTGTGTTTGTTTATATATATATAATATGCACAATCCATGTGCAAATACATGTGGCTATTATTAAAAATTTAGTTATAGATAAATTTTAAAAAGATTTTAGCATGAGTTAGGCACCAGTAGGCATTCCTCATGAAAGCATTTAAGATTTATTTATTATATCATGTTCTTAATCTAGATAAGCTTAAGTTTTGCTATCTCATGTAAGTAACCATAAACTTACATTTTGGAGGATGGTAAATTCTTATAATGCATAGAATCATGCAAAGCTCAACTCGAGGAGAGTTTTTTTTTTTTGGACTCTTAGAAGTTCAGCAACATTAGGATCTTTTTTTTTTGGTAGAAGTTTAGCATGGTTTTAACTGTTAAGGAAGAATCTTATTAGGATTATTGTGAGAACTAAAAAATTTAGAATATAGCTGCTTTTGTGTACTTTTAGGATCATGATTATGATATAACTCTACTATCATAAAGAACTCATATAGAAATCATACTTCTTGAGGGTGAGCTTTGATGCAACAGGAATGTTACATCATTGTGGGTGTAGCTTGTAGCCATGTATTCAAAATATAAAAATAGTCTCTTTATATATGATGGTAAGGCTGTGTATATCAGACATTCCTAGACTTGCAATGTAGGAGCATTATACACTAGACATTGCTTCTTATAGATCGAATGAAAATATATCTTTTTTTGAAGTTAAAAATACAAGATGACAATGGTTATTTAAATGGATTTTCATGCAAATATAATTTAAGATATTTTTGAAAGGTAGGATGGAAACTTAGTTTTAACTCGAGATCTAGAGTTTTATATCAGGACTCATCTCTTTAATTCGAGAATGAGATTAATGAGTAAAATTGGATCTAATTAGATGAAACTCATCCTTTGCTAATTTCTCTATTCGTATAGTACTCCATTTTTGATCTCACACATGCCTTCTTACCTCAAACCCTCCCTTCTTCCATCTATACACTCACATTTACCTTTTGCTTCATCCTTTTCACCGCAAATAAGTCATATTAGATCCAATTTCATATTTAGATCTCGATTTGTAAAATAGTCCTATCTTTGGTTTCAGGTCATGTGCATGTGATTTATATTTGTACAGAGCAGTTGGAGTTGATATATCGACTATTATTTCTCCTACTCAATGGATTATTGAGATATATGATTTGAAGCAAAAATTTAGTGCAGGGGCAAAATGGTAATTTTAAAACTTTTTCAAAATTACTATTTTACAGCGGAATTATTAATTAATCTCATTAATTAATACTAATTAACCCTACACTAGGATCTAAATATGATACAACAGCATGCATTTAAATTTGAAATTCAAATTTGAATCAGTAAACGTTTTACAGTACTGTGTTCAGAACACATCACTTTTTGCGGGTAGTCGATCACCGCAATCTGATCACCGTCGGAGGACTCTGATCGTCACGTCGCAGCCACCCAACTGTCTGGCCTCTGCGGATCGTCCACACGAAGCTCCCGTCTGATCAGCTCCTCACGAATGCTAGTTCATGATTTCACCCTTTTGATGGCAGATGTTGATCGAACTCCTTCGATCGATATGTGCCGACTTCTCGGATGCTCTGGATCATCTGCACAGTTACTTGAGAGGCTGATGGATCTCTCTCTAAAATTTGGTGGACTCACGACACTCGTGGCACACCAATCTCACTTCCCGAACCCTAGGTAGAAACCCTAGGGTACACACCAAAAACCCTGCACCCAATTTTCTCTTTTTTCTTTCTTTTTCTCTCGGAAGGTTTTGGACCTTCACCTTGTGCAGAAGCCTTTCTCATGCCCCAAAGTTTCTCTCCTAATTTTTCTACGCACGTCCCACCTTTCTTCTCTTTTTAAAACAACGTCGAACGTGTCTTATCCGCGTGAGAGGATAAAGACAAGAGGTTACACATTTGAATTCAAATCAAATTTGAATTCAAACGAAAACCAACTTATCCCTATCCTTTTGGGCGTGAGAAGAGAAGGGGCGTGGCTCTTTGTGCATGAAAAAGTTTCACGAGAAACCTTTTCTCGTATAAGTAATGTGGCGCACAAAATGGATAAGGATGAAAGGGCAAGTGATAAGTTATCCATTCAAATTCAAACATGCTTTGAATTTGAATGGCTAACTAATTAATTTATCCATCCATATGGCGCACAAATGAGGACGTGGGGAAGGGTTTTACATGAGAAAAATTTTACGAGAAGTTTCTTCTCGTGAATTCAAATGGGTGCAAGGAAGTTGGGTGACGCAGGGAATTTAAAACAAGGTGGTTTGATTCAAATTGAGCCAACCTAGTTTAAAATAGGTTGAGCACAATTAGACCAAATTAAACCCAACATAATTAGGCTTAATTAGGCTTAATAAAATCCTAATCAAATCAGGAATTAACTAAACCTAACCCCTGATCAAATCAGGGACTAAACCACCTTAGCGATTAGGTCAACATTTAACCTAATCGGGTCAATCCAAACTGAATCCAATTCAATTGGACTTGATCCAAAAATAATTACTCAATCAAATTGAGTTAATTAGTGATTAAATTACTAATTAAACCTCTCATAAATGTTGAGTCTAAATCCGATGGGCAATCAGGCATCAGAGACCATCGATATGAAACCCTGATCAAAGAGTTCAAATTTCAAATTCAAAATTCGAAATTCAAAATTTTGACCCCGGTACCCAAAATGTGTGAAACTCATGATTAGAGAATCCTAATTCTCAATCATAGAGTTCCAGATAGATAAGACTCATAATCAGCCATCAGATCAGAAAGGAACCTCTAATGTGTGTGACTCCGCAGGTTCGAACCTAAGCCGGTAGCACAGGAACCAATTTCTGTACTAATCGAAGTGACCATCTAGCAATGGTACCCGACGATCGGATAGGTCGAATAATCGCAATCGCAACATTCAGAACCTACGTGAATATGGTTACCGTATAATTCATCCCTTTTGACCCCTGTGTTTAGGATGACTCAGGGTTAAACTGTCAATCCTGATGATATCATCCGAATCGTGCTCAACTCAATTAGTCCTGTGACTCCTCACTAGGACTACCCTGGCCAAGGTTTTGCTAAATTGAAACACGACTGTACACAGCTCCTAAACTGGAGTGGTCAATCCCATCTTGACACACGCACCGACAAGTCAAGTACTTGACTACACCCAGCAACCTTCCGTCACTGAATTAGAAATTCAGATAGTCCAGTGCCTAAGTGCAGTGAGTTGCTTGCAAGTCACCGTGGCGGTCTCAGGTCGGAGGGATATTTATACCCATATCCCATCGGAGCAAATCTTGACAGCAGAAATAGCTTCGGAGTTGGTCACGTTCAGTGCAGATGTACCATTACATCTCACCTGTATGCCATACCAGTGTCTCCACACTCTTTGGTTATGAGGACAACCAACCCATATGGCACACAACGACCTATGCTCGATAAATGTTGTCGTCCTTGGTAACAACGTATCATTTGGTCGCGAACATGTTTAAGGACTAAACGACAAATCCTCCTTTGTCGAGTCTAAATAGTCCTAAGGACTTCACCACAACACAGGAGTTCATTAGAAGATGAAACATTTGTGATGAAAAAATATCAAAATAACTTTTATTTATTTATAATTCATATACTAATACAAAAGGAGCACAACCATCAACAGGCTGACGATTGACTTTGGGACACTATTCCCAACAATCTCCCACTTGGCCTAAAGCCTATTGGTGCAGTATCTAATACCCATCTTCGACTTGTAGTCGTTGAACTCCTTCACCGCAATGGCTTTAGTGAATGGGTCGGCCAGGTTCTCCTTCCCGTCGATCTTCTGAAGGTCGACGTCACCTCGATCCACGATCTCCCGGATGAGATGGTAGCGGCGCAGAATATGCTTCGTCCGCTGGTGTGCCTTTGGTTCCTTCGCCTGAGCAATGGCTCCAGAGCTGTCGCAGTAGAGCAGAACTGGACCAACAAGGGAGGGTGCTACTCCGAGCTCGGTGATGAATTTTCTCAGCCACACCGCTTCTTTGGCAGCATCTGATGCAGCAATATACTCCGCCTCGCATACTGAATCAGCCACAGTGTGCTGCTTGGAACTCTTCCAGCAGACAGCCCCACCATTAAGGGTAAAAATAAATCCTGACACACTCTTGCTATCATCTCGATCAGACTGGAAACTAGAGTCTGTAAACCCTATAAGTCTCAAGTCCGATTCACCATATATAAGCCACTGGTCCTTAGTATTTCTCAAATACTTCAGGATGGTTTTAACAACCTTCCAGTGATTCTCTCCTGGATCAGATTGGTATCTACTCACTACCCCTAGTGAGTATGCCACATCTGGTCGTGTACATGTCATGACGTACATGATAGATCCCACTGCCGAAGCATATGGAATCCTACCCATACGCTCTCTCTCTTGAGGTGTTGTCGGACAATCCCTTTTCGAGAGAGAAATTCCATGGCCTATCGGTAGATAGCCTTTCTTGGAATTTTCCATGCTGAACCTTTTCAGCATAGTATCAATGTACGTGGACTGGGATAAGCCAAGCAACTTTTTGGATCTATCCCTATAGATCCTCATCCCTAGGATGTAGGAAGCTTCTCCCAGATCCTTCATGGAGAACTGTGACGATAGCCAAATCTTTATTCCCTGTAATGCAGGGACATCATTCCCGATTAAGAGAATGTCATCCACATACAATACAAGAAATACTACTGCTGGACCATTAGCCCACTTATAAATGCAGGGTTCTTCTCCATTCTTAACGAAGCCATACGTTTTGATCGTCCTATCAAAACGTATGTTCCAACTCCGAGATGCTTGCTTAAGTCCATAAATGGACCTCTGTAGCTTGCACACCTTAGACTCATCTGTGGATGTGAACCCTTCAGGTTGTATCATATACACCTCTTCGTCCAGCTCTCCGTTTAGGAAAGCTGTCTTCACATCCATCTGCCAGATTTCATAGTCCAGATGGGCAGCTATCGCAAGCATAATCCGAATGAATTTGAGCATTGCCATAGGAGAAAACGTCTCGTCATAGTCTATACCATAACGTTGACGATATCCCTTGACAACCAGACGGGCTTTATAGGTCTCCACCTTTCCGTCTGCGCCCCTCTTCCTTTTGAAGACCCACTTACACCCTATGGGTTTTACTCCTTCGGGTGGGTCAACCAATGTCCACACATCGTTGACCTTCATGGACTCCATTTCGGATTTCATGGCCTCTAGCCATTTCTCAGAGTCAGATCTCTGCATTGCATCCATGTAGGTGATCGGATCCTCATCGTTTTCATCAAGTTCGATAGGATCACCATCCCGGACCAAGAAACCATAATATCTGTCCGGTTGATGTGGTACTGTACCAGACCGCCTTAAGGATGCATAATCAATGGGCTCCGGATCTGATCTAATCAAATCCGGTTCAGGTTCAGTAACATGTGTCGATTTTTTCACCTGTCGAACTTCGTCAAGTTTGACTTTAGAGGCAACAGTTCCTTCACTAAGAAACTCCTTTTCTAAAAAGATTGCCTTAAGGCTGACAAACACCTTTTGCTCGTCAGCAAGGTAGAAATAATACCCTTTGGTCTCTTTTGGGTACCCTATAAAATTACACTTGTCAGACCTAGGTCCAAGCTTGTCTGTAATTAAACGTTTAACATAAACCGGACACCCCCAAACCCTAAGGTGCGAGAGTACTGGCTTACGTCCTATCCATATCTCATATGGCGTTTTGGCTACAGACTTACTCGGAACTCTATTTAGAAGGTAACAAGCCGATTCGAGCGCATATCCCCAGAGGGAGATCGGCAGACCAGCAAACCCCATCATGGATCGAACCATGTCTAACAGGGTCCGATTCCTCCTTTCAAACACACCATTATGCTGTGGTGTTCCAGGAGGAGTCCACTGAGAGAGAATCCCATTCTCCCCTAGATACGTCAGAAACTCATTGGAAAGGTATTCACCTCCTCGATCAGATCGAAGAGTTTTAATACACTTTCCAGTTTGTTTTTCTACCTCATTTCGGAATAGTTTGAACATTTCAAATAATTCCGACTTATGCTTCATTAAATAGACATACCCATACCTAGATAGGTCGTCTGTGAAGGTTATGAAGTAGAAAAATCCACCTCTTGCACTTGAGCTCATGGGTCCACATACATCAGAATGTACCAGACCTAAGAGTTCACTGGCTCGCTCACCTTTTCCAGTAAAAGGTGACTTGGTCATCTTTCCAAGAAGACAGGACTCACAGGTTGGAAGTGATTCACAATCACTAACTTCAAGAATTCCTTCTTGAGCCAACCTGTTTATCCTGTTCTTATTGATATGACCTAGCCTACAGTGCCAAAGGTAGACTTCTGACACATTATCTATTCTAGAGCGTTTACCGAATTTTTGAACCACATTAACAAGCTGTGATAGTAAGTAAATTCCATTATTTAATTGTCCAACAAATATTGTAACACCATTCAAAATGATATTGCAAATATTTCCTTTTATTAAAAAATCATAACCGTACATGGCCAAAAGGCCTACAGAAATAATATTTAATAAAAAACTTGGACAATAGTGACATTCACTCAGAATTACATTACGAGAATTGATTACAAGACTCATGATTCCTAAAGCTAGAACTGGAACTTTGCTTCCATCTCCAACATTCAGGAACCTCTCGCCTTCATCAAATCTCCTACTGACCTGCAGACCCTGCATCGAATTACAAATATGATAAGGGCTTCCGGTATCCAATACCCAGGCAGTAGTATCACAAATCGAAAAGTTGCAATGAGTTATCATATAATTACCTTGCTTCTTCTTTGGCCTGTTCGGGTCCAGGGAGGCAATGTATTGAGGACAGTTCCTCTTCCAATGCCCGTGCTTCTTGCAAAAGAAGCACTCCGCCTGGCTCTGGTCATGCTTGCGCTTCTTGGTCTGACCCCGTGCTACTGTCCCAGCATGAGATTGCACCTTCTTATTTTTCTTCTTCTTGTTCTTCTTCCCCTTCCCAAAGGGTTGACGACGAGAAGAAGACCCTCCCACTACATTCACCGACTCCTTATGCAGTTGGTGATCCTTCTCAAAGTTCTGCAGCAACCCCAACAATCTGTGGTAGTTTACTGCAGGCTTTGTCATTCGAAAATGAGTAAGGAATGGGAGGAAGGACTTGGGCAAGGAATTAAGGATCGCATCCTTACCGAGCTGCTCGTGCAGAGGAAAGCCCAATTTGCTTAGGCACTCAATCATCTCGATCATATACAGTACATGATCAGTGACTGAGGCCCCATCCCTCATCCGAGCATTGAAAATAGCACAACTAGTTTTGTGCCTTTCAACATCGTCAGGCGTGCCAAAGGAGTCGTTCAACATTTGAAGCATCTCCTGTGGCTGGGCGTTCTCAAACCTTCGGCTGAACTCGTCATTCATTGCTGCCAGCATAATACATCGAACGGTGGTGCGGTCATTGAGCCACTTCAAGTAAGTGTCTCGGATCGCTTTACTAGCGTTCGGAGCTGGCTCCTCAGGTGCTGGATCCGTTACTACATAAAGGATCCGTTCATGCTCAAGGACGATTTTTAATTTTCGATACCAGCTATCGAAATTGGGTCCCATGAGCTTGTCATTATCTAATAATGACCGGAGCGACAGGGTAGTGGCCATAGCTGCTTAAAGAAAAACGAGACCTCTATTAGTACATAAATTAATACTAAAGACTTGGACTTTAGTCTAAAGTTTTTCCCAATATTTTTACGAACTGGTAGCCTCATCCTCCAATTCGAGGAATTACTTTAATTCCTTAATGGGTACTAGAATCCACACAGACTACACACGAGCCCAACTTTGGTTGGTCAACCCATGTGTATCTATGGGTAGGTTCTTAACCAGTTGTTTCTCTAAACAACTTCTAGTAATTTATTTTGCCCCAGAACCTAATCAGTAGGCTTTGGCCTCCACTGAAAAGATCTGGTTAGGTCCAACCATTAACATGACTTAATTTAGTGAATCGGACCAATAAATGATCAGGCCCGACTTTGGCCGGCCAACCTAACCACCATCAGAAAGACTCAATCAAATTATCATATTATGAATAATAATTCCATTAGTCAATGAGCACCAGGCCTTTGGGCCTCCAATGATCATTGAACTAATGGACTCATTATCATTCACTTAATGGGAGGCTATGACTTAGTTATCATTATAACTTAATCATTTTAGGGACCTAATAATTTTGAGGATTTTATTAAAGAATAGTAGAGAAGAAATCATCCAGCCAATTTCAATCCTCCCACTGACTTCACCAAGTCAGATTAAAAAGGATTTAATTAAAGCTGGCATTAGGAGCACCTAAATCAGTCTTACTGATTTACCTAATGACATGGGTGAGCTCTAATCACCAAGTGATCTAATCAAAATCTAACTTACCAGATTGGCCAGGTAAGTGAGATCAGTGGTGGAGATTTGCCATTAACTCGTCAATGATCGAATCAATGCGAGTAGCTCCCGCTTAAGAACCACTGGTCAAAACTGCCGAACTTACCTTAGACACCAACCGGTTCATTAGTTTTAATTTTGATCAACTTAGTAAATAGAGCTCCACCGCGTAGCCATGAATTAAGTCCATCTTGGTCTAGTTAAAGACATGGACCCATTCAACTACAACTATTGAAGTTGAGTCTAGAGTATCCTTGACCTAATCTAATTTAACTTTTGATTAGATTTGACCAATTACTCCAATTCGTCCATTTTTTAAACTAACCTTAGGTCTAACCCAATTATGGACCTAATTCATCTAACCCATTGACCCAAAAGTTTATGCAATTGTCTTAGGTCTTAATTCACAATTCTAGACCTACTAGACAACACTTAATTTCTTTAATTAAGTACTTGGGCTGATGGGTCAGGGTTTGGCATTTCGAAAATAATTTTCAAATTTGAAAGATTTTATTTTCTGTTCACCAAATGTGTTAACTCATTTCACAAACGGGTCAGCACATTTCATAAACAGTAATTCTATTACTCATTTCATAACAGAAAATAACTCAAAATAAATCATAAATTTTCTTTTAGATCTAATCTAACATATTCATGATAAATTTCTTAATTGAGTCCTTTCGCTGCTTCATCGGCATGGGATATAATTGCATCGGCACCCCTACCGCCATAGGAGACCCCATCGAATGGGAAGAGAGGGCCTTTAAACTCTACTTTTCTCCTATGACCGGACGGCCATGGCAACCAACCCAATTAGATTACTTGCTACTTGGATCAAGTATATCTAAATATACAAATTTCAAAATTTAAATTTTGAATTTCAAATTTTAAATTTTAAATTTTAAATTTTAAATTTTAAATTTGAGATTTCAACCAAATTTCAAATTTCGAATTTTCAATCTTTGAATTTTAAATTTTGAATTTTGAATTTCAAATTTCAAATTTCAAATTTCAAATTTCAAATTTCAAATTTGAGATTTCAACCAAATTTCAAATTTTAAATTTTGAATTTTGAATTTCGAATTTCGAATTTCAAATTTCAAATTTCAAATTTGAGATTTCAACCAAATTTCAAATTTCAAATTTTGAATTTCAAATTTGAAACTTCTAACAAATTTCAAATTTCAAATCTTTTTAAATTTCGAATTTCAAATTTTGAATTTCAAATTTAAACTTATAGATTACACCTTAATCTACGCATGCATATGTATATCATATTCTAGAACCTGCTCTGATACCAATTGAAGCAAAAATTTAGTGCAGGGGCAAAATGGTAATTTTAAATTTTTTTTAAAATTACTATTTTACAGCAGAATTATTAATTAATCTCATTAATTAATACTAATTAACCCTACACTAGGATCTAAATATGATACAACAGCATGCATTTAAATTTGAAATTCAAATTTGAATCAGTAAACGTTTTACAGTACTGTGTTCAGAATACATCACCTTTTGCGGGTAGTCGATCACCGCAATCTGATCATCGTTGGAGGACTCTGATCATCACGTCGCAGCCACCCAACTGTCTGGCCTCTGCGGATCATCCACACGAAGCTCCCGTCTGATCAGCTCCTCACGAATGCTAGTTCGTAATTTCACCCTTTTGATGGCAGATGTTGATCGAACTCCTTCGATCGATATGTGCCGACTTCTTGGATGCTCTGGATCATCTGCACAGTTACTTGAGAGGCTGATGGATCTCTCTCTAAAATTTGGTGGACTCACGACACTCGTGGCACACCAATCTCACTTCCCGAACCCTAGGTAGAAACCCTAGGGTACACACCAAAAACCCTGCGCCCAATTTTCTCTTTTTTCTTTATTTTTCTCTCGGAAGGTTTTGGACCTTCACCTTATGCAGAAGCCTTTCTCACGCCCCAAAGTTTCTCTCCTAATTTTTCTACGCACGTCCCACCTTTCTTCTCTTTTTAAAACAACGTCGAACGTGTCTTATCCGCGTGAGAGGATAAAGACAAGAGGTTACACATTTGAATTCAAATCAAATTTGAATTCAAACGAAAACCACCTTATCCCTATCCTTTTGGGCGTGAGAAGAGAAGGGGCGTGGCTCTTTGTGCGTGAAAAATTTTCACGAGAAACCTTTTCTCGTGTAAGTAATGTGGCGCACAAAATGGATAAGGATGAAAGGGCAAGTGATAAGTTATCCATTCAAATTCAAGCATGCTTTGAATTTGAATGGCTAACTAATTAATTTATCCATCCATATGGCGCACAAATGAGGATGTGGGGAAGGGTTTTACGTGAGAAAAATTTCACGAGAAGTTTCTTCTCGTGAATTCAAATGGGTGCAAGGAAGTTGGGTGACGCAGGGAATTTAAAACAAGGTGGTTTGATTCAAATTGAGCCAACCTAGTTTAAAATAGGTTGAGCACAATTAGACCAAATTAAACCCAACATAATTAAGCTTAATTAGGCTTAATAAAATCCTAATCAAATCAGGAATTAACTAAACCTAACCCCTGATCAAATCAGGGACTAAACCACCTTAGCGATTAGGTCAACATTTAACCTAATCGGGTCAATCCAAACTGAATCCAATTCAATTGGACTTGATCCAAAAATAATTACTCAATTAAATTGAGTTAATTAGTGATTAAATCACTAATTAAACCTCTCATAAATGTTGAGTCCAAATCCGATGGGCAATCAGGCATCAGAGACCATCGATATGAAACCCTGATCAAAGAGTTCAAATTTCAAATTCAAAATTCAAAATTCAAAATTTTGACCCCGGTACCCAAAATATGTGGAACTCATGATTAGAGAATCCTAATTCTCAATCATAGAGTTCCAGATAGATAAGACTCATAATCAGCCATCAGATCAGAAAGGAACCTCTAATGTGTGTGACCCCGCAGGTTCGAACCTAAGCCGATAGCACAGGAACCAATTTCTGTACTAATCGAAGTGACCATCTAGCAATGGTACCCGACGACCGGATAGGTCGAATAATCGCAATCGCAACATTCAGAACCTACGTGAATATGGTTACCGTATAATTCATCCCTTTTGACCCCTGTGTTTAGGATGACTCAGGGTTAAACTGTCAACCCTGATGATATCATCCGAATCGTGCTCAACTCAATTAGTTCTGTGACTCCTCACTAGGACTACCATGGTCAAAGTTTTGCTAAATTGAAACACAACTGTACACAGCTCCTAAACTGGAGTGGTCAATCCCATCTTGACACACGCACCGACAAGTCAAGTACTTGACTACACCCAGCAACCTTCCGTCACTGAATTAGAAATTCAGGTAGTCCAGTGCCTAAGTGCAGTGAGTTGCTTGCAAGTCACCGTGGCGGTCTCAGGTCGGAGGGACATTTATACCCATATCCCATCGGAGCAAATCTTGACAGCAGAAATAGCTCCGGAGTTGGTCACGTTCAGTGCAGATGTACCATTACATCTCACCTGTATGCCATACCAGTGTCTTCACACTCTTTGGTTATGAGGACAACCAACCCATATGGCACACAACGACCTATGCTCGATAAATGTTGTCGTCCTTGGTAACAACGTATTATTTGGTCGCGAACATGTTTAAGGACTAAACGACAAATCCTCCTTTGTCGAGTCTAAATAGTCCTAAGGACTTCACCACAACACATGAGTTCATTAGAAGATGAAACATTTGTGATGAAAAAATACCAAAATAACTTTTATTTATTTATAATTCATGTACTAATACAAAAGGAGCACAACCGTCAACAGGCTGACGATTGGCTTTGGGACACTATTCCCAACAATGATTAGGGCTGAAATTGGATTGGATTGGACCTGGCCAATCCCTATCCAGGCCCACCATAAATTTTTTTTGGCTTCCAGTCGGGCTTAGGCCTGATTTTTTTTTAAGAAAAATACAAGCTCGAGCTTGATCTGAACCCATTTGGGCCAGCCCAAGTTAGCCACCCACTTCTTGGTCTTGAGTCCTCTTATCTTCACCCTAGCCTTCATCTCTAGATCAATCTCTGATAGTAGTTTGCTCTTTTTTTTTAGATCCACTGCCATCGATGCCTCCATGCTCTCACCGGATGTCAACATCGTTGTCTTGAGAATAATGATGTTCTTGGCATCATGGACGAAGGTCAGAAATGATCCATCGTCGATATAGACTCCATTAAAAAAGATGGTTATGGAGATAGATCATAGAGGTACACAGGATTGCAGATGATCACGTAAAGGTTGAGGCAAGAGGTGAGCTAGTTGGAGGTGGGGATATTGAGGATGGCGAGATGGATAGAGGAGATAGTGAAGTTGGGGTAGTGGGGGCAATAAAGGATGTAGAGGATGCCATCAGAATAGGAATAGGATCTAGATTTAGGGTTTGGGGAGGATAGTGAGAGAAGAATGGATCTATAGGAGAGGAGGGGAGAGGAAGGAGAAAAGGGGAGGGAGTTTGTAGTGGGCATCAGCGACGGTGGCAAGCCATGGAATACAAGAAAGGAGGAGAAATCATGTTTTATATGATTGTCGATTGAAGGAGCTGGTGAAGCCACAAAACATCCAACCAAATCCATTTTAATTGAACCAGGTTGGATCGGTTGGGCCTTTAATCAGACTTTATTTCGGGCCATATATGGGCTCAGACCAAATCAATAATATCCAAGTTCGATCCAAACAGAAATAGACTCTATATTTAAGCTCAAACTCAGTCCAAACATTTTTGAATCTAGCTTGAAATCTGATCCAAATTTGAGCCGATCCAAATCCATTTCTGGCCCTATATATAATTTTAGTAAATCATGACTAGCAATAGCCTTACAAAGCAGTCACATTTACTAAAGTGCAGTTGAAACCTAGTTTGATGGATCCCTACACATAGAGACAAAGAGAGGGGTAAAGGCCTTAGCATCATGATCATTCCTTTACAGATGGTGAGCTTTTAAATTAGTTAAAAAACTCAAAAAAATTAAAATTGAACATTAACCTATACTAGAAGGAAAGGCAATCTTGGTATTTGGGTTAAAAGCCCTAAAGAGTGCATAACTTGACCTAAAATATCTTTTATAAGAACATTAAGAATATCAAAATTACACATCAAGTGGATATACCAAAATATCTTAGGCATAAATAAGTCTTGAATAATGCAGTTGTAAGTTTAAAATAATTCAAAGTGAAGTATTTGACCATCAAGTTATTTGTGCCTCCATTTGTAAGAAAATATCATCTTTGTTAGTGGTGCACATGGCTAGGATTGGTTTCAATAGAGGCCCAACTTAAAGTTGAACCAATCACAACCCATTCTCAATATTTGAGACTAGATCAAACCAATAAATGTTGAAACTTAATAAAGCCAATCTAATTAGAATGAATTGGGTACTTTCATTTCTTTGGTTATTCCTAGGAAACAAATAACCAAAATGATCTTTTGATTCTATAGAAGAAAATTCATTTAGAAGTAGTAAACAACACAAAAGTATATTTAATCTCTTTACCAAAATCATATAATAAAATCTAAAATAAGAATTTGAATATAGCACGCCACAAAAATAAAACCCAATATTCTATTTAATAAGATAAAATTAATATAAATGATTACACTATTATATAATAGATTGTGAGATGATATATATATTACTATAAACTTTATATTAGTATAATATTATACATGATAATTATAATATAGATTGATTTTTTAGGACTACATTGGGTTATCCAACTCCTTCACCCTTTCAATTAGAATTTTCAAAATGAGAGCCATAATTTAACCAATCTACTCTTAAATCCAAACTGGATTGTCCTGATGAAGTCAGTTTCATAAGATTTTCAAATTAACTTGAAAAGATGTACCTCTTAATCCTTTCGATAATGCTAAGTATTGATTTGTATTGGATGGCTATCTTCTCTGCTCTTGATTTTTTTTAAGATTTGATAAACCATCTCCTATGACCCCCGCCCCTCCAGGAATAAAGAAACAAACAAACCAAAGAAAAAAAGCAATAGGAAGGAAGCCATAAAGCTTGTAATCCAAAGAGATTTCCTAAAAACTACATTATCATTATTAACTATCTATAGATTAATATGTGATCAGCATATACCTCATGATAGAATTAGTGAATCTGTCTTTAATCTTTGTCTAATAGTACTAGTCCCTTTTTACTCTAGTTAATCTTTGTAATTAATTTTTTTGATAAAGTCAAGAATAAAATTGGATACAGCATGTCACACATTTGTGCTCCTCACACTTTAATGTGGCACCAATGAAATTGAAAGTATAATTTTTAAGTGGCTTTGACATCATAATTTATACTTATACCATTTCTCAATGAATAATATATTTATAAGCCCACTAGCCTTTGAACTATTTTAAGAACAGTAAGAAATATCAAAATAAAATATGAATCTAGCAAGCACCAAATATGAAAAGTAACTTAAAAGTAGCTAAATGCTAAAAAATGGTATATCAAAACAAGCCAAAGTCTATATAAAGAGACATGTAATGGAACTCACATTACATTGTCTTGTGTTTCACTTACACCATCACATATGACCAAGGAAGTTATGGATAAGGATATGAAGATCTATGAAAGTCAAGTTCTATGTAAGCTATTTATCCCTCAATATCACTGAAATATACGAATCTTCCATCACTTTGATCTAGTGAATGTGCCATTTTTTCAAATTTATCATCTCTTCACATGAATACAGATACTATAGCCTTATATTCTAAATCAATTCATGAATAATCTAATTTTTTATAAAATTAGTTTTATCTAAAAGATTGCCCTTTTATGGATAGAAATCACCTCCATTTAACTTAACCCTCTTCACTAAAATTTTCAATACCAAAAAATATGTATTAAACAATTAGACCAGTTGAAACTAGAAGTTTATTAATAAAATATCTAAAGATTAAAAAATAAATCATAAACAATAAGTATTCGATAGTTAACTAGATAATAATGATTGACTAAAAATTATAAAAAGACTTAATTGAAAGTCAAGTACAACTATCCAAATATGTTCTATCATGTGATTAGTTTATTCTTTCTATCCCACTAATGCATAGAATAAAATTTGATATAGAAGTAGTTTAAATATTGAAGAATATATATATATATATATAATTTATATATTTTTTAAATAAATCAAGTATTAATTGGAATAGATTCAAGTTAGGGCTAAAAACTTTGAACCTATACTTAACCTAAAATATTTAATAGGTCTAACTTCAAACCCATATTTAATGCATTCAGCCCACGAATCTGTGTTAGGATCAGGTTTGAGGATCTCTATATATATGGGGGTTTTGAAATGAAATCTGAAAAGGGATCAAGTATTATGCCAGTTCGAAACTTCTATATCATACACTCACCTAAGGATTGATAAAAATAAAGGATGCCTGACCAAAATAAACAAATATAATATTGAAGGAAGCCGATCGAGTCAGCTCAAAGACATCTTGGCATAATGATTGTATTATAGGTCAATGAAAGAAAGATAATCAAGCTGAACTATTATGGTACAGACTAAATGAAGATATTGTAACAAGATCGAGTCTAATCATGTGATAATAATTATGATAAGTGGTGCAAGATTTAGATATTACAATAATATTGATAATAAAAAATAATTGATATTAATTGTGAGAACTATCAGAAATAGATACTGGACATGCATTGTTGCCATTGAAGAGTAGGTTGTTATCATACTATATAGTTTGTGCTCTAGTATAAATAAGTGAATTATATTTTGTAAGGACTTTCAATCTTTCAGGATATTAGTGAATCTAATCTTTAATTATCTTTACTTTATCTTGATTTTTTCTTGATTATAATTAATCAGTATGACTCTCATTTATCCTTAGAAGTAGCAATAGAGTACTCTAATAATAATCTCAGCTACATCCTATCCTATCTTATCCTCCTTTTAGATGAATAATGTGTCCATAGCAAAATTCACTAAAGTAGCTATGCAACTCCAGTCATATCCGGAGAAAAATCGAGTGACCTATTAGAGATGCTCTCATATCAAGTGGTTCTCATGTGAAAGCTACTTGTAAAGTGAAATTAAATAGTCCCAAAGTGAATAAGAGAATAAGTTGAGATATATGTTTTCATTATCAAGAATTGAAGTTATCAGCTACTAAGAGTAAGCAAAGTTCAAATTTGAACCAATCAAATTAGTGAAACCGAATCAAACTATAGGTTTGGTTTGGTTTAAAATTTTATTCAACTTGATTTGGTTGGTTTTTGACATATAAAAAATAGGCCTGGATTGGTTCAGATTTGTTAGTAAATAAAATTGTTCTCAAACCAAATCAGACCGATTTTAATAAAATGATGTCATTTTGATTAGGATGTTATTTATGTTAGAATATTAATGTATTAGAAAATAATTTTGAATTTATGATGTTGTTTATTAATTTAGTTTTGTATTGATTAGCCTAAAATCCTAAGTGACTTACTTACTGGATTGTTTATTTTTTTGGTAATATGTTGGAGATTTTTATCTTAATCCTTAATGATGGTGTTTGTTTAAGAATTTTATTTTGTTGAGTGAAAATATCTTATGTCAATTTAAATCATTTTACTTGATAAATTCTCTTGGTGATACTCTTATGTGAAAAGAAAACAAATCTTCATGAATCACAAATAATAATAATAATAATATAAATCAGTGAACCAAACCAAATCAGACTGTTTAAATCATGTTGGTTTGATTTTAATCTTCTATTAGTCCGATTTGATTTCTAAAAATGTCAAACCATTTAGGATTGGTTCGATTTGGGTTTGAGCATAAAATCGGTCTAAATCAGACCATACTCACTCCTATCAGCCATAACATGTTGTGGTAGAAATTGTAGCAGACTTGATCGATCAAACTATTGGATCAACCTGTTTGTTTTAGAATAGTGTTAAGATCTTCAAAAAATCTAATTATCTCGTATCACCCAATCAAAAAAAAAAGAGGTAGAATGTTATTTGCAGAATTTTTGGAGTTATGAGACGGAGGTGAAAAAATTGTACCTATATATAAGGGATCATATCACATCGAGGAAAGAACACATATTTTAATCATCAAGGTTAGCATCCCATAACAGAGGGAGAAAGGTAGGGGGAGCAAAGTGACAGCCCTATGGTATCAATTATCTTTACCACGAGAGCTAGGGGCGATACTTAATATGAAAAAAATTTTAGTAAAAAATATTTGAATAAAGCATACAAATACTGTATCAGAGGAGCCGATTGAATCAGTTTGAAGGCACATTTGCATGAGAATTGTATTATAGGCTAATTAAAGAAACATGACTAAATTAAACTATTATGGAATAGGCCAAATAAAGATATTGCAATAAAATCGAGCTTGATCATGTGAGCATGTAAAGTAGATTGTAACAAATGGGCAATGGGGGATAATGGGAGGATGTGAAAATAAGAAAGCAAGTGCTAGTGGGAGGTGAGTTGAAGGGAGAAAAAAGTGTGAAGTGAAGAAAGCAATACTAAACTTGATGGGGCTATAGGAAGCAATGTAAGATAATTAGATATCGTGAAAAGTGAGGTCTGGTAAGATTTAGGAAAGATAAGTAGAGATAGTGGATTCACAAGAGAAGTTGTGAATTTTGTTAGGAGATGGACATCTCAATTGGAGCTTTGGAATAAAAAATAGGAGATGCTAAAGTAATGAAAAGAAGAATATATGAAAATGAGCTTCATGAGAAAAATCCTACATGTTGAACTATGGGCCATCTGAGCTCAAATAAAAATACATAAAATGGTGATAATTAATGATGTTTTTTTATTTTTTATTTTGGTAAGATAGATAGATCATATCCATCCAATATGATTACATCCAACAAGATTAGAAGATAAAATATCGCAACTATGATAATCCATATGAACAGTGCTGTAGTGCATATTTTTTTTTCAAAAAATAAAGTTTGCTATTTTTCTGTATTTAATATGATGGATGCTCATGTCCTATCTCTTTAATTTTTTTCCTTAGATTCTATTTAACCTTCTATCATCAAAATTTTATCCTTAACCAAATATATAATAATTTAGTTGAGTATTTTATAAAATCTGTTATATTTATTATTTTTTTCTACTATATAATTTGTTGCAATTATAATATCCTCCACTCTTTCTTTTTTTTTTAAAAAAATCTATAATTATCATACACTAGCACTATGCTAGCAAATCTTGGTAAGTAAGAGAACAATATAGAAGAAATTAATTTCATAAAGATAAACATATAATTTTGAAAGCTATTTTAACTATGGTAGATTATTCATTCATCATCCTTTCAAAATCAAACAAATAATATCCACACTAATCAACTAACAAAAATACATTAAAAAAATAAAGATCTATGATGTATTTTCAACAAGCTAAAATTATCATCTTGAGTTATTTTTGCATTCTTTTGGTAATATATGTCATACTAATTTTTAATTTTAAGATAATGCTCAAATTATAGTTCAAATTATTTTATCAATAAAATATAAAATATTGAAAATTCTATGCTCGAAAAGTATGAAATGATAAATATTTAATAAAATATTAACTTAGCAAATAGTTGAAAGATAAATATTTAATAAAATATTAATATAATATCATAAGACTTTTTAGATTTTTTATCATAATGATCTATAAAATGCATAAAAAATGATCAATCGATGTGAAATTAGTTATTAGTAAGAATATTTTATTATCGTTAAATAATTCTTTCTAAATTTTTTATCAATATACAAAGTTTTTATCTAAGTATATTTTTTTTGTCTCCATTAATAAATAATTCAATGTCACTATAAATATTATCAACAAATTAGGATTTTCTTTTAAAGATTGATATAATATAAAGAAATGAGGTGGTAAAAATTCAATAATTATTATGAAAATTTGAAAAGTAACCATCTATGTCTAGAATATATCTAATATTATGTGCCATATTTAACATAAGACATATAGCTTAAAAATATATGAAATTATAATTAAAAAGAGTTAGAATAAAAAGGATCAAGTTATGATTGTATAGAAATATTTGACACTCATAGTATAGAAAATAATATTCTTTGAGCTTTGGTGTATAATTATATAAATACTACTTGGTGATTCTTTTCCACCTTTGTATGATAGATAGATACATGACATCAATATAAGATATGGTCTTGATGTGGTAAAAAGTAAAAAATCTAGACTAGTTTATTAATATTATATTTTTAAAAATTTTAATAGTTTTAACAGTAGGTTGGATGTAAAATTAATATTTTTAACGACCGTTGAAAAAAGCATTTCTTTTGTGAAGTTGTTTAAAGAAAAAAAGGAATTCTAATGAGATTTGAATTAATATATGTAAATAACTTATTTGATATCATGAATGTTAAAGTGCAAGTAATGTAAAGATTATAATAATAATAATTCCTTTTAGTCCCTCAAATCATGAAATTATGCGTGAAATCATCCATTGTAAGTTTGTGTAAGGGAAAGGGTGTAGAGATTAGAGAACTAAGTTGATTTTTTTAGAGTGAACATATTAAAATTATTTTAGAAAATAAAGATACAAATATGATATACTTTTATTTTTGCATCAAAATGAAGTTTTTATTCAAATCTATATTTTTCTTATTTACGAAGTAGTGACAGTATGTTGCTAGTTTTATATTTTATCAGATAGATTTATCACTTTATGCAATATAAAAAGGGTATCATACTTATAAAAATACATAATTTATCTTGTAAAAAGTTGACAACATGTAGAAAAAAAGGCCTAGATATTTTTAATTTTTTTTTGGATATAGAAGTTATCAATTTTCAACAGATGGTTAGACTAATAATATAAAACTTCTTATACCAAACTATATAAAAAATAATATTAACTAACTTAGAGTTATTTATGAACCTACATTTTGGTTAGATATATATCTAAGCACATCATTTCATCATCCAATATTTATCATATTTGTATCATTCTTATAAAATCACACATTGCTATATAATATAATATTTTATTTTAAAAAATTATTATTGCATATTGCAATTATTGGCAGGAACAATGGTAAATCAACATGTACAATACCAATGTTAATAGGCCCCTCATGGGCTTGATCAAATATTAAGCCGAACAAATAATTGAGGTTAGAAAAATATTTTTTTGCTACGAAAAAAATATTTTATCATAAAAAATATTATTTTTTGTAACGAAAAAAAAATTCATTGCTAAAGACCAACTTCTAGCAACAAAAATGAAATTTTCATTGCAAAAGATATAACTTTTTGCAACGAAATTTTTTCCATCGTAAATATCTAATTTTTGCGGATGAAATTTAAATTTCGTTATAAAAATTTAATTATTTATGATAAAATAAATTTTGTCGTTAAAATTTTACCGTTAAAAATTAAAATTTTTATAGTGAACAACGAGCATGATACCAAATCAATATTTTTACTATTATTCTGTGGTGATGCGTTATGTGAGTTTCATTTATGATCTCTGTCCAATGAAATAAAAATTTATTTTATATTAATATCTGTAGCATAGGTTTTTTTTTATATTATAATATGTATAGTAGGGATGAAATCATTATATATATATATATATATCCACTTTATAATAATGCTATGGTGCGACTCCCAAAGATGCAATATAAGAACGACGCTGAACCGGTCATGGAGCGAGCACGTTGTTACGTGCGGCCTCCATGCATGGGCTCCAAAAGTACATAACCCCATGGACAAAGCTATGCCTAAAACGACAAGAGGGCTATCCCCAAACCCTCGCCCTATCAATCCTGATCATATTCGTAGGTCCATGTTAATAAACTTAGAGCGGCAGGCCCATCATACCTATCTGGTTGTGGTTTTTTCAAAACCTGGGGCGGAAAGGAACCGCCGACGCGCGTATGCGGTGCCCCGCCTATATACCTCCAAACTCCCTCTCTCTCGTTCCAGGGTTTCGTTTGCGATCTCCGGGCGATGGATCTCTAGGGTTTCACCGCTCGGTTGAATCCTTCGGCATAATCATCGGCTTCCTAGTGTTCCTTTACTCTCTGCCGGCGTTCTCCGCTCGATTTCTCTCGTTTGGAAGCTCGCCGTGCCTTTCAGGCGATGATCTTCGTCGACAAGGAGGTAGATAGGAATCCAGCCACCGCCACCGCCGATATATCCTTCGTTGGGATGGAAAAACCCCAAGATGGAACTAGGGTTTCCGACGGGTCCGTTCGCCAAAGCGGTGGCTCAGGCTCTAATCCATCTAGGGTTCTACCCGACATCGATCCGGCGGCGGCGGCGGCGCAGCCAGATGCTGAAATCGAGTTGGAGGTAGCTAGGGTTTCTGAATCCGAGGATGCCAGAAACGATTCCTCATCTGTGAATGCCGGAGTCGACCGATCGATGCCGGTCCAGGCGGAGAACCGGGTCTCGAATACGGGTGCCGCGACCCAGGAGCCTGTGTCTCTCCAGTTGTCTTTGGCTCCACAGGCGGCGCCACCGGAGTCCTGGATGCATGGCTTCGAGATCGGCGACATGGTCTGGGGGAAGGTGAAATCCCATCCATGGTGGCCTGGATACATCTACAACGTTCATTTTGCGCCTCCCGATGTCCGGAGGACGAGGAAGGAGGGCCATCTCCTCGTTGCGTTCTTCGGGGACAGCAGCTATGGGTGGTTTGTTCCAGATGAGGTTATCCCTTTCGAGTCTTACTACCTGGAGAAATCGAAGCAAACGACCTCGAAAAATTTCGTCTTGGCTATGGACGAGGCAGTATATGAGGAGAGCCGGAGAGCTGCTTTGGGTCTGACGTGCTGCTGTCGGAAAGTAAGAAACTTCAGGTATTTTGGTTTTCCAGGGTATGTTTGTGTCGATGTGCCGGGCTATGAGCGAGGGGCAGAGTACTCTGTGAAACAGATAGATCGTAGCCGTGAAAGCTTCGTGCCTGAAGAGTTACTGTCCTTTCTGCTGCAGTTGGCATTGGCCTCTCAAAGCGACGAGCCCTGGGGCATTGATTTCATCAGGAGAAAGGCAAGGTTGCTAGCTTACAGGAAGGCTGTGTATGAAGAGTACGATGAGACTTATCCACAAGCATTTGGAGTGCAGCCGGTACGGCCGTCTCCAAATGATGCAGAAACACTAGATCGGCTCGATTACTTTGCACCCAGAGGTATACATCAGTACATGCCTTTCAGTTGCCGTGTTTTTTTTATGTTTTTGATGATGGGTAATTGTCTGTATTTGAACATTCTTAGCTGTAACTTATTTGTTAAAGTATTGGTTAATTTAAATTTAAGAGGTGTGGTTTTACGTGTGTTATATCTGAAGTGGCACTGTGTATTAGAATTTAGTACGTGTGTTGGTTTCATGCAGTTTCACTTGCCTTTTTATTTTACTTTTCATGCTTCTGATACGAAATGGAACGTCCCGTTGTGCAAAGAAGAAGTGATTTTTGGGCTAAATCTTTATTTATATTGATTGAAAAATTTCTGCCCCCTTACAGATACTATTGCTAGAGTATATTTCTTCAGACTTGATATTAAAGTAACTTATGCCTGATTATAGTTCATGCATCTAGAAATTCTATGGATGTATATTTAGTGATCCTTGAGTTTTTATCCATGCAGTTATGATAACCACAGTTTTGTAACAGGCACATTTTCTGAATTGGAGTTCTTTAAGCATGTCATGAAATGTTAGAATCAAGTCAAAATGCTTGAAAGTTTTTCTTCTTTACTGATCTTAACTTAATGGTTATGGTTCACATTTCCAGTTATCTCAGTATGATCTTGGCTTATTTTCTTTTATATATGGCGTTGTGTCTGATATATGTTCTGTTTTGCATTACCTAATTTGCCAATCATACAAATACATACTTGTCATTAGTATTTTAGATGGCACAATTACTGAGGCTACTAGCTCGTCGTTCACTCAGTTTGTTATTTTGCTGTATGTAGGCCATAAATTAGTTTGAGGCATATGTTGCATGTAAGGCTGAGAGTTTTTGCAAATTTGAGCATGTGGCTTCTCTCAAAGCTTATGTGCTAGTGAGTACAAGATTTGTTAACTAATTTAACAATTCATCATTATTCAGGGTTCATTAGGAAGTTGCAATTTAGACACTTATAAGATTAGGATTTTGATATTAGCACATGTGAGCAGGCATGATAGTCACATAATAGAATTTTGTATAAGATGATAACGTATGGTAAGCATTTTGCTTATTTGACTTGTTTATTTTCAAATACAATCTCATTGCAAGTTTTTATCCAGCATAATTGCCAGGAAGGTAATTTTGTAACATTTTGTCAAGATGGGTGTGCCCAAGATTAATTTGTGATGACAAGGGAAAAGTTCAAGTAAATTCATTAAATTAGAAAAATTGATCACTTTAATAAATAAAGAGAATGATTTCTGGGAAAAACTCAAGAGTTCCTTTAATTTGATGTGAGCACATACGAGTAGTTACAATAGCCGCAAGGTAGAATATTGTATAAGACGATAGCATATGATAGAAATTTTACTTATTTGATTTGTTTATTTTTCAAATACAATTTCATTGTAATTTTTTATCCAGCATAATTCCCATGAAGGTGATTATGAACAATTTGTCAAAATGGGTGTGCCAAGATTAATTTGTGGTGATAAGAGTAAGTTCAACTAAATTCAGTAAATTAGAAAAAGGATTATCCTAATGAATAAAGAGAACAGTTTCAAGAGTTCCTTTAATTTGATTTTGTTTGGGATTTTCTTTGCATTTGAATTCTTATATCTAGATTTCCAATAGGAGCATGACATAATTTGGTTGTTTCAACTCACTACTTAAGTCGAATAAATGGAGGCAAGTAGCTCTTAAAAGTTCTCAATGACTCATGTGATTAAGAAGTTTGTGAAAATAATTTTAAAAGACTTGTTGGTGCTTAAGCTTTCCTGTTTATGGTTTTCATCATATTATCTTGTGTTGTGATCTTGGGCGTGCACTTTTTATTGTCACTTTCGTTTCTTGGGCAACATTTGCCCTTTTAGTTGTCCTTCAGTATAGTTTAATTCCCTGTCATGTGGCTTTCCCTAGCTCAGACCATAATGACATATGAGCTAAAATTAATAAAACAAAAGATGTTGCTTGGGTCTGTGAAAAAAGTGCACGATTGTAACGTGCATGAGTACGTTAAGGATTCATTTGAAACCTTAGCTTCATCATTTTATTGTTTAAAACTAATTTTTGACCTGTTTTACAAAGCTACCAGAACTTCTAATAAATCCCATAGGGTAACTAGTTCATGTTTTTATGTTTTCCTCTAGAAGAACACATCCTCCGAGTCACAAACCTTCACCTAAGAGCAATACTAGATCATCTTATGTAAAAGAAATTATGTTTATTTGGTTCTTTTGTAATTGTTCTTGCTTGGGAATGCAATTTTTATTGTTGTTTGATCTAAGATGTGACATAATGCTGCCCACTTCTTGAGTTTTATATTCATAATGATTTTCTTTGTCATTGACAGATCAATACATATCCTTATTGGTCTATGGCAATTGTTTATTGAGTTAAGATTTGGTGGTAGTGGAATTTTTATATTGCAGGGTATTTTTCCTCTTTAAGTCTTTTACAAGCTGATGATAGTGTATTCCTTTAATCAATTAAAGGATCAACCATGATCAACTTGGCGATCCTCTTATATCATTTAATGAAGCAAGAGGCCTCGCTTATTTACTATGGATGTGAATTCTCATTTTCTTCTTTTTCTTTTTTTGACATCGTTATCTCATTGTGAATCTTAAATAATCTTTTGATCTCATGTACTTTATGCTATCCTTATAAACATTTGTTTATTGGTGGAAATAAAGTTGGTGAAACTTAGGGCTGCAAATGAACCAAGCTGTTCATGAACTATTTGGGCTCGGCTTAGTAATGACTGTTTAATCTCGATTCATAATTTAGATAACTTGAACACTTGAGTTTGCAAAATTGAGTAGAAGGATGGTTTTGCTTGATAAGAAGCTATTTTAAGTTTGATCAAATAATAAATGGACCAAATATGATATCTCTATCAAGCTAGACTTGAGCTTCGTTGAAGCTTTATTACTCTTTTCTTCAAGTAGCTGAGTTTGAGCCATATGCTAAACTTTACTTGCTTTGTTTACACCTCTAATTAAACTAGCTGATGCACATAGAAGAGTTACATGATCGCAAGACGGATTGATTTTGGAAACTAGAAGGGTAATGATAGAATTGGAAGGATAAAGAGGAGTAGTAATGAATTGATATGAGAAAATACAAATGGTTGTCCCTAAAAACCTTGCAAAAAATCAATTGTGGTATTATACATTGAGGTAATACCCTTTGTGTTTGAGTTTTTAAGTTATTCAGAAAATAATTGCTAATTTGTGATAAGACCGTGAAAAAGAATAGAAAAATGGTTGCATCAGAGTATCAAGACAACTAGTTTTTTTATATTCCTAGATGTTTTATTACTCAATTTTCATCAAGTTTTAAAGATTTTGTGTGTGTGTGTGTAGTATGTATAATACATGTGCAAATACATGTGGCTATTATTAAGAATTTAGTTATAGATAAATTTTATAAAGATTTTAGCATGAGTTAGGCACCAATAGTCATTCCTCATGAAAGCATTTAAGGTTTATTTATTACATTATGTTCTTAATCTAGATAGACTTAAGTTTTGCTATCTCTAATACGTAACCATAAACTTGGATTTTGGAGGATGGTAAATTCTTATGGTGCATAGAATTATGCAAATCCTAACTTAAGGAGAGTTTTACCCTTGGACTCCTATAAAGAGCCCAATAACATTAGGATCCTTTGTTTAGAAGTTTAGCATGATTCTAACCATCAAAGGAGAATCTTATTAAGATTATTATGAGAATTAAAAAATTGGAAATATAGTTGCTTTTGTGCCATTTTAGGATCAGGATTACGGTATAATTCTACTATCATAAAGAATCCAAATGTTATTTCCTATAGAAATCATACTTCTTGAGCGCAAGCTTTGATGCAACAATAAGATTAGTTCATTGTGGGTGTGGCTTGTAGCCATGTGATTGAAATATGAAAGCAGCTTCTTTGCATATGGTGCTAAGATTGTGTATGTCAGACCCTTCCTAGACCTTGCAATGGCAGGAGCATTATGCACTAGGCCTTACTTCCTATAGGTCGAATGAAAATATAGCATGTTTCAAAGTTAAAAAGGCAGGGCGACAATGATTCTTTAGATGGATTTCCATGCAAGTATAATTTAAGATATTGTCTTTGGAAGTTAAGAAACTTAGTTTTGACTCAAGATCTAGAGTTTTGTATCCGGACTCAACTCTTTAATTAAGAGATGAGATTGATGATTAAAAATAGATCCAATTAGATGAAACTCATCCTTTGCTAATTTCTCCATTCGTATAGTGCTCCACCTTTGATCTCATACATACCTTTTGCCTCAAACCCTCCCTTCTTCCATCTATGCACTCACTTTTACCCTTTGCTTCATCCTTTTTCACTATAAATAAGTCATATTAGATCCAATTTTATATTTGGATCTCGATTTGTAAAATGAGCCTATCTTTGGTTTTAAGTCATGCACATGTGATTTATGTTTGTATAGAGTAGTTGGAGTAAACATGTTAGCTATTGCTACTCTTAACCAATTGGTTGTTGAGATATATGATTAGGAGTAGAATTAGGTTGGTTCGGATCGTGCCAATTTATACCTGAGCCAACCACAAATTTTTTTTAGACTTCCAATTGAGCTTAAGCCTATTTTTCTTTAGAAAAACATAGGCTTGAGCTCGACTCAGACCCAGGCCTAGGCCTAAGCTCGACTCGAATCCATTTGGGCCAACCCAAGTTACCCACCTACTTCTTGGTCTTGAGTCCTCCGATCTTCACCCTAGCCTTCGTCTCTAGATCAATCTTTAGGGATAGTTTGCTCTTTTTCTTTAGATCTACCGTTATTGATGCATCCATGCTCTCAATGGAGGTCAACATCACTGTCTTTAGAATAGTGGTGTTCTTGGCATCATAGACGAAGGTTGGAAACAACCTATCACCAATGTGGACTCCATTAGAGGAGATGACTATGGAGATAGGGTCACAAAGAGATTGAGATGGGAGGTAAGTTGGTTGGAGGCAGTGACATTGAGAGCGGCAAGGCAGATGGAGGAGACAGTGAAGGTGGAGTAGCGAGGGCAATAGAGGATGTAGAAGATGCCATTGGAACAGGAATGGGATCTCGGTTTTGGGTTTGGAGAGGTTAATGAGAGAAGTATGGATCTATAGGAGAGGGGAGAGGAAGGAGAAAAGGATGGAGAGCGAAAGAGGGAGCTGGCAGTGGGTGTCGGTGTCGACGGCAAGCCATAGAATACAAGAAAGGAGGAGAAATTGCGTTTTATATGATTGTCGATTGAAGGAGCTGGCAAAGCCACATAATGTCCAACCAAATCTATTTTAATTAAATCGGGTTGGATCAGTGGGACCTTCAATTGGGCTTCATTTCGGGCTATATATGGACTCAAATCGGGTCAATGATATACTCAAGTCTGACCCAAACAGAATATGGACTCTATATTTCAGCCCAAATTCAGTCGAAACATTTTCAGGTTTAGCTTGAAGCCTGACCCAAATTCGGATCGGTTTAAACTCATTTCTAGCCCTATATATAATCTTAATAAACCCAGATCATCAATAGTTTTAGAAAGCCGGCACATTTACTAAAATGCATTTGAAATCTAGTTTGATGGGTCCCCATACACGCACCCAGAGAGAGAGAGGTAAGGCCCTTAACATCATGATTATCCCTTTACAAAGAGTGAGCCTTCAAACTAGTTTAAGAACTTGAAAAAATTAAAATTAAACATTAACCTATACTAGAATGAAAGGCAACCTCAGTATTTAGGTTAAAAGCCCTAAAGAGTGCATAACTTGACCTATAAAATCTTTTATAAGAATATTAAAAATATTAAAAGTACATATCAAATAGATATATCAAAATATCTTAGGCATAAATAAGTCTTGAACAATGCAGTTGTAATTTTGAAATGATTCAAAATAAAGTATTTGATGATCAAGTTATCTGTGCCTCCACTTGTAAGGAAATGCCATCTTTGTTAGTGGTGCACGTGGCTTAGGGTGGTTTCAATAGAGGGCCAACTTAAAGTTGAACCAATCACAACCGATCTCAATATTTGAAACTAGATTAAATCAATAAATGTTGGAACTCGATGAAGCCAACCTAACTAGAATGAATCGGTTTCTTTCATTTCTTTGGTTATCCGTAGGAAACAAATAATCAAAATGATCTTTTGATTCTATAAAAGAAAACACTTTAGAAGTAGTAAACAATACAAAAGTACATTTAATCTCTTCACCAAAATCATACAATAAAATCTAAAATAAGGATTTGGATATAGCATGCCACAAAAACAAAACCAATATTCTATTTAATAAGATAAAATTAACATAAACGATTACACTATTATATAACAAAATTGTGAGATGATACATATTACCATAAACTTTATATAGATATAACATCATGCATGATAATTATAGTATAGATTGATCTTTTGATGCCACATTGGGTTATCCAGCCCTTTCATCTATCCAATCAGAATTTTCAAAATGAGAACCATAATCTAACCAATCTATTCTTAAATCTAAACTGGATTGACTTGATAAGATCAGTTTAATAAGGTTTTTAGGTTAACCTAAAAAGATGTGCACCCCTAATCCTTCATGCAATGCTAAGCATTGATTTGCATTGGGTGGCCATCTTCTCTATTCTTGATTCTTTTTAGAAATTGATAAACTATCTCCTATAACCCCCACTAGGAAAAAAAGAAACAAACCAACTAAAAAAAAGGGCATTAGGGAGAGAGGCATAAAGCTTGTAATCCAAAAAGATTACATATAACCTACAATGTCATTATTAACTATCTATAAATTAGCATGTGATCAACATGTGCCTCATGATGGTATTAGTGAATCTTTCTAAAATGGTTGTGACAACTTTTGAGTTTCACTAAGTTTTGTCTAATGATACCGGTCCTTTTTCACTCTTGTTAATCTTCGCAATTAATTTTTCTAACAAAGCCAAGAATGAAATTTGAAGCATCATGTAACACATTTGTACTCTTCACACTTTAGTGTGGCACCAATGGAATTGAAAGCAAAATTTTTAAGTGGCTGGAACATCATAATTTATATTTGCACCATTTTTCAATGAATAATATACTCTATAAAATTATGGACACTTCTAGCCCACCAACCTTGAGTTGCTTTAAAAACCCTAGAAAAAGTCAAAATAAAACATGAACCGAGCAAGCCATAAAATATGAAAAGCAAATTTAGAAGTAGCTAAATGCTAAAAAAAGTATATCAAAACAAGCCAAAGTTTATATGGACATCCATATTACATTGTCTTGTGTTTTACTTACACCATCACATATGCCCAAAGAAGGTTAATTGTGGATAAGAATATGAAGATCTATGAAAGTTAAGTTCTATGTAAACTATTTGTCTATTAATATCACTAAAATATGCGGATCTTCCATCACTTTAGTTTAGTCAATGTGCCATTTTTTTTGAATTTATCATCTCTTCACATATATGCAGATACTATAGTCTTATATCTTAAATCAGTTAATGAATAATCTAATTTCTTATAAAATTAGTTTTCATCTAAGAGATTGGCCCTTTATGGTCTTTTGGTTTGGTATTGCTTATTTAACACCTTCATTTATGTTTGAAAACTTTCATGACATGATTTTTGTTAATGTGAATCCATAATTTGTTTTGAAATACATAAACTTATAATATTATTTCTAATGGAAGAAAATTTAGACTTAGATACCATAAACGATACACACTTATTGTTTGATTCTTAAACAATTAGATGTTTAGGAAGCTGTTAAGCTATGTTAGAGTAAAGTATGAACCTTTATATATGGTAACATGTGTATATTGAGGTGTTAAAAAGCTTACAACAATTTAGGAAACTTGATCGAATATTTAGACTGTCTTGTTTTGTTAGTGTAAGCGGAAATCAGTGGTCCGTAATTCCTAGTAGACTTTATAAATGGTAGTATGGTGAATATAGAACCAAGAAGCTTGAACTGATGGGATTTTTAGATTTATTAAGCTTGGCTAGCAAGGTCTCTTAGTAATGGGGTAGTTGATGTATAAGGCATGCTGGTAGAAGGCCATGTATAGGTCATGGTATGAATTTGCATTATTTTGAAGCAAAATATGACGAGAACAATAATTATCACACATGCTAATTAATAGAGGTAGCCTGGTTCTTATTGTTGCATGTCAAGATATTGATTCATTAGTATTGGATGCGGATTGAATATTAATATGAGTATTTGTCCATATCTTACAACGAATATAGATATGGATATAAATATTAAATAGATACCAAAATTAGCATCCATCTTGCACTAGATAGATATAGATATAGGTAGGATATTAAGCATGTTCATATTTTTTTTGAATATAGATATAAATTGGATACTATATTAGATTTTGAGTCGAATTCAATAATGAGAACTAACACTAATAACATAATCATAAATGATAGGTTGAATGGCAGTTGCAATTTGAGCAAGCATTTATTGGAAGAAAGAAACCATAATCGTAAAACTTTATTGAAGAACAAGTAGTAGTTCATAAAAATCTAAATATAAAAATACATACAAAAAAATGGAGAAAACTAAGTATCTTGTACTAAGAATCTGAGCAATCACCAACAATCACACTTCTAGTAATAGAAGTACCCAAGCTGCCAAGCAAATATACAATAGACAAGAAAGCCAATTAAACAAGAAATATCTACATAAAATGTAATAAACATATTTTTGTTTCCTCACCAAAGCTGCATTGTCGGGACTTCACCATAATAATTATAAACAAGAAAATACAAAGATCTTTGCAATTGCCAATGCTGGGGCAATCGAACATGTTCCTCCCGATTCATAGTCGATTAATCGACTATATATCGGCGACTGATAATGGGCCATCAAAGCAAGATTGCTGAATCAATTCCGATTCGACTACAACACCTACAATCTATCACCAATGGACATGAACTATCGACTATCAATCGGTAAATCGATTGACTGTTGGCAACTCCCAATTGATTTTTCTGACGGCGATGGTTATTCGACATATCAAAATTATCGATACACAGTCGGTACATTCAGATCACCGATATACAGTCGGTATATCAGAATCTACCGGCGCAAAAGACGCATAACGGCTACATATACGATCATTAATGAGCACTAACCGTCCACCCTATGATCATATGATGCCGGAATAAATAGAGCCCACGTGCTTAACTGTTACAGACGGTTATCAACAGTTTGTCTATAAAAGAGAGATAAAGGAACAGTGATAGTAAGGTACTTCTAAGCCAATACTCTGCTATATTTTATATTTAACTTTCTATTCGACTAATCCCCACTAACTTAAACATCGAAGGATCCTCGTCAGACACAACTCCGATCAGTGAACTTCCTTTTGCTGGTAGCTCTTCACCGATGATAGGTGCAATCAGAGATTGGCCGCAACAGGTTACACGCAAGAAGAAGAAAATTCAATTATCATGGTAAAAACGAGTCCAGAATATTTCCATCAGCTCTGTCCGATAATCTTTTCATCAAAAAGATCTCCCACCTCCACTGACAGAGCCCAGATCCTCACATCCGATCATTATCGCAGACGCTCAGCAATTCACTGCCTTAATGCAGTAGGAAAAGACACTGACGAAGACAGTTCATAGCCTCCAGCAAATACAGCCAACAATCGATGGTGATGCAACTTCGACGACAGTCTTATCGGTGGAATGGGCTATATCACTCAATCCATCACTCTCAATGCGTCGATCGCCACCACAAAGTTGATAAGGGGAAACGATGATGTTCTTTTTTTCTCATCCAATGAAAGTTCTACTCCTGAATGCTCTCTCCAAGAGGATTCTCAGCACATGGATAACTACAAGCGGAAGCTCTAGGAGCTAGAATACCAAATTAAAAGGCTACAAAACGACTAAGCGACGAGACTTTAAGGGGTAGATGATTCGAAAAGCTTCTCCAAATGATGAATCGATCGTGATCTACAATTTGGAAAGCTTCTCCAAACAACGAATCGATCATGATTTATAATTCGAAAAGCTTCTCCAAATGATGAATCAATCGTGACCTACGATTCGAAAAGCTTCTCCAATTTCATCGATCTTGATTTGATTCGGAAAGCTTCTCCAAACGATGAATCGATCATGATCTACGATTCAAAAAGCTCTTTCCAAACGATAATTATGTTCCTCTATAACGGAATGATCTATGACAATGTTCTGATTGAATGTCGCAATGTACGACAATGTTTCTTTATGACGGAACGACTGTCCTTCGTACATGGAATGCCAATAATCTACAAATATTTTTAGTTATTTAGTCGGCTCTTATTCGATTGACTCAAGAATTTTCATTCCGAAAGAAAAATGAGTCAACAGCTCATCTGACGACTATGCAATTCGATGACAAATACGAGCTCTGACTCAAATCCCGAGGAGCCAAAGCAGAAAAATTTCGATCTCCAGATCGAAATAAGTCCCAAGACGATCAAAATGCCGACTCAACTATGGTCGAACAAAAGAATATACCGACTCGACTACGGTTAGATAAAAGAATATGCTGACTCGACTATGGTCGAACGGAATAGTATGCCGACTAGGCTACGGTCGGATAAAATAATATGCCGATTCGGCTACGGTCGGATAGAATAATATGCCGACTCGACTACAGTCAGACGGAACAATATGCCGACTTGACTTCGATCGAATGGAACAACATACCAACTTGACTCGAAGGTTATTCAATTGCTATTCAATTAAATTGCAACAGTCATCTATGACGAATGATGATCACATCTGAAAGGACTCTAGCCACTTGTTCGGAGGACGACGCCCAACCGTCCACGCCGACTAGTTAGTTGATATTTGTCGGTTGATAATTGACCTTTACACAACAAAACTACAGAAAGCTATTTGGCTACTCTACAAATCAAGTTCAGGAGAATTATTAATACCTACAATCGAATCGACTGCTGAATCAGAGCTCGAGATATAACTGCCATCATCCAACGTATCAGGTCACGTGTTAAGTCACCTTAGACTTGGGAGTGGGGGATAACTGTTGCGGCAATCGAATCTGCTTCTCCCGATTCACAGTCGATTAATCGACTATATGTCGGTGACTGATGATGGGCCATCAAAGCAGGATTGCTGAATGAGTTCCAATTCAACTATAACACCTACGACTCATCACTTGACTTTCAATCGATCCAATGGACACGAACTACCAACTATCAATCGATAAATTGATTAACTATCAGCAATTTCTAATCGATTTTCCTGACAGTGATGGTCACCCGACATGTTAAAATTATTGATATACGGTCGGCACACTCAGATCACCGACATACAATCGGTATATCAGAAACTACCAGCGTAAAAGGTGCGTAACGGCTACATACACGATCATTAATGGGTGCTAACCGTCCATCCCATGATCATAGGATGTCAGAATAAATGGGACTCATGTGCTTAACCGTTATAGATGGTCACCAACAGTTTGTCTATAAAAGAGAGGTAAAAGAACAGTGATGGTAAGATACTTCTGGGCTGATATTTTGCCACACTTTACATTCAACTTTTTATTCGACTACTCCTCATTAACTTAAGCATCGGAGAATCTCCGTCGGATACAACTCCGGCCAGTGAATTTTTTTTTGCAGATAGCTCTTCACCGATGATAGGTGCAATCAGGGATAGACCGCAACAGCCAAGTTTCAGTCATTCTAAACTAAGCCATAGGTACCAGTATATCCCAATAATTAGCATACTCATCAATGCATCATAATATATGTCATGTTGGAAATCTAAATCCATGGTGTAGGCACATAAATAGATGAGATATGGAAATGCATTGAGAATACTGGAAGGTTGATAAAGAAAGGCGGGAAATATTTGATGGATTAACTCGAGGAAGGGGAAGACTCGGGACAGCATTAGAAGTTGTGAAATGAATAAGATCTAATCTCTTGATCTACTAAGACATTAACAACCCTAATGAGTGTGATATTTTGATTTTTGTTAATTTATTTAATGCTATGTAGAACAAGGATTTGGGAAGTTGATTAGGCTAGGAAAAATGTCAATAATTTTCATGATTCCATAATGTTGCTGTTTCGTTTAGTGGAAATATTTTGGTGCTCTCTCTCTCTCTCTCTCTCTCTGGTAATGGTCCTTTTTTGATTTATAGTGTCACCTATTAAGTTTCTACATCTAGATGAGACATTTGAAACATAGATATATGAGATGTAGGAAAATAATATCATAAATCACTTGTTCCTTGCATGTCTGGTACAGAGCATTTTTCTTGTTCGTATTAATTGAAAATTATTAGTTTGGAATTGGGCTCAAGGAACTTGGAAATGTAGAAATATATATGATGATTAGGCAAGAGATTTGGTATTCCAGTTCTCAACATCAAACACTGGATCCACCATTAAAATCCACATATTTGGGCAAAATGTTGCTAAGCCCATCTTTTTTATGAAAAATATGCGTTGTTCATTCTAAAAGCATCTAGATACATGTGGAAAAAAAAACATGGACAACCTAATCTTCTTGCCTGGTACTCTTATTAATTAATGACTCTGCTGAATATACCTATGATGAGACTATGAGAGAAAGGAGGGGGGCGGGGGGGGGTGGGGGGGGTTGGGGGAGAGAGAGCTCTACCTATGCTTGGCAGGCAGCCTTGTTGGCCCCAGGGGAGAGGGAGGGGCAAGCTGAGACGTAGTTGAGAGAGACAAGAGGTGTGAGAGAGCCGCCAGCCGACAGTGGTGAAAATGGCGGAGTACATTCTCCAATTGGGAATGATGAATCACATTCATGCTAAAATTCAATTAAAATTGAAGTCAAAAGTCAATCTTTTTTCTATGAAAGAGTTGAAAGGCACAACTCAATCAAGATTATGCATTTGGGCCATAATGAAAGAAATTTTTTTCCGAAACAAAGCAGCAACACAACATCCCGTTCTTGAGAGAGAGAAAATGATGAATTAGACAGTTCCACCTTTCGAATCTCCTAGAGGGGGGAAAAAAATCACATGAAGAGAATCCACGAACCATAACACCAGCTAGGTGATCAAAAGAGAGAGAGAAACTAAGATGGTGAGGTACGAGAAAGCGATAAAATAACCTCCTCATTGGGCAGCTAATGGTGGATGTAGTGAATGATGGCCGGCCATCGAGATGTTGGTCCTAGAGTCATCGAGGTGATGATGGCTGCCAAGATGGTGGATATCCGTTGTTGATTGAGGGGATGGAACGTCTACTCTATTTGACAAAGTCGCCCGTCATTATTCAATGGTCATCATTCAAGAAGGGTTGTCAAGATGATGAGTATCATGATGCCTATATGACTCGTTTCATAGTTGCTCTTTGTTCGTCGTCAGTTGAGAAGGAGGTTGTAAACTGGCTTATAAACTTTAGGGCAAAAGCCAGATCTTAAATACTTGGATCCAAATCTAAAACTCAAAAAAAATTTGGATCCATATATATATCCAGCTATTTTGGTGAGCAAGTATTGGATCCCTATCCAGATATGATCGGATTTAAATACAAAACTTAAATTTGGTTGAAATTTGACATAGAACCGGATTTGCTCGGATTATATATGAACCACTTCTAGCCCTAGGGAAGTATGGCTTAAGCCTAAATGTGGGTGTTGATATATCTTCGATCTTAGAAGCTGCTTTGCAAGGGCCAAAATTTGGTCAAGTCTAGATTGATCCAGGAAATATGAGAAAGCCTAAATATATTTTCTTGGAGTGGAATTATCCTAGTCTTGTTTGGAACGTTCAGGAGGTCTAGAACTGAAATCTCAGTACCTTTGCCCTAATTTCATTGTTTTCTAGGTTAAAAATTGAATGGAAGTCACAAAGGTAATTTATTGACAAATTTATTCTTTTTTTGGTGATTTTTTTGGATTAACATGTTAGTTGATGGTAGTTTAATCATGATACGAGTTTCTAATCAGATTATATCATTTAGATTTGTAATCTTTTAGGTTTTGGGTGGTTTTGTTTCCTTGAAGAAAAGGATTGTAGGTGAGAAATGAGAACAATTCTTCTCCTAGGTATCCTAATAATTCAATTCTTATCTTTCTTCAATCTTTAACCTTAATCTTTTCTACTTTGCAAAGGTTTTCCGGACATTCACCTGTGGTTCGACATGTGTGAGGCATCCTTTACTCAACTAGAGCCACCAGACATGAAATATCGAGATACGAATGTCTCATCATTTGTTGAACATAGAATATGAGAATTTAGAGTGTTGACAACATGGCTGGAGGAAGATTGGTAATCTGCTATATGGTCAAGAATTGCTATTTTGGTATTGATGGTTTAGTCATCTTGGTAATTAAGACAATACAAATTGTATTTTATAGTTAAGGATTGTCACTTTGATAGCGGTGGTTTAAATAACCTCGGTTAAGATGATTCAAATGGTTGAAACTAGAAGATGACTAGAAGATGAAGAATTGACTGTTGAGCTGAGCCACAATATTGGAGGAGGATTATGACACATAAAGAAAACAAACAAAACACTTGGTGGGTCTGATGTCTTGAAGAAGTCAATGGAATCATGAGAAATGATCAAAATGACAAAATAAATTCTAATAGACAGTGGTCTGTATATGCCGATGACATAGAAATGTGACCGTAAAATTTGTCATGTAGCAACGTAGTAGTGCTTGGAATCATCTGGTGCATAGGATAAAACCCGTGACAATTAAGTGAAGTATTACCCATTTATGAGACTAATTAGTCCATTTGAGATATAGATTCATGGCTACTTATCAGGCCATCTTTTGTCCATTTAACAAATTTCTGAATCTAAACTAATATATATATAAACGGAGGTCCCTCAGTGTAAAGGCCTCCATCCGCCACATGTCTTCGAAAAAAAAGAGAAGGGGTCGCCATGTATCCTCAGAAAAAAATAAAAGAAATTAGCGAGGGAGGAAAACCAATGGATGACGCAAATGCCTCAGCTTGTTATTCCAAGTGCTCCTCCCTCCTCCCTGCATAACCAAGCTCTAACCCTAGATGGCTCTCCTCTCGTGACCTGTCTTATCCTCCTCTCCTCCTAGCGGGCCGCGGTCATGATCCTGACGGCAATGCTCTACTCTTCATCTACCTCTTTGCCGCTGCCTTTGGCCTCAAATGCGCGCCCACCGTTGACGTCTAAGTCATCGTCGATAGGGCTGTCGAAGGTGGTGGAGTACGTCATATCGAAGGTGGACGATTTGATGAATTGGGCCCGATGCAGGTCGATTCGATCAATGAACTTCAAGCTTGTGTGTTGCACTATAGAGATGATGCACACCGATGCCGCTCGCTACGATTTTGATCGGTTCGGCATCATCTTCCGGCCTAGTCCTTGCCAGTCTGATTATGGGCGATCTGGAGAGAGACGGCAGTGATTAAGAGGTCGAGGGAGGTGCAAAGGCTGGGGAATCGGAGGTGAGGGCGAGGTTGAGGGTGATGACGGCATGGAGGTCGCCTCGTGGAGACGGCAACGGTGTGCCTCATCATCATCTCTAATAATAGTGGTTGGTCTCACTGTCGTCTCTAACAGCGGCATTGTTGGTGGGCCGAAAGGAAAATAAATACCTAAAACAAGATCCCAATCATCGTTTAAGCTTCCCACTTCAACCGCTTCAAGCCTCCCACCCGGTTGGGACTCCCGAAGAGAAAAAAGGAGAAAAACATGAGAAAAATCAATGAAAACAAAAGAAAGATAGAAAAAAATAAAAGTAAGACCTTTCCCCATATAGATGATCATTTTTTTTTCGCTTTTTTTCTTTCATTTCATTATCTTTTTAGAGATATTGTTGTGTAGGATCCGGTACCACACGATGCAGCAGAAAGAATGAAGAAATAAAATAAAAAATATAATACAAATATATAGATCGACCTCAAGCCTACTTCTACGGGATGTGCAAGCTTCACTATGAGAGAATAAAATACAACCAATACAAGAGGAACTCACCACTCAATTTTTATACAATAGTTTCTCAACAAGAAGTTCCAAAATCCTCACAAAAGCTCTCTAAAATTTCTTTTGAAGCCTTTCTACATCTCCAAGATGTCACCAGCTATCCAACGCAATAAACGGCTTGTCAATCAGAGCTATATAAGCTCCAGAATTTTAAAAATATTGTTATACTAAGAATACTGAGTCTTAATCAATCCTAGAACCATCCATGGCCATCCAATCGTGATCGGCTCGCATCAGAGCCGTCTGATCATGTATTATAGCCTCAGATCAAGTCTAATCAGGTCTGAAATCATCCTCAGCCATCCAATCATGAACAGCTTGTTCCAAAGCCATCGGATTGTACAAAATTGCCCGTGGACTGCGTGATCGATCCACGTGGCCTCCATGGACCGCCTAGCACCCTGCGATCCATGGTGGACCACACAGGGTGTTGGGCCTGGGCACCCACGCTGGGCACACCCACGCGCTGGGCCGCGAGCGCATCCACTGGGCCCGACTGCGCCGCCGTCGGCCTTCGTCGCCTCGTACATCGTGCCACCACTTCGAACTTCTTTCGTATGTATCTTCACCGTTTGGACTCCGTTTGGACTGTTTTTAGACTCGTTAGACTCTATTTATCATCCTGAACCTCACTGTAGGCTCAATATAGACTGAATCTTGATGTGTATTTCTTAACAATCTCTATCTTGACTCGATATTCGACCTCCATCTATCTCTGAGAGCCTGTGATCCGTCTCACCCTCATGCCCTGTAGCATGCCTGCTGTCTTATGGATGAGCAAATATGAAAATCAAGCTAGGCCGCTCGATCCCACCTCCATCATAGACTGTGTCTACTCTGATCAAAGACTTGCTCGGAGAAGTCTCCTGCGGCAATAGGAACTTCACTCTGTGACATCGCCTCTCGTCCTTCCAAGTCTCCCGTCTAATGCCCGATCCACTTTCATCTGGAGCTCTACCTCGCTCTGGGCTCTTCCTAGCTCCTGAAGCTCTATATCGTATTGGGCTCTCCATCAGATAGTAATGTCCTCTGATCCTCTTCTTTTCCTCCAGAATAATCCTATCGCCGTACAATACCTTCAGGATTTCTCTACCAGCTACCGTCCTGTAGCCTCTCGAATCCAATATGCTCAGTGAGATAAGATTCTGTTTGAAATCGGATGTGTATCGGACCTCTCTCAATCTTCTCATTACATCATCACATGTCCTCCAATTGACCGTCCTGATGCCTTTGATTGCACTTGCATAGTTCGATCCATCCGACAGATAAACAGTACCCTCACTGCTCTCTAGGAAGTCAAACTGCTTCTCTCTGCAACATGCACGATAGGTACATGCAGAATCTAAAATTCACTGCTGGAAAGAAATAGATATCTCGTCAGATATCTCTAGGATATCATCCTCTGACTTGCTACTGACCGTCGCTGTAGTAGCCCTCGTTCGATTCTTGAGTTGAGGGTAATCTCTAGCTAGATGCACTAACTCATCACATCAATAACATCTGATCTTGCTCAAATCTCTCATTCTGGACTTGAACCGCCCTCGTCACTATCTCCTATCGCTCTGTCTTCCGCCTCCTGCTCCTCCAAAAATCATCAAAGCTGAGTTGCCACTTGAGCTCGAAGCTGGATTCTCTCTCTTGAGAATCTCATTTTGAAGAATCACCATGGTGACCTCATCCATCTTGATGGTGCTCTTTCCAAGTAGAAGAGCAGTTACCAAAAACTCATACGAAGGGGGAAGCGATGCTCGCAAGACCAGCACCCTGATCTTCTCCTCAACTTTCTCGTCAATGCTGAGGAGATCGGTGAGGATCTTCTGAAAGTGGTTGAGATACTCCTGCACACTCTATCCTTCAGTTATTCGCAACTGGTAAAACTGACTTCAGAAGAAGAGGATATTGGTGAGAGACTTCGCCATATACAACTCCTCGAGCTTTGATCACAGCATCGTCGGAGAAGTCTCACCAAATACATGGATCACTGCCTTATTCGTTAGGTACAAACGGATCGTACTCACCATCTGCATCTGGAGTCGCCTCCAATCCTACACCTCTATGGTAGTCGGCTTCTCCTCACACAAGAGAGCATTGATCAACCCTTGCTGGATGAGCACGTCTTTTATCCTCGTCTGCCACAAGGAGAAATTGCTCTTTCCATCAAACCTGTTGATCTCCATCTTGATTGTGCTTGTCGTCTCCATCTTCTATCTCGATCACCACCGTCAAAACCTATGCTCTAGTACCACCTTACTCTGATACTAATTATTGTGCAGGATCCGATACCACACAGTGCAGTAGGAAGAAATAAGAAATAAAATAAGAAATATAATATAAATACGTGGATCAACCTCAAGCCTACCTCCACGAGGTGTGCAAGCTTCACTATAAGAGAATAAAACACAACCAATATAAGAGGAACTCACCACTCAATTTTTGTACAAGAGTCTCTCAGCAAGAAGTTCCAAAATCCTCATAAAAGCTCTCTAAAATTTCTCTTGAAGTTTTTCTGCACCTCTAGGATGTCACCAGCTATCCAACGCAATAAATTGCTCGTCAATCGGAGCTATATAGGCTCCAGAATCTCAAAAATATTGTTACACTAGAAATACTGAATTCCAATCAATTTTAGAGTCATCCGTGGTCGTCCGATCGTGACCGACTCGCACTAGAGCCCTCCGATCATGCACTATAGCCTTAGATCAAACCTGATCACATCTGAAATCATCCTCAACCATTCGATCATGAATGGTTCGCTCTAGAGCCATCGGATTACGTAAAATCGTCCGTAGACTGTGCGTGGACCGCGTGATCGGTCCATGCGGCCTCCATGGACCGCCCAGCATCTTGCGGTCCACGGTGGACCGCGTAGGGTGCTGGGCCTGGATGCCCATATGTCGGGCCACGCGTGTGCATCTGCTGGGCCCGACTGCACTGTCGCTGGCCTCCGTCGCCTCATACATCGTGCCACCTATTCCGAGCTTCATGCGTATTTTCACCGTCTGGACTCCATTTGGACTGTTTTTGGACTCGTTGGACTTTGTTCGTTGTCCTGGATCTCGCTGTGAGCTCTATGTAGACCGAATCTTGAGACGTATTTCCTAACAGATATGTGGTAAAAGAAAACACTAAAGAGAGATTAGAAGGTTTCTTAGATTCCCATCTCATGCATCGCATGGGATTATAAGCTAGTTAAACTAATACTCAAGAAAGTGAATATTTAACTATGATTAGATGATAATATTGGTAGCCAAAATGGTTAGAAATTTTCCATAGAGGATTACTTTAACTAGACTGATTTTATATGGTCAAAAGTTGCTGGATCTTCGTCTTTGATCTATAAAGATGTGATCCGAAAATGTTTTGATGGTTCTCATCTGTGCGTAGGCCACATTTGGTCTTGGCGTTCTTGATTAACTCCTAGCTTGTCTCAAGCCAGCTTAGAAGCATACAAAGCTTGACTCATCCAATCTCCTTTTCTCCTGCAAAATGGGTCAGGAATGCCCAACTTAGCTGTTGAACAGACCACGTCGTGCAAATGATTTGACGCCATTTTGAAGTTGCAAGTCCTTATATCCCCTATGGGTAAGGTGGATGATTTTTCATATTCGAGGACTTAACGCAGCAGTCTGCGGGAATTCTGCCAACTCGTTCCAACCCCTTTTTTTTATTATTTTTTTTTAAACAAAAAAAAAAAAAGCATCGAAGCACATCGTTTGAGGCTACCCCATTTTTATAATCTTTAATTATTTAAGGTGAAATATATATTTCTTGAAAATGATTAATAGAAAACTATCTTCCACGGACGCATGCTTGGATTGTTTCGTTTGCCAGCGTCAAACTCTTCTCTTCTCTCTCTTGTGTATCAATTTCCTTCGCAGTTAACTAGTTGAATAGCCACCGGATCTTTGCACAGATTAGGTTTTGGCTTCCTCTCCTTCCCTAGGCCAAGTTGAGCTGATGATCTTCTTCTCCGGTAAGCCCATCTTCTTCAACAGTGCATACAAGTGGCTCAATCTTTGAGCCAATGATCTTCTTTCTCCAACGAGTCCATCTTCTTCGACAAGGAATACAAGTGGCTAAGTTTGGTCAGCCATGCTGTAACATGATCTTCTGAATTTCGAAACTCAAATTTCAAATTTTAAAAGTATTGTTTGTACGAAAGAAATTTGCATTTAAAATGTGAGTGGGATATTGGAATTATTCTTCTTAGTTGTCTATTTTTTTTATATTTTTCTTTTTGCACTCTTTTTCTTAGTAAAAAAAAATGGATGGGTTTTCCTTCATTTTTATTAAAAAAATCTATCTCTAGCAGGCTTTTATTTTTTTATTTTTATTAATTATGTCTATGTTGGAAAACTATGTTTTGTTTAAATTAGAAGAAAAATTCGAATCGAATTACTTATCTCATCATCCGACTATTTTTTATTATCTAAAGATATTAGAATAGTATTCCGTCCACAAAAGGCGTGCGATGTATGCTTCTTTTTAGCCTTTTGACTGGTTCTTGATCAATCATGGCTGTAAGATATGTTGTACTAGAGGCATGGTAGCTAATTGAAGCCTTTGTTTATCAAGAACTGACTACATAAATAACAGCAATAATATTTTTAAATGACCTGATCCAGCTTAAGGAAGACCTTTTCTCTTTAGGTCTTCCGATTGTTGTTTTATAGGTTCTCTTTATGTTGAACGTATTGCCACAAGTAGGAAGTACCATTCTGCTATTGTTCTATAGACTGTCTCTTAATGTTGAACGTGTCACCACTATGCATCAATCTACTAGAAAGTATCAAGCAATCATTGTTTTAGCAAGAATTATCACTGCAGCACCGAATTGTATCCATTACGAGGACTCTTAGCGTTTTCGCCGATGGTTTCAAATAAAGGCTGGTACCTCTTGCTATGGTCCAGAATAAGATGTTAATTGGCATCAGCTGCACTACTTTTAAGACGCATAACCTCTAGATGAATGAAGGAACCTCTATGACAGACTTTCTTATAGTGCTTTTCTATTGTTTTATTTCTTTCTTTCTTATTTTTTTTTCCAAATAATGTGTAATAGTTGGGGTCTGTGGCGTCTAATTTTTTATTTGTAAGCGCCTGTAGCCGGCTTTTTGTCGCTTCTTTAGACCATGTGACATTTAGATTTGATGATGTAAGAGTCGTCCTGAAACATGAACAAGTTCCGTAAACTAAACCAATCTTGACTTCCTTAGCTTATTTTATGTGTCACACACTGAACCAAACCAAAAAGATTTTTTAGCCATAACATCTCGAATCCTAAGGATAAATAAAATCTTTTCCATAATTCACGGTCTTTTCGTAACCCACGCTGTTCCCTTCTTTGCATGATTAATTTAAGCTGTTAACATCTCTCTGTTTTCCCGTTCTCTGCATGATTCACGTACGTTCCGTTCTATTCGAAAGTGACGTCTCAGTGTATACCCTTTCTTTACGGAATTCACAGTAGTTATTGTAATATATTTAGATTTTCGAATCCACATGATCATATATTTTGACCTTTAACCTGCTCTCATATATTCTACATGTGTATAACGCTGTTCTTCCTTTTGTTGAACAGCTATGCTACTCAGCGGTCAGCTCAGAATTGCGGAAAACTTGGGCGACGCGAGGCTCTTCTCCTCCTCCTCCAGACCTGCCACAGGTACTCCCAAGAGTCCCTCATCGTTAAAGAAGACCAAGTACGTCCTCATCAAAAAGCGAAAGGAAGAACGAGGAGTGAAGCACCCAAGCTCCAGCCTAGGATTCTCTAGGCCTATTCAGTTTCTCTGCTCACCCCCTCCTAAAACTCATGAGATGACAAGGGCCATTCACTACCACAAGTCTCCACAGAGACAGGCCGCAGCATCCAAATCCCAGGCCGGCGGCAATTATATGCTTCAGAGGCCGTCTAAGCTGATGTCGGAAGGTAGAAAAGTTGCGACCAGCAACAAGTTACAGGTACCATCGGAACAGAAGGAAACGAAGTTGGCAGTAGGGCCGAGTGCAATGCAGCAAGCTTCTGCTACTAGCTCCCATATGGAAGGTCAACCATTGCCAACCGATGGCCACAGTAGTAATAATCTCAGACGGGAGACAAAATCTGCAGTAGCTTTGCCGGCATCTGATCGTGCAGCACGAGAGGAGAGCTCGAAAGCTCGAGCTGTGGCAACGTTGAATGGAGTAGTGGTAAAGAAGAAGAAGGCTCCAAAGCGATTGAGGGACGATGCAGGTTCTGTTGGACCTGAAGACAGTGGAGGCATCAAGAAAAAGAAGACAAAGAAAGTGCTTGGTATTGAGGCTGGCCCTTCTAGAGATGGACGAGAATCTTATGGGAAATTTGCAGGCAGGTCAACCAGTACTGGGCTTGGACATGGACAGATTGTCCGAACGGAATCTCAGAAGAGAGATGATGGAGTTCTGAGAACCTCGGATCTCCATAGTGCTGCTGCTCGGCAACCCAGAGTGGATGTGAGTTCTCTCAGTCTGGAGTTTCCGCAGCTACTGAGCGACCTAAAAGAACTGGCAGCGGATCCTTTGTATGCAATCGAACGCAATGCTCCCGGTGTTGTCCTCCAAGTATTTTCCAAGTTCCGGTCACAGGTGTATCAGAAGTCGCTCCACCCACCAGAAAGTGATCATGATATGGCCAAGCTGCAAGCCACTAGAGTGGCTGTTGTTGCTCGATCACTGGTGGAACCTGGTGCTGGGAATGCTGACATGGTCTTTGGGAAGGAAGCAAAGGATCATAGAGAGCCTTCATCATCTGCCTTAAAGCTATTGAAGCCCAAGCTGAAGCCAAATGATCCAAGGAAGGCTGTTCGCAAACGGAGATCATCTGACCAACAGGAACAGTCGAATGAAAAGAAGCTAAGGAAAATGAATCAACTCAATGCAGTAGCTATACAGAAGAAGGCAGAGCAGCGAAGTCAAAAGGAATCAAGAACAGCAACAGCATCAGCGGCTTCGGCAAAGCCAAATAACAAGGGAGCAGACACCGTCAAGAAGCAAGAGCCAGCCCCCCCTCCTCTGCCATTCTCTCCAACAGCTCTGTTACTCAAATTTCCGCTTGGAACGTCGCTTCCGTCGGTTGCAAAACTGAAGGCGAGGCTGGCGGTGTTCGGACCGTTGGTTAAAGATTCTACCCGTGTCTACTGGAAGTCTGATTCGTGCAAAGTGGTCTTTAAGCACAAGCCCCATGCAGAAGCCGCTCTCAACTATTCTAGAAAAAATGACCTCCTTCTTGGTCCACTTCGGTGCTGCATCCGTGAGCTTGATCCCACCACACTTAAACCACTCTCCTTTAATCCTGGGAAGCTGCCACCACCGCAGTCGCATCTCAGCCATGGCCCTCTGGTCAGTCCTGGAAATGGTGGTCAGCCTCGGGCTTTACCATATCAGCAGCAACAGGCACCCATAGTCCAGCTGAAATCCATCTTAAAGAAACGTTGTGATGTGGGTGGTGGCTCTGTGGGCAATGCTGCAAGAGAGGCTCCGCGACGAGTAACATTCATACTGGATGGCAGAGATAATGATAGGATAGAAAAGGAGCCACCTGTGGCGCCTGCTGTTAGCAATGGCAATGGAGGGAGTTATGCAGCTGGGTCTTCATCTTCTCTTCCATTGATGGATCCTATGACTAATTCTAAGAATCCCAAATCATCCGGTTTGCTTCCTACTCCACCACCTCCATTACATTCCCATCTATCAAATTCTCTTCCTCTCCGACCGTCCATTTCATTTCCACCTCCACCTCGTGCTGCTGGTGGCCCATTTCCATCCATTGCACTTCCGCTTCCACTTCCACCTCCACCTCGTGTCGTCGGTGGTCCACCACCTCGGCCGCTCCCTCACACCGTAGACACGTTTGAAGCCGGTGGCTTTGGACCAGCCCAGTTCAACGAGTCCCGACTGCAGCACAATGGACAACATGCTGTGGTAGGAGGAACGAACAAACCAGATATCTCAAGCCAAATGCTAATCCTGCTGAGGAAGTGCAGCCACATTGTCAACAATATCAAGTCTTCTCTCGGCTATATACCATACCGCCCGCTGTAGAAGTCTCTGATGATGTTAGAATCCGACGGTGCCCGTCGATGCTGTGTGGAGTTGCAGATGAATCCTCTTCTGACAAACATGGTAAGGAGATGATAAGAAGCTGTTGTACTTCTCGTAGAGAGTGTGTGGTAGAACATTTATGTTTGTTATGGTTGATAACTAGCAGTACTGTATGGATATTAGACATCTATCTTAATCTTATCTTCTTCTGTTTGTTAATTTTGGTTTCGAGGACGTGAATGGTGTTTGTTTTTTTAAAAAAAATTATAAAAATATCCTCAAGATTTTAGTCCAATTTTACTTATATTTCTTGTTTTAAAAAAAATATAATCTTTATAATTATCAATATATTCTAATATGATCCAGCCATTCATCTCCGTTAGCGAAATGATGTCACATAATCATTACATAATATCATTATTTTATAAAAATAATTAAAATATCTTTATCTTGATCGCCTTCCTCATTCTTCATTCTACCCTTCCTTCTCATCTATTTTTCCTTCTCAATGGTAGCTCTCTCCTCCTTCTTCAAGCCATCCCCCTCCACAGTGACCCCCTCCATTTCCATCCTTTTCACCAGCAATCTATCTTCTCCCTCCTCTTTCTGTCATTTTCTTCTCTTTCTCCAACCCATTCTTTATCGACGGTCCCTCTCTCCTCCTCCCTTTCCTCCTCATCTACTTCTTCTCATCTTTTTCCTCCTCCAAATCCACCGATGAGTTGTATCCTCTATGGCAGCCCCCTCCACATCCACCCGTTCTCACCAGCAACCTATTCTTCCCCCTCTATTTCCTCCTCACCATTTTTCCTCTATTACCTCTCCTTTCGTCTCATCCTCCTCTGTTGGGTGGATGTCTGGCCAGGACACCACCTCCCAAGATTTTTTCATACCACGCGATGCAGCAGGAAGAAAGAAGAAACAAAACAAAAGAAAAACAATCAAAATACGTGGATCAGCCACAAAAGGACTCGCCTCCACGGGGCATGCAAACTTCACTATGAAAAAAAAAAATTTTACAAGAGGAGACCTCACCCTTAACCCTTGTACACCCAATTTTCTCTCACTAGAAGTTTCCCTCACAAAAGCTCTCTCTCTCTTGAAGACCCCCTGAACCCCTGAAACACCTGGTGACCGTTGTCCAGGAGCCTCCTACTCCTTCTCTCTCAACGTTTCCGCCTCTCTCTCTCTTCTCGGGTTCGTACGGCTTCGTACGGTGCAAATCCGAACCACATCCTTTACTGTTCCACGCACAGGCTTTTAAAGGGTTAAAACTAGGTTTAAACTTAATTAGAGAGGGATTAGGAGTCCTAAATAAAGCCAAAAAACCCCCTGGACCGTCGGATCAAGACCACAATCTCTCTGGGCCGTCCGATCGTGCTCCGGTCCACAGAATAATACCATGGACCGTGAGAAACGCGTGGGAAACGCCCACGCAGTCCACAGGCCCAGCTGTGGACCGCTCGGTCCACGATGGACCGGTGCAAAGGGCCAGCAGGTCGCTGGCCTGGGCCGGCCTGCTCCCGCGCGTGGGCCTGCGCGCGCCTGGGCCGCACGCCCAGCTGGGCCACGCGCCCGCCTGGGCCCCCCACGCGCGTGGGTCGCGCGTCCCCCGCGCCGCCGGTGGTCCTCCACCGCCTCGAATCTCGTGTCGACTTCAAAAGCTCGTATCTCCTCCATCCGAGCTCCGTTTCAGGTGATCTTGGTCTCGTTGGACTCCATTTTTCGCCGCAAACCTCGCTGTGGGCTGAATCTCGAAGTGTCAAATCCTAACAATCTCCATCTCGACTCAATATTCGGCCTCTTCCAAACTTCGAGAGCTTCTGGATCTCCTCGCCCCCATGCCCTGGGGCAATCGCCTGCTGATCATGGATGGGCAAACATGGGAGTCGAGCCAGGCTGCTCGATCCCATCTCCGTCGTATGCTGTGCTCCTCCTGACCTGAGACCTGCTCCGGGCATCTTCCTGCAGCAATAGAAATCTCACCTTGCGACGTCGCCTCTCGTCCTCCCGAATCTCCTGTCTCGTGCCCGATCTGCCTCTTGGAGCTCCACCTCGCTCTGGGCTCCGCCTGGCTCCTGAAGCTCCACCTCGCACTGGGCTCTCTGCCAGGTAATAATATCCTCTGCTCCTCTTCTTCCCCTCCAGCACAATCCTATCGCCGCGTAATACCCTCAGGATTCCTCCACCAGCTACCGTCCTGTAGCCTCTCGAATCCAGTCTGCTAAGTGAGATAAGATTCCGTCTGAAATCGGGTATGTATCGGACCTCCCCCAATCTCCTCACTGCACCGTCATGTGTCCTTCAGTAGACCGTCCCAATGCCTCTGATCGCAAAGCTCGATCCATCCGGCAGATATACAGTGCCCTCACTGTTCTCCAGGGAGTCAAACTGCTCCTCTTTGCAACATACATGATAGAGGCATGCAGAATCTAATATCCACTGCTGGGAAGAAGTAGATACCTCGTCAGATATCTCTAGGACATCTCCATCTAAATCGCTGCCGGCCGTCGCTACAGCAACCACCGTCTGATTTTTAAGTTGAGGACAATCTCTGACTAGATGCCTCAACTCCTCACATCGGTAACATCTGATTTTGCTCAAATCCCTCCTGGGCTTAGACCGCCCTCATTGCGATCTCCTGTCGCTCCGTCTACCGCCTCCTGCTCTTCCAGAAGCCACCAAAGCTGAGCTACCGTCACCTGAGCTCGAAGCTGGGTTCTCCCTCCTGAGAACCTCATTCTGGAGTATCGCCGCGGTGACCTCGTCCATCTTGATAGTGCTCTTCCCCACTAGAAGAGCAGTCACCACGGACTCGTACGAAGGGGGAAGCGACGCCAGCAAAACCAGCGCCCTGGTCTTCTCCTCAACGTTCTCGTCAATGCTGAGAAGGTCGGTGAGGATCTTCTGGAAGTGGCTGAGATGCTCCTGCACGCTCTGTCCCTCAGTTATCCGTAGTTGGTAAAACTGCCTCCAAAGGAAAAGAGTGTTGGTGAGAGATTTCGCCATGTACAACTCCTCGAGCTTCGACCACAGCACCGTCAGGAAAGTCTCGCTCAGCACATGGATCACCACCTCATCCGTCAGGTACATGCGGATGGTATTCACCACCTGCATCTGTAGCTACTTTCAATCCCTCACCTCCATGGTGGTCGGCTTCTCATCGCACAAGAGAGCATCGATCAACCCCTGTTGGATGAGCACGTCCTTCACCCTTACCTGCCACAAGGAGAAATTGCTCTTACCATCGAACTTGTTGATCTTCATCTTGATTGTTCTTGTCTTCTCCATCTTCAGTCTTGCTCACCACCACTGCAATCTGCGTCCTTGTACCACCTTGCTCTGATACCACTTGTTAGGTGGTGTCCTGGCCAGACATCCACCCAACATCCTCCAAGTTGTCCGTAAGCCATTTCCCTCTATGATGGCCTCCTCCTCCCCCTATCCTCTTCTACTTTCAAATCCATTCATAAGCGAGGGACATTTTTGTTCAGAAAAGATGATATCATTTATTGAAAAGTGAATGATTGGATCATATTGAAATATATCGATAATTAGAAAGATAAATTTAAAATTTTTAAATATATAAAAATTTTAAATAAAATTAAGTTAAAATTAAAAAAATATCCTATAATTTTATTTTTTTTTTAACTACAGCAGATTCTTTCCCATGTTTCACCCTAGTTGCTTGAAAAGATGTAGAACCGAGTCCGGGTTTGCTGTCGTTAAAGTAGTTCTGGTTTTTGCTGATCTGGACTGTAAATTTGAGGGAAACAGATGATCTTGAACCATCTGATCATCAGAAGACTCGTGCAACTGTTTCCTGACCAGCACATAGCTATTATTTGTCCTGGACTCATTGGTCTACCGTTCTTTTTCTCTCTCTCTGGGAAAAAGATGGAGGAGTCAACACGTTTTGTTGAAGACGGTGTCTACTGTTCTTTTATTGGCATTGAGCATGTTCTGGACTCTAGGGACTATAGCGTATGCAATAATACATGTACCGCTTGGCATGTTCTTAAATCCTAAGAAAATTAGAAAACTACGTTTTTTATGGTCAACTTCTTTGACTAAAGAGCCTTTGGCTGGACTTTTACGTTGCATGCCAGTATGAAGTCTTTTTGCCATAAAATTTTCACTTATTTACAGTAAGATGGAATTAATGTTCAAGCTTTAGTCTGGGACCTCTTTTTTTTTTTTGTTTGTGGGGAGGGGGGGGGGGGGCGGTGGTGTTGGTGTGGTGGTGGTGTGGGGAGAGAATGGGAGGCAGAATGTCTTGAGTATAATTATCCAGGTCATATTTTGCAATCCAAGGCCTGAATCCAAAATCTCTAGTTACTAGATAGGGGGAATACAGCCATTGAGACGAGCAGCAGTTCACTTAGTCTGGATGGTTGAAGTGATAAACTGTTATGGTTGATGGAGGGATCACATTCAATGGAAATTTCAAAAATTTTTCTATGTAGGTTTTCTGAATATGGTTTGCAATTGTACGCCTTCTTATGCCATTTTTTTGGGAGTGCAAAGGAATTGGATGCACTTTGTACATGCTTTTCTATGCTTGTTTTTTGGAGAGCAAAAAAATTGGATGCATCTTCAAATGGTGCAAGTGCAAGAATAAGTACTCTTTGTGAGCACTTCTCATCAATTAATTAGATGCTCAATATTTCTTTTCAATAATGATGAGAATAAATGGATTTCTTTAATTTAGAGTAGTTATTAGCATGCAAGTTCTGTGATGGTGTTTCAGAAAATGGATTATTATTAGAAAGGGTTCAACTTAAGGGGATCCTTTGCTTTTTATTTTTGTGGTCGATCTTTTGACTTGGACATTGAACTTAATCTAATAGTTTTTTGACTGGACTTGGCCCTTTATTTGGCACAAAAATTGTTTATCTTCAGTATGCAGATGATATACTTTGATATTTTTTGGGAGCTGGCAGAATGATAGTGCTTAAGGTTATCCTATATTTTTTCAAAATCTCTTACTTTTGGCCTCATGAACTTACTGATTTGCATCTCATAAAATCTAAATTATAAACTTGGATTTTATTCTATCAAGTATTAAGGCTTTCTTTTGAGGCTGGTAATTTGAAGAAGGTTTGACTGGATTCTTCTGATTGATAAGTTGGAAAGAAGGTCGTCTAGTTGTCTGTGATAACTCTATCTATTGGAGATTTTTTTTGTTTTATTGAACTAGGTGCAGTCTAATCTTCCTACGTATTTTCGTTCTATATTGAAGGCTCCTAATTGGGTGGATTATTATCAGAAAGGTTTTGAGGCAATGGGATCCTTTATATACTTTTATCGTCATTCTTGTAGTTGATCTTTTGACTAGGACAATGAGTTTAATCGAACAGTCTTGTGACTGGACTTGACCCTTTGTTCGACCTTAAAATTGTTTCTCTTATTATGCAGATGATATTTTGATATAGTTGGGAGGCAGGCAGAATGATATTGCTTAAGGTTATCCTATATTTATTCAAAAGTCTCTTACCTTCAGCCTTATGAACTTACTGATTTGCATCTCATAAATTTTAAACTATAAACTTGGATCTTATTCCATCAAGTATCAAGGCTTTCTTTTGAGGCTGGTAATTTGAAGAAGGTTGACTGGATTCTTCTGATTGATAAGTCGGAAAGAAGTTTATCTAGTTCTGTAATAACTGTCTATGGGATATTGCTTTGTTTTATTGAACTAGGTGCATTCTAATCTTCCTATGTATTTGTTTTCTATATTTAAGGCTTCTAATTGGGTTATCAATAGATTGGATTGTGTTCAGATGTTCTTCTTTTGGAAAGGTTTATTATCTCTGTTAATGGGGGTTTCTGTCAGCAGCTTTGCAAAACCAAATGACAGGGTGGTGTTAAATAGTTTGGGGATTTTAATCTTATTCTACTCAGAATATGGTGGTGGAAGTTTCTAAGTGGTACTCTTGCTGATGCAACGTGATTAACTATCCATTGTAGAAGAGTCATTAGTCCAATTTTCTCCCTTCTGCGTCTCATTTGTGGAAGGAGTTCTCAAAGCCAAAGGGAGTTTTTTTTATGGGGTGTTCCCTATATTCTTGGAAGTAGAGAATGGATTAAATTCCAGTGAGCTTGAGGGTTGGTGATATTCATTCGAAGGATCTGTATTATTTTCTGTAGTGTGTAATCCTGAAGCTTTAGTTGCTGATTGTTTCTTTCTTAATCAAAAAGACTCTTGCTGTTTTAGAAGGAACATGAAGTTAGAATATTGTAATGAATATCTCATTTCTCATAGGGATTCTGAACTTTGTTATGCCATCTTCACAGCCTGATATTATAAAGGTATTTTTGTTTCAAAGAACATTTTGTAGAAAGCATGCTTTTTTCGGAAAAACTAACAAATACAGAAAATTTGTTCCTACATTTCAGATTTTTTGCTTTCTTTATTCTACTTTTTTTTATTTTTATTTTTCACATACCCATCATGACCTCTGTGTACAGACGAGAGGTGCCCTCCTCCTTATTTTTACCACAATCTGTACATAGACAGGAGGAGCCCCACAGTTACAGAGGTAGTACCTTACCTGGAATGCCACTGCTGTAGTCAAGGGCTCATAGCTTAATATAAGATATTGTCCATCTGGCCTATAGGCCTCACAATTTTGTCCATATAGATTCCAATCCAAAAAATACCTCACATAAGAAGGATGATTTTTTCCTAATTTTTTATATACATCAGAGTTCTCCTTGACTCACAACCAATGTAGGACTAATGATGTCCTCCCTCTTATACCATAACAACCTCATTTATGAATTCCTTAGTAATAAGTTGGAATTTGGAAATGAATTTTTGTTCCATTTGAGAGCTGTATATGCTTGAGAACTTTTTTTTCTAATGATTTATTTGTAAATAAAAGACTCTCACTATGGATTATTGGAGCAAAGAGGAGAAAAAATTAAATTGAAAATCTTTTGGGGGATAGGCTTCAAGATATATAGCACTGTCCGATACTCTTTTTCTTTTTTTTTTTTACAAAAATGCATTAGAGATACATTAGGTTTTTTAATTTATTTAAAACTTCCAAAAATCTATTGTAAACAGTTTAGAAAGGTTAGTTAGCTTTGATTTAAAATAAAATGGTATTTCGTTCATTTTGAAAATATTAAAACTTAGGTAAAAGATCAACACACACTTTCTATCTATGTTCTATTCTATTGTCATGATGAATCTGCTTTCCATATCTTCTTAAATGCTCTTTTTATACTGCCTGGAATCTCTTTGCAATTAGTGATTGGTGGAAGATTTGGAAAGAAAAGTTCTTGAATATTTTTTTTCTTTTCTGCAAAAGATACAGTCTTACTTATTGAAGAAAGTGAAAGTAAGTACTTGGATGCATTGGAAATTTCTATTTCTTCAAAGCGCCTAGATACAGCACTACCCGTATTCCAACCCAAAACGTTCCCCAGTGCGGAGTGGTGCGGGGTCGGATTTGTAGATTAATGTTTAAAAAATACTTGCACCCCAAAAAAATTTTTTTTTGTGCACCATTGATGTAGAAAATCTGAGATGTAGTATATCATTTCGTTCAATTAATTCACATAGTCATCACTTTTCAATACATATTTAATATCTATAAGTTATCTTTTTCGTTTAAATATTTTGTATAACAAAAATATTTTTATTTTTTTTAAAAAATTATGACATCCTGTGGCATAATATAATCCAGAATGTCATAATATAGCTTAAGATATCATAATATGAGAGGGATATTATTGTTCAATTACTTTTCAATACGTATTTAATGTCTGCAGATCGATTTTTTCATTTAAAAATTTTGAATGACGAAAATACTTCAGTTCTTTAGAAAAAATTATGACATCTTATACATATTATGAATGCAGGATGTCTTAATATGGATATAGAATATCATAATTTTTCTAAAAGATAATGATATTTTCATCATATAAAATTTTTAAATAAAAAAATCGATTTGCAGATATTAAATGTACATTGAAAAATGATGACTATATAGATCAATCGAACGAAATAATGTACTCTACATCAAATTTTTTAAACCACTCGTGGTGCGCAAAAAATTTTACGCACTCCAAAATATCATTAAATAGGGCAGTCCATAGAATGCGCATCTTGCAACCGCCATATATGCTCAGCGATGTTTATGGGTGAGATACGCGAGTTATCCTAATAACAAACATGTCTCATGCCCGTCATATACTAGTAGATTTACAAAAATGACAAAAAAATCAGGAAACTCGATCATAATGATCTTGTAAAAAAATTGCTCCTTAAATTCCATTATGATGATGAAATAATTGAATGGCTTCTTGTCGCTTAACCCAGTGGTGGCCATAAAACTTATATTTGAGATGTAGCATTTCATCATTGCAGAAATTGAATGTTTAATTTGTCACAACATTGTTATAACAGTTATCTAATGGCCCAGGTGCATGTCACCTTTGCTTGACCATTGGTTGAATTAAATTTGCAGGGTGGATTTGAAACTACCACCATAAAACTTTAGTTGATTGCTTTTGCTTGAAGAGAACTTTTTACATTTTAAGATTATAAGGACCACAATTTTAAGATCATGACACTTGTAATTTGATTATTACTTCACAGCTTAATTTATCACTTCTACTTGGAGGGTGTTTGGTTAGGAGGAGTTGGCACCTAGAATCAAAATAAAAATGAGTAGCTCCCTTTCCATCCGTTTGGTTGGAAAGAGACTCATTCCAATTCCGATTCTGAAATGGAATGGAAATGACCCAATCCTCTTGAAAATCCAATTTCGACTCCCTCCTAAGGATTCAAATTTCCATTCTGATTTTGATCGTGCACCAAATACTTTGAGGGATATAACCATTAAAATTTCAGTTCCGGTCACGAACCAAATAGAGATAGCAATTTAGCGGACCAATCGAATACTCGACCCCATCGCATCCGAATGGGGCGGGTTTTATCGGACCTTATTAGAACTTGGAGTGGATATGGGTTCTAGAAAAAAATTTCTGAAGTGGGTTCATATCAAATATGAATAATCTCAGTCTTGAACCAACCCAAAATAATCTTGATCTATATATTTCTTTCAAAATAATAATTATTTTATAATATTTATATTTATATATGTCCGATCTGACCCGACTCGATCCAACCTCTCTTATCTATCTAACCGGCATATTTGCTTGATCCAACCTGAGGTGATATGGATATAGGGTTTTTAATTGTGGATGGGTATGGATATTGACCGACCCAATCCATACTCGATCCGTTGCCATCTATAGAACCAAACACCCCCTTAGGAGGTATTTGGTATGGGGTGATCCATCCAAAGTCAAAGATGACGTGGGTGGAGGTGATGAGATCCCCATATTTGGTTGTGCCATAGTGATCCTACGTGGTCGTGATTTCAAATCATTTTCTGTTATATTTGGCTCCAAATCTTATTTCCTTTTCCGTCTCCCGTGATATCAAGGAATTCTACATCGATTGAAACTCTATTTTTGAGAAGGTTTTCTTCCTTTATAAAGAGGCCCCTGGCATCCTTTCTTGGTAAACAGAGGTAAGAGCGCGTGGAGAAATTTCTAGGGCTTTTTGTGCGGGATTTTTCCTTGCTTTCTCGTGTGCGTAGGCTTTGTTCTCGGGTCGACCTCTCACCTGTGAGTCGACCTCTCACCTGTGCCTCTTGTGCGCGGGATCTGTTCTCTGGCCTGTGTCTTCTCTTGTGCGCGTGCTCTGATCTCTGGCCGATCTCTCTTGCTTGTTCTTCGGTGCTGGCCTGTTCTCTGGCCGATCTCTCGGCTGTGCCTTGTGCGCGGGTTCTGTTCTCTGGCCGATCTCTCGGCTGTGCCTCATGTGCAGGTGTTTTCTGGCTTCTTTCTGTTGGCCTTCGGGTGGTGATCTACCTATCTTCTTCTTCTCGGTTTCACAGATACTTTGTGCTGCTACGGCTGGTAAGGAGGTATCATCTTGATTTTTTGCCGAGGGTTGAGGAAGGTATCTTCATCAGGTATTGTTTTTATCTTGATCTATTGCCGAGGCTGAGATTGGTTGATCCTTTTGGATCTTGGTTGCCTTCTATTCGATATATTGTTGCCTTCTTGTGGGATTCGGAAAAAGGTATTTTATACCTTATATTGTACTTATTTTTCGAGACGGATTTATAGTGAAATTGCTCCTCCTCCCTGTGGATGTAGGTCTTTTGTGCCGAACCACGTAAATCTTGATTCTTTGTCTTTGTTTATTTATGCCTGCAATGTGTTTGGTGAATTGTCTCAAAGAAATTAGATATTAGATCACAAGCCCAGATCGATCCAATCCGGTGCGCGTTGCTCCAACATTTTCATTTCTCAAATCATCGTCTAATCTAATAATGAGATACTTGTCCTTGAGGTTGGAAATTCAAGGTCATCCCGAGGCAGTTATCTTGAGCTAAAATATGAGGACAGAAATACCCATCAATCTAGCAAAAAAAATTGGTACATCAATATACTATTAGCATATTATATCAATATTATATATATGATATTATTATTATATTTATGATATATATTATATTATAATATATTATTGATCATATTATTTTCATATTATGACTCAATGATGATTTTAAATTAGAATAAAAATATTTTATTATACTTTATATTTATATAATAAAAAATATTTAATATATTATTTCTATTTATCTTATTTTTTTAATCAAAATAAATATTCATATTAATAAAGTAATATATTATAAGTATAAATAAAAATATTAATTTTATAATAATAATTAATATAATTTTATATGATTAATAAATATATTTTTATGAAATATATTATGGTAGTTTTGTTATTATATAATCAATTATCTTAGATTTCTATAGATCAATATCAAATAGGTTACTCATGGATATCCTAGGATCTTTGATCATTGGAACATGGTATACTAAACATAGTGATCTTAGGTTACTAGTGATTAGATTACCACAGTATTTATATCATCAGTGATTTTAGATCCTTATAGTGATCCCATTTAGATCATCAAATACTATCTTAGAGTTAACCTATGGTATTATGAGCATGGTCCTCATAATTTGATTATGACATCATCCCTCGAGAGTCAAGACTAACTTTTGCAGAAAACACCATTATTATGGAGCGTTTGGTTTGCACCTAGAATAGAAATTGAAATCAGAACGAATTAAAATGGAATCGGAATGGCAATATCTTCCAAAGCATTTAGTTCATGATAGGAATCGGAAGCAGAATGAAAATTTGATTCTTTAGGAAAGAGTTGGGATTGAGTTTTAAGGGATTAGACAATTCACATTCTATTTTGCAATCGAAATCATACTTTCAATCAAACAATTAGGATGTAAATCATCCATTCCCACTTTAGATCCTAACCCCCTCCAATCCAATGTTCTCTTGATATCTACAAATATGTATAAAGTTTTCTTGCCCAAAAAAAAAAAAAAAATCAAGTTTTACATTTAATATTGTTGTTTTAATCTTTTGATTGAATACGACACGTCGAAAAGTACACGATGGCGAGAAGAATCCTCGAGATTCCGCTTACCTGGTTAGGACTTGGGCGGAACGCCCCGTCTCCCGCACTTACCAAAACACCCTTAGAAGTTCCACGCAGTTACATGCATGTCCTCCCTCGGATCAAAATCAGGACGCCTTTTGGACGTGTCGGATCAAAATTAAACGATAGGAGAGCGAGGGCAATACGGTAATTTCGCTTAACTCCCGCGTTCTCCCCCGAAATCCCTCCCGTCCCTCCAAATTCCTCCACCCCAAATTTAAACCCCCGTCTCGATATTTTCTCCTCCCCTTCCTCCCCCTCAAACTCTACCCCTAATTTTCCCTCGTCGTTGATCCATCGATCGATCTCGAAAGGGAAATTGGGGATCTTCCTTCTCCTCCGATCATGGCGTACAGGAATCTGGAGGTGACGCTCATCTCAGCCAACGATCTCAACGACGTCAACTTCTTCTCCAAGATGCACGTCTACGCCATAGCCTCCATCGCCGGCAACCGACGCTCGCGGCAGCGCACCGCCTCCGACAAGGACGGTGGCACCAGCCCCTCCTGGAACGCCACCCTCCGCTTCGCCGTCCCCGCCGCCGCAGACGCCCTCGCCCTCCGCGTCCTCCTTCGCTCCGAGCGTCTCCTCGGCGACCGCGACGTCGGCGAGGTCTACATCCCTCTCAAAGAGCTCCTCCCTGCCGTCATCTCCGCCGGCAACAGCTCCGCCCACTTCGTCAGTTACCAGGTCCGCAAGCCCTCCTCCGGCAAGCCCAAGGGCGTCCTCAACCTCTCCTACAAGTTCGTCGACGCCCCGCCGGCGGCGACGCCCGTCGCTCCATACTCCTTCCCGGCGAACGAGACCAAGTCCGGCGTTCCTTCCACCGCATACCCGGCCCTGCCGTCCTACCCGCCGCCAGCGGCGTACGTTTCGTACCCTCCGGCCGGGCCGTACCCGCCTGCAGCGGCGGCAGCCGTGGGGTCGAAGCACGGGGATCCCGCCGGAACAAGCGCTGCCCATCCGCCGCCGGAGAAGGATGGGAAGGAATCGAAGGTCGGCGAGCCCGTCACCGCCTATCCCGCCGCCGGCCCGGCGTACCCGACGCCGGGGGCGTATCCTCCCGCGGCATATCCGCCTCCGTCTGGGTACCCGCCCTACCCGGCGACGTACGGGTATCCTCCCGTGAGAGGTCCGGTGGGGTACGGGTACGGTGCTCCACCGCCGGCAGGGTACGGGTACGGTGCTCCACCGCCGCCGGGATACGGTTACGGAGCTCCGCCGGCGGCGCAGAAGCCGAAGAAGGGCAATGGCAGGATGGGCCTGGGGATGGGGCTGCTGGGTGGGGCCCTCGGTGGGCTGCTGATCGGAGATATGATGGTGGACTCCGCCGAGGCCGGCTACGAGGCCGGGTTCAGCGACGGCGTCGACTTTTAAACTAATTTTCTGATTTTTTTCCCCTAATAAGTTGTTTATTTATTTATTTATTTTTTATTGTGAACTATGGGTGGAAGGAGGGGATCCTGTAGTCTTGCTCCGAGATTATCCTTTTTCTACAGTATTATGTAATTAATGAATTAAATTTCCTCGTTGGATGTTGTCATTAGCTGGTTATGTAGGACGTGTGATGATTATATGTTTGGATTTTTTTTTTTTATGATTGCTGTCTAATTTTATTTGTGTTTCATGCAAGATTTAGATTCTACTTTGTTTAATCTGGTAAAGGAGTTTATATAATATAATTACTAAAACCCAAATATAGATAATATAAATAAATTGAAGATATTATAGTAATTTTAATGATCATCATAATCTGGTAATTTTAATAATCATAATGCACCTTAATTTATAATTTTAGTGGTATAACGTGGTACGTTGATTTAGTGATGACATGATGCTAGGCAGAATATCATATGGGAAAAATAATTTTGAGCTTGAATTCCGATCAAGCTTAATTCCAAACCAAGGTGAACATAAATCTATTAATTAGCATGACAATGTTGAAATAAGTAAAAATCAATTAGTTAAAATCAGGTTGAATTTGAATTTGTTCAATATGAATTAAAATCTGATTCAAGTTTAATTTCAAGCTTGCTTCAGTATTGAGTTCAAGCTTTATTCAGGCTTGAATTAATATTTAATTGCTTCACAAGGAATAGAAGAACTGTACGACTAAACTCTTTACCCAACAATCCATTATAACATATACAATATTAGAATATTTGAGTCTCATTGATTTGAGACTAATGGGCTACGTCGATTTTTGCTTGGCTTGAAATTAATTTCTAATCTATTTTGGTGTTTCAAGCTTGATTCAAGCTTTTCTCGTGCCAAGTTCGGGTTAGCTCAGTTCTTTCAACATCCCTGCGTATAAATGTATGCATCAATCTCTATATTTTTTGTGACCGAGCTATTTGAAAAGACAAAATAGATAAACTACAGTGTTTATATTTTAAGGGTTGTTATTGGATCGTATCAACCCAAGGCAACCTGACCCAGTCCATAAGTTGGGTCTGGTTGGACCAACATATAACTTAAATTAGGCTTGAGTTGCAGGACTGAACTGGATAAAAAGTTAGGTGTGCATGCAAGGATTGTATTCTCGGTCCTGGATGAGTCTTAGAAGGTGTTTGGTTCACAACCAAAATTTTTCTCTGAAGTATTTAGTTGATGGTTGGGATCAAAATCAGAACATAGATTTGGATCCTCAGGAAAGAGTTAGAATTTGATTTTAGAGGGATTGGACTAGTTCCATTCCGTTTCAGAATCAGAAATGAAATTAGACTTCCTCCAACCAAATGATTTTGGAATGGGAATCACTTATTCCCATTCCAATTCCAGTTCCAGTTCCAATCAAACACCCCTTTAGTCTTCTGAAACACTTCTTTTCCTTTTTCTTTCCCTGGATAACATGTTGATTTCAAAATAAATTAATATTCTCAGTCACAATTTAAGTTGTTGATCTATGTAAATCTTGATCTAAATTAGTTCATTTTGGGAAATGTATACTATGGTTAATGTAGTGAACCGGTTACCATCGGATTAACTGCAGGTAAACTCATTTGGTACACAATTTCCGCGGAGCCATTCACAGGTCCCTCACTAACAGCTATGAAATACCAATAATTGAGTGAAATTTCCATCCAGGGGTTCTGAGTTATTCATGCTACTGACATGAATGCAGAAAAGCTTTTTCTATAAATTTGTATGATTAACTCGTTCTGCCGGCATCAATGTGACCTACAACGCCAGTTCAACATGCATATTATTTAATATCTTAGCACAAATTTATCTCTAAATTTAATACATAAAATGAAGTTTTCATTTAAAGAAAAAAAAGTCAGCTTTGAATAACTGAAATGAGGTTTGATTGTCTAATTATTTTTAAAATAATATTCTGATTTTCATTGAACAAGCTCATGTTTGAAATCCCATGCTAATACCCATCATTCTCATCATTTTATTGTTGAGATGGAGGCATCATGCTTCTGCTTTCCAGCAGTTCTCTGTGATGTCCAAAAAATATAGAGTTGAATTCATTCTTACTTTTCTCTGCCTCTGATTAATCTGCTATGATCTACAATTGCAGCATGACACTGATTTTGTTAGTGAACTTGAGGACGGCGTCCAGACAAAATGATCTAGAGGTTTGAAAATTCAGATTCTGACAAACTATGAAGCTTATAAGATTGATTGTTGGTTAATTATGGAGATGTTTAGAATTTCCAGAGAGCCCCACATAAGAGACAGCCTACAATATTATACAAATGAAAACTATGAATTCATTCATTTAAATAGAAAAGATGATCAGAGATCAAAGTTTATCGAATTGTTCACAAAAGATGCTGATGTGAGAACATTAAACATTGCAGGTAGCTTTCAACAGCAATAATTGTTAAACGAGAATTCATAATGTGAACCCCGAAAAATTGGAACAACGAATGCTTTAATAACTACGACAAATTGACCATCGAAGATTAACAAGTAAAAAATGAAAAGGCAAAAAAGAAGAAGAAAAAGAGGAGAGAGGAGGATTTAAAAATAAAATCACCAACGTTCTATGAAATGGCTTCCTACTTCCCAAGTATCAATCAGCATTCATTCGTCGCAAACACATCACGAACTCCATGAGGATAAAAACTCAGAATCTTCAACTGCATGCGACGTAGGCTAATGGAGAATGCAAGGGCTTCATCCATGGCCTTGCGAGCACCGGCTAATGCTTCATCCATCTCTTTGTGGCTTAGATAGTGTGAATTTATCTCAAAGAGGATCTTATCATGCCTCTCTTGATACCTTAACATGCTTTCCTCTGCTTGCTCGAGAGCCTCGGTTACCAATCTCAGTTTCTCCAAGATGATCTGCCGCCGCTGCCATTTCTTCAGCTCTGGCAAGCTGAGCAAGAATAATGAGGAGAGGCCTGCAAAGAAGGAGAGGATGTGAACCAAACCCATGGATTACCATGAGAGGAGAGGGAGAGGGACTAGAGGAAAGTAAGGGATTCCATGCTTTGGAGTGCAGACAACAAGAGCAGCTAGGAAGTAGTGAAGGAATTCTTTGTTAGCATTGTTAGGGGTCTATACAACAAGTTGGAAAGAGAAATGGGAAGGTTCTGTTCCTTGCTTGCCCCATTGAATCAATAAAGGATGGCCTTTTCATTTTAACAGGGAAAAAGGAAGACTTTACCAAGCACAAGGGTCATGGCATAACTTTATTCCTTCAACAAAACAATGAGGCAGCTTTGACAGTGTTCTTTGGCCAAATTTAGAAATATTTTACATACAGCAAAAGTACAATTACTTTGCTTATCCTATATAAATTATATTCTTAAGGTGTTGATCTTTGTCATATACAGAATGGGAGGAGTAAAGGAAAATTTTAGTTTTGTGCACTGAGTGTGATCGGAATTTTGTGATTGATGAGGGGTTGGAATTGGTGTTTGTTCCATGGGCCACTTTGGAGACAGGAAGATATGGATAGGAATGGACAAGTACTGGTGGAGTCAGAAAAGGGAGAGGGGAGGTAGAAAATAGAGTGCAGAAGAGCGAAAAAACCGCCTAGCAGAAGGTAAGTTTGTGAAAAAGAAAGCATCAAGGTAAAAAACCGTTTGTTTGCGCATCCGGGGAATCGAACCCCGGTCAGTACGTGGAAGGTAATTTTACACGATCTATAATATATCCTTTTATAAAAATTAATATTTTTTCTTTATTAAAAATTTTTTTATAAAAGAAAAAGAGAAAAATAAAGAAAATATAATTTTTTTCAAATCTATAATTTTTTTTTCTCCAAATCGTGTGGATTTGGAGAGAAAGGAATTGAATGTTAATAAATTTTTTATAATTTCTATTTCATTTTTTTAATAATAAAAAATAAAATTAATATTATATTTTAATTTTAAAATTTATTTCAAGTCTCTCACCTAACTCCCATCAGAATGAGACTCCTGTAAACGAAAAAAATCAATGAAAACAAAAAAAAAAAATAGAAAAAAAATAAAAAATATTTTTTTTGATTCTTTTCTTGAGTTTATTGAGTTCTTTTCAATAGTATAATAGTAAAAAAATATTGTAATATTTTCTTTCTTTTTCTTTCTTCTTTACTTCTAATCAAGAAAGAAAGAAATTATTATTTTTTTCTTTAAATTGAAGAAAAAAATATACTTTCTTTCTTTTCTTTTCTTTTCTCTCCTTATTAATATTTTCTTTTCTTTTCTTTTCTTTTCTTCTCCAAACTCCCAACCAAGGTGTTAAGAAAGCATAGTTTCATTTCAAAGTAGTAGCTCATGTGCTTGGAATTCATTTCTTCATAGGTAAGTTGTTTTGCTGAAGAAAGCATGATTTTATTTCAAGAGGTAGTAGCTCCTAGTGTATCTATACTGCCTGTTAAATGATATCAATCCTCTACTTGCCCTCTGAGTTAGAATTAGTGGCAACATTATCAAGGTGAGGTCATGAATTAGTAAGGTCTGAATAAGGGTCCTTTTCTGTTACATTTAATGACCCTTTTATTTATTTATTTATTTTCTTTTTGGCTTACCAAGTGTTAGCTGGTTGGTCTTAGATATTGTTGATTGTTACATATCTGCATGGCAAAGAGGAAAAAACCATAGTTGCTGAACCATTTGTCTAATATCACACCTAACTAATCCCTTTGGAAATTGGAATCATTACTTCATGGTCTACCATGCTACAAGGAGAAGTTAAAAAGTGCAGGCACTAGCTAAACATGAATAGTTGAGTACACAAAGTCTAGAGCTTTCTTCAAGTCATAGAATTAACTCTACCAGCAAAGATCTCTCTCTCTCTCTCTCTCTCTCAGTCACTCGAAATTTATTGGTTCCATATTGTCAAATGATGTAACAAAACTAATGTTACACAAAAACTAAGCTGTGGTGTCATGACAATCACCAGACCACTGATGAAAGTGGAATATTCCACCTTCTACACCTTTCAATGATGCCATGGACCTATCACAATAAAAGATTTGTGCTCGATCTCTCTCTCTCATCTCCACATCCTACTGCCAGGTTTAAGCAACAAAGGAATGATTAATGTTTATGTTTCAATAGTTTTGCTGTTCACCTTCCTTTGACTGCGCTCAGATCCTAATGATGATTCCCAGAGTCTTTTCCTTTTTCCCTCGTTCTGTTTTTTTAATTTTCCTTGCAGTCACCGGCACCAGGTCTCGGTCAGCCCACCCTCATCCCCACTCTTGAGGAAGAAGAATATGGCTTACGCTCTTGCATTGACAATAACCAAGTCTACTTCATGCCATGCATACAAAGTATTCTCTGATTCTGAATGCAGAAAAGCATTGTAACCACATTATGGGGTTGCAAAGATGCAACCATAAAATGAGACTATGAGGTTGCAATGATATGACCATGAGAAAAGCATCAACTTGTCTAACATATGGGTAGCCTTGCATTTGAGGTATGAAAGATATTAATAGGAATCTCACTTGTCCTGCTTGTCTGCGATTGGCTTTAAAGGTGATCTCCTTGTACCTAGTACTGCTTAAAAGGTTTGCTACTAATCTTACTACGTGAATATTTATCATAAATTTCCCTTAATATGCATACATGCCCTCATATTGTTACATAATCATGGTCAGTTAGAATTATTACATTGTTAACAGATCTACTAATCTTACTACGTGAATATTTATCATAAATTTCCCTTAATATGCATACATGCCCTCATATTGTTACATAATCATGGTCAGTTAGAATTATTACATTGTTAACAGATCACAACCAGTGACCCCATGACTAGGATTTGGAATTCTTTATATATATATATATATATATATATATATATATATATCCGTACAAAAATGAGATTGTTATGCAACCCTAGCATGACGTAAGCTTGAGCCAACTGATAAAATAAAATTCTCTGATAAATGGTGTTTGGCAATATAAATCCCCTCTAAAAGAAAATGGTGTTTGGCAATATATATATATATCCGCACAAAAATGAGATTGTTATGCAACCCTAGCATGACGTAAGCTTGAGCCAACTGATAAAATAAAATTCTCTGATAAATGGTGTTTTGGCAATATAAATCCCCTTTAAAAGAAAACACAAAACTAAACAAAAAGAAAACATCTGTCACTTAACGTTAACCCCTGTTTTCTCCATATCATGAATGATACAGAAGATAAAGATCAAATTATTAAACACTGGACTTGAAGCCATGGTGGATAACAGATTATCCCATGCTACAACCATTTCAGAACCCCTTGATGATATTTATTGCTGGGTGAAATTAGTGCTTCCTCCATAAGAAAAGATTTGTTATCATTCTCGACTTTTGCACAATCCTATGTTGTAACCCGAATACCATTTATATCAACAAAAATGCATTCTTTACCATCTCCAAACCGCTATTTCCTCTTATCTTGATGTCAGCACCTCAAAGAGATAAAAACATACCCAAAAAAAACCTTCATCTCTCGTTTTTCTGCCTAAATTAGTGGTGGAGGATACCTTAAAAACAAAAAATACGTAGACTGCTACATATCGGCAATGAATGCTGCACGTCTGTCCGGTTAATCTTTGGCTTATCCTAAACTTGGAAAGATCAAGGCCTCTTTGAATCATAGCTGATGGCTTTATATGAGAATATTATATTACACAGTCATGATTCTTACATATCCCACTACTCTTTCATTCAATAGTTCAGAAAAATCCCATGAAATCCACGGCATCCAAGATTTTACTCTGATGCCATAATGAGAGGTTTCTGCAGGTATAACCTTTTGGACTTGCATCAAGTAGTGTTTCTTATTTTACTTTTCCAGTCATCAGGACATGGAGACTGTAAAATTTGATGATGCATTTCTTTGCAAGAAATCCAGAAACTTTGCCTTCCTCATTCATACAGCTTGGATCAAGTCTTCATAAAACAGGCTGTCTTGAGGAAATGAATTTTATTAGCAGATGGATCACTTCTTTTCTGGCAGCTTCTCTATCAATTCTGGGATTACATCAAATAAATCAGCAACAAGCCCATAATCTGCAACCTGCAATTGAAAAAATCACAACTAAAATTAGATATGATGTCTTATGGCCCTAAAAGATATATCACATTGAGATTGCATGGGACAAGGAATACAGGAATGCTTGTTTGTTCATTGTCCATTTTCATTTCACAGATTACCCATTACAGAAAATAGTGGGAACAATTAAATAAGTAGGATTGTAACATACACGGGAACATTTTCAATCAGTGCTTGGATAACAGTACCTAGTGTTAGCTCTCTTCCCACAATAACTGTCACCTTTCAAAAAGACTGCCCTCGTGAAATATTGTTACCCATTCTACTCAAGATTTCTACTTTCATAAACATTTTTCTACATTGCAATATTAATATCAAGTGGAAAGCCGGCCGTAAAACATTATGATTATGTAACAATCCAAGACCTTGCCCAAAAGGCTAGCCAGAATGTTGTAATTTGGGGTCCTTGGCCCTGCTTAAGTATCCAAGACCTTCTTGACACACATTTGATATAGGCTAAGCACAACGGCTGCATAGGTCCTCACACACTCCCCTCCATTCAAACCCTGACACTCTTACCAAAGAAGGGTCCAATCAGATGCAGAAATATCATGACTAGCTCATGCTCAGCCCAGATGGGCCTATGTTGCAGTGTCCCCTAAACACACATAGACCATTGGCTGATACCAATTGTAATGACCCTATGATCTCTCCAAAATATGCTCGATAAAAATTGTAATTTGAGATTTTTGGCTTGCTTAAGTCTCCAAGAGCTCCCCAACACATGCAATGTGGGACTAAACACACAACAACATAGGTCCATGCAGATTATATGATATAACCTAATGAAGGAACCATCCAAGGTTCCCAAATAGGTAACATTGTACCATGAGAGTGACATGAGAAAGTTTAATATATTCCTTTAGAAGTTAGTTACTGTATTCTGATATACATGTAATAACAAAGTTTTTATCTTTTACAGATTGTTGTTCACATCCACAGAAAGTTTTCCCAAGTCCCTAATAGAATGCCTGGAAATGGTTGGGCTCCAAACATGAACACCCTTGAGTTACAAGTCATCTAGACTATTCATGCTACCACTACAATTGAGTTTGGTCCAAATAACTTGGTAGCTTTGGTAACTATCTTGTCACCAGAAGTCCCATCCTGTTATTTAAAACAATATTTTGGAAGACCGTGCAAGAGGACTCCCACTGCCTTCTATTTCAAAGGAAGAGGATGAAGAGATTGTGACAGAAGTTGCTGAAATTTGAGGAAGGTAATTGTAGTACAATCAAAATCAATAAAACATATATTGGTGCTGAAAGATATCTCAGCAACCTTAGATAATGCCAGTTTGTGACAGAAATCTAGGCATCAAAGAACCATGGAAATTAATTCATTCCAGTCACCTGAAATATGGGTGCATCTGCATCTTTGTTTATAGCCACAATGACCTTTGAATCTCTCATTCCAGCCAAGTGTTGGATGGCTCCTGAAACCCCAAAAGCCATATACAGTTCTGGAGCAACAATTTTTCCAGTCTGACCAACCTGCGGGACGAAATTTCTCATCATGAAAGGATATATGTGGTATTGAGATTATAGCCAGGTAAGAGACTATGATACGTAAGAGAGGATAAGTCAATGAAAGCTGAAACTGCAAGCAGCAAATAAGAAAGTCAAAATGCTAAAACGCATGACCCAGCTGACCATTCTTTTAATTGATAATCCATGATATTAAAGAAGAAAACTCATTAAATTGATAATATATGGGTAAAGAGGAGTGAACAAATGAATAGCATTAAAGCAAACCGAAGCTGCCAGTTCAAGTTAGGGTTCCATGATGGAGCTTGTTTATGAATGTCAATGCCAAAAGTATCACAAATCCAGACTAACACCAAGCAAGCCTTTTGCTCTCCCATACATCAGCGCTATACACTTAGAGTGGGAAGTTGGAACTAGTTGTGAATTAGTGATAGAACTAATATGTTCTTGCATAAATGATAATACATGATTATATAGACTAACAGTGTACATGATGGGAGATCAAATGCCATTTTAAAGGTTAGCAATACATTAGAGAGACTCATGTTAGTCGAAGTATTGAGATGATATGAGATGGTATGGGCATGTACAATAAAGATTTGAGGAGACTCTAGTATAGAGAGGTACTTCGGTTTGTATTACACATGGCAAGAAAAAGAGGGGAAGACCTAAAATAACGTTGATGGAGTTATGAGAAAAGATACAAAGAAACTTGAAATAACAACAGAAGTGGCCCTAAATAGAAATACTTGGTGAATAAGGATCCATATAGCCGACTCTAGATAGTTTGGAAAGGCCAAATGGTTGTGGTTATGGTTGTGTTAGTGCAGATATGTGTCATGCTGAGAGGTGTGGTGCATAAGAAAGAAAAATGCAATCTCCATACATCCATATGTTCCAAACTCCAAAGTGAGTAAAAGCTGGAAAAAGATGTCCATGTTGGTTGAAAGAGGGCTTTCAAAGCACCAGTCTACCAATGCATGAGAAGGTGAATGATTAACGGGGTCCAAAGACACCATCTGGAATGTTGGGATACCAACCAAGTGGATTAAGGGAGATATCTGTGGGTACTGTTTGCAAATACATGAGAAGGTAAATCCCCCAAAGCTTGGTGAAAGATGCCATCCAAAAATAGAACCTGATCCAATAGCACAATTTCATCTCTATTAGCTGTTCATAGAACCAGATCCTTAGGATGAAAAAGTTGAGCAGATGACATATTAATGCCAATGCATGCAATATTTTCAATTACATCAGATAATTTGATCCTATTAAGAATATAACATTATATTCGTGGTTTATGAGACTTAGCTCCATTGTACACAGATCTGACCAAGCATAGATTATGACCCAATCCATATTGCTACATCAATCCAACTGAAAACTCTCATGCAGTCAGTACAAATATCACGCACAATTCATGTTCCCATCAAATAAAACATTTTCACACTTATTAATCCCATACCAGTTAAAAAGCTTGGTTTTCTTTAATATCTATACTAAAAAGCTCGAGTTATCTATACTAAAAAGCTCAAGTTTTTCCGTGCATCTGTCCAGATCGCCACAACAAATTTACACTAAAATGAAGCCTGCTCTTGAAACAGCATGGACTCCACAAAACCTACTGGAGAAAAAGTTTCTTATAAGAAGTTAGTAATTTAGGGCTATTGCTGTGACCTACTTATTTTAAGAAGCATAGGCTTCACATAAATTCAATTCTTCTATATGAAAATATGACAATAATTGATATTCATTTCAAAGTTGTCACAATAGAAAATATACATGCAATGGAGAAAGGCTTATTCCAACATACAAGTCAAAATGCCCATGAGTTTACTGCTGGGTGGCTAGCTATTGTCATAAATGCTTAATGTATTTTCACATGTCAAAATGGAAGGCCATTTTCGTACCCCCTTTTACAAGATCATAGTTTGTTTTACCAACCTGTACCACCCGGTATGGGCGTACCAGAACACATGGCATGGGGGCACTGTACAGTACTATACCAACCCATGGTACAAGTGTTGTCTCACCTCCGGCAGCATACCATGTGCTGGTATCAGGTGTACCACACCAATCCATAGCCCATACGGTACTGGTAAGCTACTAGCTTGGTGATCACTAGTAAAGCAAACTTTGAGATTCAATATATTTATAACTAACCAGCATGAAGTTGAATAGAAGAAATAGCATAAACTCCTGTTCGGAATCAGTATTCAATAGTATTATAAGATTGACCCTTTTTTTTTTTTAAGTGTTACCTGGAGATCATTCGGCACAAATCCTGCATCCACAGCAGCTCGAGTGGCCCCAACTACACAACAGAAAAATAACAATCAGTAATATTACACAACATGGGAAAAAATAAGGTCCCAAATTAAATTATGAAAATGACAAACCATGAAATATGCTTCTATACATTTATGGATTCAAGTCAGTACTGAATGCTTTATCTTTCAAATAAAAAGTAACATGCTTGCCAAGTACTAATTGATAGATAGATCACTTGTCCATCAGCTCCAGTAAGACAGACAAAAGTTTCCACATAAATGTGATCGGTGATCTTATATTATATAATCAGATCTACCTCAAAAGCTTGTTCTTTACTATGTCAGCTCTCCAATGTCATTTATACAGGTGAAAGTCTCAACTGCATTTATTGATGTCACTTCTAGTGCAACAATATTCAACTCAATGCAAGAGAGCCTCCTCTCGTATATAGTACCATGAAAGTCTATGATGCCTAGAAACATAAGCAGGAGGGCAGAATTCCAAAACAGAACAATCTAAAGCAACACGATGAAAGAATAAACCAGAAGCAAGAAAGAAATCTGTGAAACAAGAAGTAGATGGAACTTTGTTATCTTATGTGCGCAAAGAGGTTGCTATGTACAGTTTATTCATGTTTGGTTTATATTTTGTGCTGTTGCCACATTTCTAGAACCCCTATTTTAAGTCTCAGTTTTGAATGGAAGAAAGAAACTTATCCAAACCTGAATATTGACTTGCTTAAGGTATGTACCATTTTTTATATGTTATGGATCAACAAATAAAATTTGGTGAAAAATATGCATCCTTCTGTTTTTCTTGTCATTTATAGATATAATATGCATTGCATTATCTCTTTATGTTGTGCTATATTAGGTTGACAAAAGAATGTTAACTCTTTTTTTCCCTCAGGTGAATATTACCTGTTGAAAAGCATCATTTAACTAATGGAGATGATTTGTTGCCACCTTTAGGAATTCATTTTCCCTCTTAGATTGCAAGAAAAACAGTTGAAAGTATATTTTACGCAGTTTCTTCTCTTGTTGATGTCAACAGTTGTTTTTTCTTATTTGGTTTTATTGATCTGATTTGGCTAAAATAAACAACTAAAGCCATAAAAATGGCCTGAGATGAATGATAACCTTGCAAAATTGGCTAAAATAATTCTGCTATGAAGATGATCTTATCCTGTATATCAAGACATCGAATGATGGCACGCTACTTTACAATAGAAACAGGAAAAAATTGTTCCTTCTTTTCAAGGGATATCTTGTGAGTACAATGATATATAACAGTACCAGTACATACCTGCTGCACCCAGCTTTTCAGCAAGCTTCTCTAATAATTTGAAGTTCTCGGCACTTTTCAACCCTCGGCCCCCTGTGACCACAACACGTGCATTTCCTAGATCTGGTCGTTCTGTATCCTGAGATGCAAGTTTCAACCACCGAGACTTCCCAAAGAATTCTGCATACAGGAAATGGTACAGAAAAATCAAGTGAAATTTGTAAAAAGTTAAGTTTCATCTATTAATAAATATGTAAGGCATTACTTGGGCCATGATTGTTGAACCAACTCTCCCACTTGTTTTCACACTTCTTCATTAAACAATCTTCTATTATTGATGTAGTGCAAAAAGAATGATGTCTAGAAGCACCAAATAGGAATAAAAAAATTGAAGAAATTCAATTTTAGTCATATAGGGCCTGGGCCTTGATAAGGAGGTTTTCGGCATCATTATAGATTCATAAAGAGAAAAAAGATGTCCCATCAAAACTTGGATGAAAGTAGGAAAAGGAGTAAATAAGCTCTAAAATGAGGTACCGAATGAAAACAAAATGGAAGAACAACTAAAATGGTCTGGAAATGTTAAATGAAAACCAGCCTTTGATTATGAAGGCTGGGAGCTTCAACCAAGAGGGGAAGCGAGAGAGAGAGAGAGAGAGAGGACACTACACAGATTTGCATGAAAAAGGGAAACGTAAGGAAGCTCAAAAAAAATGACATGATCTTCGAAATGGAAAAGGATGTTTGAAGAATTGGAGCCAAACTTACAGATTAGGCTTGTTGCTTATGGTTAAGGTTTATGTTTCCAGGGTGCACTTTTAAACTTTAGTTGTATGAAAGCTCTTTGCTTCATAAGCACTGTATCAGTTCATTGCTTCTGCACTAGATATTCTGTTATGTTTTTCTGTTCCTTTTTTTCTTTTCTTGAGGAAAATTGTTACTGTTTGTAAGTCATCTGCTATAAAATAGTGATCTTGTAGTCATCTTGCATATTTTTAAATTTATCTAACATAATCTTTTTTAAAAGCAAAATAATGCACATTCATTTTCCTCCACATGAAGCTCCCATGTGTAACATCATATGAGATGCAAACACAAACTGATTTGGCATCAGAGCTGGTGAACTTTTTCTGAACCATTACGATAATCAATTAAAAAATCATCAATTTTGATATATAAAAGTTACATATGTAAATTTCTCAAAAAAGAAAAATATGGTAAGGACTAAACAGACCTTCATTAAAGGTTGAGAGATCAACCTGAGAGATAGGTGCTGCTTCAGATTTTGGCTCAGCTGATTCAGAGTGCATGGGGAATGATGGGGACCTAATGGTCATCATGCAAGGATCTTTGCCAACATAACGAACAGTACAAAGAGCATTTCCAGCATATATTGGCCTGAAATTATAAGAGTGCATACCTCAAAAAAATTAAATGCTTATCAGTGACCTCGTCTATTGAAACAATACTCAGAACTCAAAAGAGGAAATTAGCACTAATAGCAAGATAGGACCTCCAGCTTTGAAGAAGAGAGGCTTTTATAGAGTAGTTTTATCTGCATCCAAACGTATTGAATATGGATACACCTTGGGTGCAGGCAGATATTCTTTTCAGCATCCATAATTTTTTAGGAAAAAGGTGGTAGCGGACACTATGAGAATAATCAATTCATCCAAGACACATCCCAAATAGTTTAGGGTTCATGGATTACAGCCTTACAGGTTGAACTGGGTCATGCAAAAAAAACATCCAGAATACAATAAATTAATGTTAAAAAAAAAAAAATTTCTTTGAGCTTTCATCATCATGCCTTCCCTAAACAAGAGTAAGATAGCCTATATAAAGAGAATAAGGAAACGTGGAATTATAGAATTATTTTCTGATGGAAGGAATCACAGAATTATTAATATTAAACACAAAAAGATAATATTTATCACATATTATGATGTCAAGAAGTATCTATTTATTGTCGTACCCCTCCAATATCAGTATCGAATTTTTTCAGGTCTTGTCATATCGGTATATGTGAATCTGTGCTTCATAGGCCCTAGGAAACCTCAAAAAGACTCAAAAAGCCACCATCTAAGGGCAACTGTTTACAGGAGGATGGCTCTGCTAAAAGAAGCCCATGCATGACAAGAAAAACTCATCAAATGGGACATGCAGTACAACTGACATTGCAGACTTTGTAACATTGTAAAAGTATGAGCTCTTTCAAATACTGTAAGTTGGACTTACAAAAACCACATGATAAAATTTCATCAAGTCACAAGAGAAAAATGAGCAGAAGTGTACCTTACAAACAGATGTGGCTCAGATATTTCAGTGATATCTGTAACAGGTGAGACATCAAGCAGAGCTGCAGCACGTGGTAGAATATTCTTCCCAAATGAATTTGAAGCAGTAATTATGTGTGAATAACCACCTTTTTGTTGAACCAGATGAACAAGTTCAGCCCAAGTTTCAGCTAGAGGATGCAAAAATATATCTGCATCAGCAACAAGCACCTGCAACACAATCAATAGCTACTTAATAAAGAACTTGTTATCAGTAAAGGAAATGTCTAGATAATCAATTCAATAATATCAATTTTGGTTTTAAAAAAAGTAAAATTCTTTTAAAAGTCCTCAACTAAGAAGTTGAGATGAGAAAAGGTAGGTCTTGGAAGGTCATAAAAGCTTCAAACAAGTAGCAAATAAAAACTAAAGGTGTTGACACACTGCATAATAATTGATCCTTGACCTTGACAACTTAATGCCCCACCACGAGTAGTACAAGTTGGAACAATTAAATGAATCCAAGGCTGAGAGTTCAGGTTTCTTAATGCATTAGAAACTCAGATGATCAAGCATTCCTAACACTGCTACACATATGAACACTCAAAGGTGGCAAGCCTTACATTACACCAAGCAGAGGCCATATGATCTTTACTACATTATGGGGCATAGAGTTTAACTCATAATACATTTTATGCATGCAATCATACATATATACATCATGTTCTTTAAAGCACAGATGTCCCACACATCAGGATTTACGGTGGGTCCTGTTTCCCTTTTTTCTTCATGTGAGAATAAATGTAGGGAAGTGGTTGCCTAAACAATTTTTTGGACTTTAAAAAGAGTTCTAGTCAACCTATTTCTAATAAAAAATTGTAGGACAAGAAGTCAATTGTTTAAATAATAATAGTGTACATAAAGCATCACAGTTCAATTCTGAAGATATTTTTTATATATACAGATACATGTAGATTAGTCGATATATACATGCACATGTGTGTGTGTACATGGGCAGGCCCTCTGTCCTAGCAAGAGCATGGTCATGGTCGATATTTGAATTGCAAGAAGGTGCAGCCCAGTCTGGGAAAGGGATCCATACAGGTTATGCACATACCAACCATGAAAGATTTAAGCTCGAATAATGGACATACAGAAAAGTAGAAAGATGTCACTATAGTTTGAGGTATTTTAAGTTTCAATACTTTGTGAAAGAGGACCCAACTTCCCAGTTGGTGCTTTTAATTGCTATTGTGGTCTCATGGAAAGACAAGTTATGGGTTGGGTTGCTACTTTAAAGCAACAAATTTTAATCAAAGTTCTAGCCTCCAGGTATTACTGTTTTTCCAGTGATTTTTGAGTTCTGCTGATCGACTGACCATTTGTTTTCATGCACTGTTTTTTCATATCATCTCCTCTTTTCTTCCCACCTACTTGGTGCTTTGTGGGAGTCTCACTGCAAATGCATACAATTATACCACAGGTTTGATATGGACTCATTTGAAGAAACTTTTGAGGCCTAATTGGCAGTTTTAACAATCATGGTACATCAAGTAAAACAATTCCATAAAAAATTTAAGGTTTTTTGCATGTCTACCCTTCTAAACATTCAAATTTACATGAATATCCTTTCAAAATTGATATTTGTATATACACTCTCATAAAATACTTATTTTGTATGTATATCCTTCTTTTTTTTTTTTTTTTTGCATATGTACCCATATCATTTAATGCCGCTAAAAAATTAATGGCTTAAAATTTAAATAATTAAAGCATCCTTATGGATAGATGTGTAAAAAAAAAAATTATAAGGATATATATATAAATAGCAATTTTATGAGGATATTTATATAAATTTAAAAGTTTAAAAGCATATACACGCAAAAAAATTCTACTTTAATTTTTATCTATTTCATCTAGATGGATTCAGACCCTCTTACTCTACAATGTAGTAATATATTACATAATATAACAACACAATGACGATATTATATAATATTTTATATATTAAAATACTAATATTATATTTTATTTTTATGCAAGATGGGACGATTATGTCTATCTTATAACAACATGATATATGCACTTATAAAAATATTTTTGATAAAAAATTTTAAAATAAAATATAATAAGATTATAAATTCTTATTGTTACATCATGTCCAAATCTATAACTATATCCATTCTATACAAATGTACAAACTATTCATCTAATATCAAGTTTAGATACTTTTCTTAGAAGCATATTATTATATATTAGAGAAAACATGAATGGTTACAATCTATTTATTTTCTAGATAAAATAATTTTGATCTATCATTTGATAAAAAGACCATTTTATCTAATGTAAATTAATAAATTAAATAAATTTATTATTTTAATTATATATATATTAATTTTTTTTATTAAAATAAGAAAAGAATTAACAAACCAAGAGAGGTGTATTTATGTTAAAAAAAATTTTGCATATATATCCTTTCAAATATTTAAATTTGCATGAATATCCCCATAAAATTGCTATTTGCATATACATATACATATATATATATATCCTTATAAATTTTTTTTTTGCACATCTATCCATAAAGATATTTTAGTCATTTTAGTTTTAAAGCATTAATTTTTAACGGTGTTAGATGATATGGGTACATATGCAAAAAAAGATATTTTATGAGGGTATACATGCAGATATCCATTTTGAAAGGATATTTGTGCAAATTTGAATGTTTGAGAAGATATACACGTAAAAAATCCAAAAATTTACCAATCATCACAATTGAGAACTAGACAAATAACTAGTTAGATGACAAACAAGTGATCCAATGATTCTAATTGTCGGTGAAACTCCAATAACTGCAGCATTAAACTATGATTATTTTCATTATAATTAACTTGAAGCCTCAGAATAGCGACCAGATCTTTCATAACAGTATCAAGCTTCCTTTTTGAGATAATATCAGCTGGTTAGAATGTGCATCTAAGACCCAGAGGCTTGATGCTAAGAAAAGAGGAAGTGTCAGAGTTGAACTTTATATCATTATCAGCATAAAATTGGTAGACTAAATGTGTCTAAGAAGAGATAAAACACACTGCTTAGATGTTGTACAACCTTTTGCTGGATACTTCATGTCTCCTCGTTGCAAGTTATAGCCTTCCATTTTAGTAGACTTGCTGGATGTTGTACAAGTTTTTAAGCTTGGTGACTTTCCTTCTATTAGGCGTACGGCACTTACCCATACAAAACTTCAGAAGCCAACCATCACCATCCTCTCTTTCATCAAGCCTAGACACGTGATGGTGCCAGCTGCCTTCATTCACATTGCTCTAGGACTCACTTTGCTGCAGGAGTCAAGACCAAAACCACTTTTATTTCATGAACTACCTTGTCTACCTTGTTCATGTGTTACTTGGCGAATCAGTGTAATTTGCTAGCTTCTTCACCAGAAATGTCTATGTTTCATTAACACCATTTTACAAGGATTCCTTCATGAATCAAGTTACACAATGTGTGACCACTATCTAACTACCTTCAGTGATGTGTGCAACTTCTATATTTATTGATGATGCTTAATGCAGCATTGTAGATACTATCTCAGCTCGGAGACAAACAAGCCTTACTAAGAATATAGCTCATTCATGCATTCTACCCAACAAGTATATTCTTAGTGTTTCTTAAGAACTCTACAGATGATGTTTAATGTGGCATTCTAGATACTATCTCAGCATGGCTACAAACAAGCCTCACTATGAATATAGCACCTTCATGCATTCTACCCAACAAGCACATTTATACTGTCCTTGAGTATATTTGTAGATCAAGAACATGTTTTTGTAATCTGGCAAGTTGGATTTAGGAAAAGAATAGGAATTATTGCTCGTTGGTTCTTTCAAGTTTTGATTCGTAAACTAATAGAAGGGTGGATGTCAATGCAGGCATCAATATATGCCCAGCATCAGTGCCAAAAAATATAAAGAAGAATTCTTTAAAAAAAAAAAAGATTTCAGATAATGCATAAGAAAACAATAATATCAATAAGTATTTAAAGAAGAAAAGCTAAGCGCCAACCAAATCTTATTACTACATTTACTTATATAAGTTTTATCTAAAATTTTAAAACTTAGTTTTATTCAACTTGTTTTCCTTCGTTTCTGCCTTCTTAATCTTTTTCCTGGTAAAGATTATGTTCTTTTGCCAATATAGCCAGCAGCTACTGGGCTTGGAATGCTTCAAGCAATCTTTACACTCCTGTCAATGCATAACAGAAGATTGTAAAGAAGCTTTCCAGCATGGTTTCACAAATGAACTATTGCTTCCTACTCTTGCGAGCACAGAATTCTCAGCTTCTCTCTTTCCTGCAAAGACTTTGCTATTCCATCGAAAACCTAATTCAGATGAGATTCATAAACAGAACCAGCTTGACAGAACTGGAAATAATAACTCAATGCCACCAATCATTAGCATTACAAGTCAAAACTTGATCCTTATGCTGATATTGAATTACAAGTCCTTGCAACATCAAGCCTTAAAACTTTCTATATCTGAGAAAGAGTAAGAAATTTTTTATGATGATATTAGTAACCTTGATATGGGACTATAATTGAAGACTAAAAAGGTTAGTACCTGGGAAATCAAAGGATGACTTGATGCAGCTTGCAAAGCAGCTTTTCCAATGTCTGGACCTGACCCACCCAAGAGAACGGAAATAGAATTTTCTCTACTAATAGCTGCTGCAGCTTCTACTGCACTCAAAGATGATGGTTTTATAGATCCACCATCATGTTCAGCTACAACCAATGTGCTAATCTAACAATGCCACAAAACAAACAACACAATATCGAATCATCAGCTAAGTATCAAACAAAGATGATGGAAACTTTTAACCCAAGCATATAAAGTATGTTCACAAACGATGATTGTAATCATACAGAACTAGGAAAAAGTTAGTGCATGATAGTCCAAGTGACATGTAATTCTTGAATGCAACAATAGAGTAACTAATGGGAGGCATTGCAAGAACTCATCCAAATAAAATAGCTATGTCGGGTTTGAGTTTACTATATCATGAGGTTATTTGATAAACTATCAATAGAAAGAACATGATTCATGGTTCTGCACATTCATTAATGATAATTTAGAAGAAGAATATGCTTTTCACTGTAAGAGCTCCAATTCTTCAAATCCAAAACATTGCAAAGTTTCAACCAACTGCCCTTTTCACTATAAACTGTGCAAATTGCATCAGCATTGTTGTAGACAAGGGAAGCTGAGTTACTTGAATTCATTCAAAATGGGTCTAGAGGCCTCCATCAAGAGCCTTTTCTTTTTAAACATCTCAAAGTAAGCTAAAATCCTCTTGCAATGGAGTTGCTTGCTCCACAAAGGCTCGTCTCGACAAAGGTGGAAAACGAAGGTTTCCAACCTATCTCACATCATAAACTTCAAATTTTTCCAGTGGATGAAATTCAAAGATGTTTTATCGAGCTAAATATCATGAGTTTTTAACCAAACGAATTAAATATTCATACTTGAATATGTATACAACTCCAAGGAAAAAGGTAACTCAATAAATTGATCCATAACTAGGGATTTCAAGCCCTCGATCAGGTGAGCTTCTTCCTATGGGAAGCACCTTGCATCACTCTTTCCCATATGCAAATATGACATCACATGAATAACGGAGTTTGACATCCAAATCGGGCCTTCCCATGCGACATAACATTGGTTTGTACCCACAGGCCACAGCACCCTTTCCAATCCAAGAGCTCCTCAGATGCTCCCATCCATCGACAAAAGATGGAACATGAAACAACCCACGGATCTGCAATCCCATGCTTCATCTACCAAGCAGAACTTGAACCCATTGGTAACAAATCTAAATTCGAATTGATCACCGGCCCGCAAGTCTTGTTAATCAATTAAGCAACAAAAAGCATTCAGAGGTTGTAGATGGCCTTGGAGTGCATTAAAAAAAAAAAAAAAGAAGAAGAAGAACAAAATAGAATCAAAGTTATTCTGTAAAAATGATAAACAACAAGAATAATATTGCATCCGTGAATAACATCCTATGAGCCATCAAAACTTACAAAGGGCCCGACAAATTATTGGGAGAAACTTACAAGATTTATCGAAATGTTATACAAAAAAGTGTTCGAGGGCACTTACGAATCTGGAAAGGGCGCTGCGAATGGGGAGTCGGAGTGGCGAGAACGAAGTAAAGGAGCGATTCCGTAGAGTTCTGAGCATCGCGAGAGCTGCCATCCTTTCTAAATCCCCGTTCTGGGAACTCCTTTTAATCGGTGGAGAAGACAGGGTGTTTCTCCTTTTATTTTGCGTGTAAAATTGTTCGGAGATTGATCGGATAGAGCCTCAGCTGACGCGTCTAGCACCGCGCGAGTTGGTACCGTTGCAGGCAAACAAGGCAAACGAGCCAAACGGGTTTAGATCTCTTTGCCTGGAAGGGTACTCGGACCCGAACAAAGCAGCGTTATTTATTTTATTTATTTTTTTTATTTTTAAAAAGAGAATTCTAGCAAATAATATGAATACGTATAATAAATTTAAAAAAAAAAAAACCCAATTCACCGTGAAAGAGACCATCCAATCCGTCAAGAGAGATACACTCCTTAACAGTCCTCCAAATATTGTACAGCAATCGATAAGGTGTGCCTACCAACATTTGCTCACATATCCATTCTATTATTGTAGTGAAATCATACTTGATGAGTAACAAGTGGTTCATTTTCGAAATGAGACTGGTATAAATAGTACCAATCTAGACCAGCTTTAATTTGGCTCATGGGACAATAACATTGAAAAGATAACTCCCACCAATTACAATAAAATTCAAGTACGGGCCTCAAATGATGAACCCAATATCTCTACCATCAACCTCAATCACATTAATGTCGAAGTTAACCATTAGAAAGCTCAGAGGTAGGGGCTCTTGGATGATGAAAATCAGTTAAGGCGCTACATGACCGGAGCAAAATTTTTACCCCAAATGGCAGGCTTGGTTCATTTTATAAGTCCATTAAAAAAAAATCCACAAGAAAAATGCCAACCTCCTGATTCTTGTTTTTTCTTTTTTATGCATGCGCATTTATGTGGTGTCACGGCTCAGCTCCTCCGCGAGTGATTTTTGGAAAAGATCTTGTGGTAATATTTTTCTTTAAGAAAGCTATATTAAATTTGTATTTAAGCCAAGCCAAATTGTTTATAGATGAATTCGTCACTACAAGCAACAACTCCGATAATCTCTATCAATGGCAACGATAATAATAATAACTATAATACAATGATACTAATTTATTTTCTCTAAATCATCCACAGCACCTCATGTTGTGAGGTCCATGACTGTGACTATCGGTCACTTCATACCTCATTATCGATCTAATTATCAATCTCTTTTCTCATATTTTTTATATCTCTAAAATCTTAATCTCATGGTTCTGCTAGCTTCTAGCTAGCAGATTTGCAAAAAGTAAGTCTTTTTTATAGAAACCATATCTCTTGATGATTGAATTTTTCGGATTCATTGGCTTCATGATAGATTTTTTTTATTGTTATTGTCTACACCATATTTTCCTTTTTTTTTTATTATTGTTCAAATGATACATGTTCTTCTTTTCCTTCGTTCGTGGTATTTATTTTCTATATTTTTTTATTTTATTTTTTAAGCAGAAATTGATGGTGTTGATAATCATTCGATTAAGCAATGATAACCGGAAAACAATAAACAATCGATGATACTAATGTGTACTAGAAAAACTTTTTGCTCCATTTTGTTATCTAATTAACTATAATTATTACATATCAATTTGTATTTAATTGATGATTTGCTATTTGGTATGTTTAACTGGTAGAGAACCGCGATTCCATATAGCATATTCAAATTTACAATGAGCATAGTCTATGCATGAAAATCTACCATGCCACTGATGCGAAAAGAAAATGCTCTATCTCTACATTTAAAAATACTTGCAGAACAAATATTAAAATTATATTTTTTGATATTTACTGAAATAACGGTTGTCCTAAATATCTGTTATATTTCTCCGTAGACGGTAAATGAACATGCGGGAGCGGTTCGATGTCGCCGTTATCGTCGAACGCTCGCTTGGGGGGGTGCTGGGATCCGTGTCAAGAACCGTTTCTACACGGAAGCCCTCGACACGCTCAGAGTTGGCCCTCTCCGCGTTGGAGGAAGCAGCAGCGATCCCCGGGCGAGTTCTTCTTTCCGATTCGAACACGCGACCGCCGCTGGAGGAGGGTGAGGGCGATGAGGATCGTGGGATTGACGGGCGGCATCGCATCCGGGAAGACCACTGTCTCCAATCTCTTCAAATCCCATGGCGTCCCCGTCGTGGACGCCGACCTCGTCGCCCGTGTAGCTCTCTCTCTCTCCCCCCCCATCAAAAATCTCTGATTTCGTCAAACTGCCAAGAGTTGCATTTTTTTTAATTTTCTTGAAAAAAATTATTGATATAGTTTTTAGTAACAGATTTTTGGGAACTACGTTTTACTTGATAAGAATTTTTTGAGAATTCTTGGTTGATAATTTTTTTGGCAGCTGGTTAGAAGTTGAAAAACATATTGAATTTCTGGAATATGCAGAGGGCTTGGCATTGCAGGTCCTCCAATTTTCCGAGGTTTTCTCAGCTACGAATTCAGCAACAATTCTTAGTGTTGAATGGGATTTGATTATATTGACAACATAGGTAATGGAGTGCTTTAGAGCTAAAAATAGACCACTTCTTGCAGAAATGCATCCTAATAAGTTACATATGATATTAGCTTGATGCATTGATTCTTTCTATATGGGAATGGCACCTTCTGGACATCAAGCTAATGGAAGTGTTTCCGATTGTTCACACTATTAGGCACATGGATTTTTAGGAGTGCAAGGAGTGGCTTTAGTATATGTAGTTAATCTTTAATTTATTTGTTGGTTACTGATTAATATTTCTGGACTCAGGTAATGTTCTTTTTTAGTCAAGTGACTTGAGTCAGTGTTCATGTGAGAGTCCTGCTTTTTAGGTTAAGGGCCTCATCTGAGAAGGAAAGATCCGAAAGAGTCCAAGTTGAGTTTAGTGTAGGTTACAAGTGTCTTAATTTATTCAAGGTTGTGTTTCAAGTTGCTTTGATTCTTTTACAAGCATGTAATAATGGAAGGAATTTTTATGTAAAAAATTGAACTTTGATAAAAGAGCTGTTGTCGTCTTATTTCTTGATATGGCTCCAACCTATGGGAGTTGGTGATGCCTTTAACTCTCTGTGATGATTTTTTGAGAAACCACACAGTTATGCTCCATTAGGCGACTGATCTTGGTTCCACTTTAGGTTTTCTTTGGTTTCAATTCTTAGAGCTCTGTAGTTGCACTAAAACTAAACATCGGATCCAAGGACATTGTTCTTAAGCCCTCTGCTGCATATCTATTATATTTAGCTTAACAACTCAGCAAATCTTAGAGCTCTGAAGTTGCACTAAAACTAAACATCAGATCCTATGATATTATTCTTAAGACCTTTGCTGTGCATCTACTTTGTTTAATTTTTCTTCTCAGCTCTCCCCCACCTTTCATAAGTGCTTATTTATCCTTTGACCAATATTAACTCTTGTACCTTACCATTGCTTTCTTATAACTCTATTTTGGACATATCAATCTACTGCATCAATTTGACTTGATGCATACCACAGCCTCTTTACTCCTTTTTTGCTTTTGGTACATCAGCCTCTTTACTCTTTGTTGTTCCAATATTGTCCTATAACCCTTCAAAGTAATATTGTGTTTTATGAATATGCCAGTGATTTTAATCTTCTGGGCATCGTCATGGTCAAATTGATCTTTCATCAAATTTGAATATTTGCATGTGAAATTCTATCCTCTGTGGCATTCAATACTATGTAGATAAATTCTTTTGTTCTCACATATGGTTATATCATGCTGTAGGCTTTTCTGTGGTGTACTTTGTTGTGCATTTAATAGTATTAGACCATTCAGTGTGTTCAAGACATTTGAGCGATAGTGTCTCATAATTGTATTCTTATCTTTATAAACATCTGTGCTTCTTCTCATTGGGTAGCATTTTTTTTTTTTTTTTTGGCAATTTTCGTGCTCTGTGTTAGGGATATTGCTGATTCTGGGGCTAATTTGTTTCAGGATGTTGTAAGAAAGGGGACTGGTGGTTGGAAAAAGGTTGTAGCAGCATTTGGGGATGATATTTTACTAGAAAATGGAGAAATTGATAGAGCATGCCTGGGTCAAATTGTTTTTTCTGATGCTACAAAACGTCAACTTCTAAATCGGTATGTACCTCCAATAATATCTTATAACAGGAAACTCTCAACTTTGTCTCAGTGATATGTACGAATCCTGCTAGAGTATTACTTGAAGTTGGTTCTAGTCTTTATCAAAAGGAATTATAAGAAAGATTGTTAGTGCAGATCTCTAATATCTGGGAATAAGCTGTTGGTTAAATCTTTGTTTCATGGTTATTTTAACAGATACCAGTGGACTTTGTTGCTACCAATATAGCCTTCACAGTCACCCTCAGGAATACTTAACAACAACTTAATTTCGTGTTAGAGTTGATGTTCTTTGTAGAAATCATTACTTATATGTTATTTGTAGAAATCATCACTCATAACTCAAAAAGTAATAACGTAGATTGCTTGTATGAAGTTTGTGTGGCCAGTTCAATCTTGAGGGATCAAATTGACTAGATCATGGCTGAATAATTTTGCTTATTCTCACTTTTGTAATTCTTATTTTATTTTCTTGGCCACTGCTTTGACTCTTTGCTTTATAATGCTTACACTGTGAAAGGAATCCAGGTTCTTTTGGCAATCAAGGGGAAGAAAGAAAAAGCCTGTAGACTTTCAAGCTGATGTAGTTTTTTCCATCTTATTGCAGTCTATTAGCTCCATATATTTCTTTTGGCATTTTTTGGGAGGTGGTGAAGCTATGGATCAGGGGGTCTAAGGTTATCATTCTTGACGTCCCATTGTTGTTTGAGGCTAAAATGGACCAATGGACAGCTCCTATTATTGTTGTATGGGTTGATCCTGAAACTCAGGTAACACGCCTAATGGCAAGAGATGACATATCTCAAGAACAAGCCAAAAACAAGATTCATGCTCAGACTGCACTAGATTGGAAGAAGACAAAGGCGCATATGGTCATCGATAACTCAGGTACGCTTGAAGAAACAAAACTACAGTTTCAAGAGGTCCTCAACCAGATTAGTAGGCCTTTAACATGGAAGGAACTTGCCTTCTCCAGAGAAGGTGTCTTTTGGATTCTTGTATCTGCAATTGTAGGTGTTTTAGTGGTGCAGAAAAATTTAAAGTGATGATGGGAATTACCAATCTGTATACTTCTGCAGCTAATCATGCTTGTTCAAAATAAAAGAGAATTTTGTCCAATTTATAGATAATTTCCTGAACTACCTTGGTACAAGCTTTGTAATTCTGCTTCCTTTACAACTATGTTCAATGTGAATCAAAACATCCTGCATTCAGCTGTATTGCTTAATCTAAGTAAGACTGCATTTTTGTCATTTCGCTTGGAGTTGGCCAATCACTGATTTATAAACAGTCAAAAAGTTGGTTTCTCGATTGAGCTGATTTAAATTTTCTTCGTTTTCTATGATTAATAATTTGAATTCTAAAACCGCTCAGCATTTGTCCTGTTATGCTGACTTTAAAATATTGGAACTCTTCAGATTCTTTCTTGATTTACATTTTTAAAAAAAAAAAAAAACTAATCAGTTCGTAAACATGCTTCAATATGTCATTTTAGACATGGTTAAGATAGTGGAAGTTTAGTTGCCTGGAAGATTTCAGTATTTTATTTCTTTCCATATGCTCCAATGCCATTTGCTTGACCTTGATCTCCTATTTCATCACATCTTACTCCATCATAACAATTTGTTATGGACCAATATTGCTCTGAATGCTTTAAGTCATGCACCTTGGGCAGTTGTTTTGACAGTAAGACAAGCATGGAATTTACTGGCTTGTACCTGCACCATCCGCTTGGGTGCAAGTACTTACTACCATTCTACTTGTCTTCCTGGTTAATGAAGGCCTGTCGGATTATGTTTTTATTGCATGCAGCTTATTATTAACCACACCTGGTTGCTAACTCATGTAGGTTATCTTTTCTCTCTTTTCTCCTTTTTCCCTCCCCGTTCAGATGTTTCGGAATGTTCAGCAGGTCAAGACATGAACATAAGAACTAATCTGTGAAATTCATCACTGGACATCAAATATGCTGCTCCATTATCGACATTTCCTCCTATTATTTTTTCAACCTCAGATACTTGAAATCTTGCAAGACCTAATTAAGGTTAGCCAGGGCTCAAAGGAAGCAATGTTAGATATCAATGGAGCTTCATTCACCTGACCGCTGCTAGAAAAGACCTTTTTTGTCCGCTATATCTATGAATATTACTCATATAACTTTCTATGAGTTGCTCTTACCTCCGGATGCCATACTGCAGTGCAGGGCATGCTCGAAAGTTTAAGCAGAGTAAGATCTTGATATCACTTGTATAATTTATGCCTTTGAAGCTTTGGGGAATCATATTTTGCAGAGGAGGCGACATATCTACGAAAGGGATTATGGTTTTGGTGTCAAAAGGAAATATGTGAATGTCAATGTAAGCAATAAGAAACCATCAAGGCCGCCGGTTTTACTTGACATTAGCAGTTATATATTTTTTTGATGCTTGGTGTCAAACAGTTGTCCTGAGGACTTGGTCGCAGGTTTGTACACATTGACCAGAAGGGTTCATGGTAGATGATTTTCTTTTTCTTGAAGGCAGAGTCTGTAATGTGCTGCGTTCCAAGTTCAACCCCCTCCCAACCACCCCCCCCTCTCTCTCACGCAGAGGGGATGTTGCTTCCTAAGAGTTGAACCTGGACCTCTCCTAAGTGGACAGGGATAACAACCAGCTAAGGCTGGTAGACATGCTATTGCTTTTTATCAGATCTCAGTGCAGCTTTTGTTAGTGTTAAATGGACCATGCATTCTTCAAGTGCCATAGCTTTCCAAAGGTCCATTCCTCTATGATCTTCAGGACTCTTCCAGTCATAGTTAGATCTCTCAGTTGTCTTGTCACCTTCAAGTTTGCTTAACCATCCACTTCCCTCTTGTCATCATTGTCGTAACTATGCAATTGCATGCACCAACTTCCAGCCAGGTGCAAATGCTTCACAAAAGTAACCTACTATAGTAGCGGATACCACAGTCTCCTTGCAAGAGTTGTCTAATATCGGAATGCTTTCCCAGTCAAATGATATTGGAAGTAAAGCGGCATTTATGCCCCAAAACTTCATATGGACGAATTTAACTACTATGCTCGGAAGCCGCAGATCTTCACCGTGTCCGATCAGGCCATGGTTCATGTTACTAACTATAAGAGAAATTGTGGACCTAACAACACTTGGAAGCAATGCACTTTTCCTGTGGGATACTTTGATACAGATTGATCAAATTGGTTGTTATTGACGAAAACAAGCATGGGAGGTACAGAAGCTTGAAAGTTCTAGTTCTACAAACAAAAGTACAAATCAAAGAAACAACATTGAAGTATCAACCATCTTCAAAATTCCACATAAAAATTAGATAGTTTTTTGTAGCTATATGGCATTTGTGAGGGCAGTGAAACCTAAGAGATATTTTCTGGAGCATTTTGGTGCACTACAAGTTCCATCAGAAGAAGGGATGTGGCAACTGTTAATTTTCTGCATAGAGACTTGATCATTAAATTCCATCCTCTGATTCATCATTTTTCTCCTATCACAAGGAAAGAGTAAAAGAAGAGAAAAACCAATACAACCATGTATCTACTAGGATCATTGAGTTCAATGATTGATTGTTGTTTGAACATCCATTGACAAACCCAAACCGCATATTTGCTCTTAACAGGTTCAAAAATTGGACAATTTTCACACTAACATAGTTCCTAATGATTCGCAGCACCATAATCATATCCATAAATATGTTTCTATCCCCATTGAGAATGCTGTAAGATAGAAAACTGCATAATCTCAGCAACTCCTGCACAAGAAACTTGAAGCTTCACACGTAGGTAACAGCATCTTATAAAGCAGCCAAAATGAGAGTTGCATTCTATTTGAAATTTAATAACAATAACACATGAAAGACCAACTAAATCGCACATATTCTATTGGCCTTCTGTTGGTGACATGAATGGATTGAACAAACTGAAACTTACACCATCAAAGACCACAACTTGCAACAAATTTAGCAAATAGCTGGAACTTCTCCAACAAGCTCTCATTTGTTTGTCTCAATCCTTTGGAAGACTTCATATAAATTTTCACTGTAAGCAGTTCCAAATTCTTAGTCGTGATGCTTGGTGCAGTCAAATCCTTGGCAGACAGACACCCAAACAATAAGGACTAGAAGCAAGAGAATCGCAAGAACCACCAACTTGATTTTCATGTTCTGAAACCACATTTTTCTACGAACTTTTGTTCCTTGTTTTCTGAAATCTTGAGCCTAAAAGATGAAGAATGAACACATTTAGTATGGTCCCTGGAGGACAAAACAGATGCAATGTAAGTGGGTACCTGAGAATGTAAATCTGTGGTCTTGTCTGCAAGGTCTTTCAGCTTCTCTCCACGGTCCATAACCTGGAACGTGTCACAAACACACAGCCATCGATAAATCTTGAACAAATTTATGTCTCAAAGTAGGAAACTTAATCAAGGATTTGGAGAAGGGAGATAAAACAAATGTTACACGTCATGCACCACACAAAAAAAAAAAAAAAAAGGAGTTTACTCTATCGTTCTTCCTAGCTGTATTTTTACTGACCACCATTATTTTATCATGCCAAGGAGATGATTCTACCTATCAGATCTGTCATTTTTTAAATGGCCAAAAAGTTACATGGCTGTTTGTAAGACATTCATCAACTGGATAAAATTAACCAACCATGGCTAAGGATTGCAAGGATTAGAGGACAAATGGCATTATTCACATAGATGTAAAGGGAACTCCCTATCAGAGCTAATCACTAGACAAATATACCTGCAAAACCTGGGGTTGAGGTGAAGTATCACCCCTAGAGTGAGAAGGACAGCTCAATAGGTTCTGGTTTCTTACAAAAAAGGCAAATTTTTACTAAAAGATAGCTGAGCCCCTTGCTTGTGAGCACATCTATGTGTGCAAGAAAGGCATTCAACTATCAGGAAGAAGAAAGGGAGAGTCGATAAGTAGGTGATGCTTATGTTTCATTTTTCTTCTCTCTTCGTACGTTTTGTAGCTGAACTTTCAACTCTGCTATTTTTTTTTTCATAAATTAAATTACTGAAAATTAGTAGGACAAAGCGTCTGCTAACTTGAATTTTCTCTTGTTGGTCATTACATCCTGTACTGTTGACAAACCTGGAAAACTAATTACTGATCATATGACCTCCCTCATAGGCATGATTGTTGAATCTGAATAGTTAAAATATAGTTTTCCCAAATCACTTTTTGTATGCTTGCAACTTTATATGTGCTACTCTTTTCTAAACTCCAGCTAAGATGAAAATAATGTTACTAGAGAAATGGTGACCACTTTTAATTCTACTAGCCTAAACCAACAAGCCTCATCCCTTCTTTATGTGGGTGTTAGCAGACAAAGGTTCAGTATATTCAAAGTTTAAGAACGTTTTGAAACCAGCTTCCTGTCTTATTGTGTACATGCAAAGTTGGTGCCAAATTGCATGAGGGGCCTGCCATCAAACCCTTGAAAGCTAGTCTGAGGGTAAAGGGACCTCTCTTATTGCTTACAGGTTCAAGTTCATGTGATAGGGAAAGAAGATTCCAGATTTCTGCTAGAGGCGTAAACTTCCAAACTCAAAGAAAGTTGAAGGCAGGGTTTGGCAATAATAGAATATATTTGTTTTTTAAGCACAAAACATGAGCTATCCCTGAGAGAAATCTCTACGTCCACTTCCTAAAAGAACCACCTAGTATGAAAAAGCTATCAGTCCTTTTCCTGCCAAATGAGACCAATCAAACTGTTGTTTCACAAGTTGCTGGCACTTGAGAGTTTCTATTTGCAAAACAAGTGCCAATAATAAGAAGTAAGGTAAAGGGCTAGGAGTTTTGTGCAGAAGTAAGAACTTGGAAAAGAATCTCAACTAAAATCATGCATAAAGAATTGGAATTAGCTTTCACTGAAAAGGTCCTTAGCAGCTGATAGGAATAAATGCCAAACCAAAAAAGCCAAAATAGATGGGATGAGACTTGTTGACTATGTTTATGAAGTTCTAGTGCAAATTCTTCATATGTAGATTCTATATACTTCTAACTTAGTAGATTGTGTAAATTCCAAACAGCTGGGAAAACCAACAGCAACTAGCTTTATCCTATCCTGTATATCAAAAGGTATCAAAATTCTTAAAGAGAACCATCAAATCTGAATTAATATATGGCTGACTAGGAAGTCCCAAGGAATACGGATCTCCTGCAAGACTTCAATGACTGAAATCTGTCATCGAGCAAATATTCCCTGAAGTTGAGATAGGTTGATTTAGAAAGAGAGCTGCAGTTAAACAAAGGTTGAGACAGAGATATAAAGGACATTACTCGTGAAATCAAAATTCTAGCCAGATTTTTGTGTTTTATATAAGAGTTACATGCAAATTTAAAAAGAGTACCTTAAATGTCAGGACAGGAAAAGTTGGGGTACTCATTTAAATGATTGTCTCACAAGCAACCATTACCAGAGCATAATTCAGAAGTAAATTTATCAGCTTGAGTTTTTTTTTTATTTATTTTTCTGATAGGATATGCTAGTTGTTACAGACCACAGACTGTAGAGCAAGTAAAAGCACTAAAACATGAGGAAGCACTCTCAACCATAAGACTTTGATATATATAATCTCAATGAGACGGTCATCAGTTGCTTCTCCCGTGGTCTAACCAATACCTATTCATCTATTCCTCCTCTGGCAGCCAGTGATCACCAAAGTTGACCACTAGTTGAGTCATGGCACAGTTGATACTTTTGTCATTTTTTTTTCTGCATTGTTAGAAACTTCCTATTTTGGAATGGCAGAACCCATCTCATTCCAATTTCACATGAATAACTGCAGAAGAAGCACAAAAAGAAACCAAATGGGTTCTGTTTAGTTCGTAATGAAACCAAAATCAGGTTAAACGCTTACAATCTCTATGTTTTATGTAAATTGTGTCTAAATTAAATATTGCTGCACTATTAGCCATTTTACGCTTGTATTTCATGCACAGGTATGAAGGTATTTTAAATTACTGGCTTCGTCAAAATACAATATTCTACAAAATATGGAATATTATCACATCACTGCATTTAGTTTGTTACATAAATTTTTGATTTAAAAAAAATCCTAATCCAAACATTTCAGAGTTTAGTAGCTCAAAATTATTCATCATATTTTCAACACTTGCATGGTTGGCAACAGCTCCTTGGCAGATAACTGGAATCAAACTAGACAAGCTCAATAGATTCAATCAACTTGGTCCAAAATAACCATTTGTGTTATATAGATACCCCACCCCTTCCCCCAACACACACACACACACACACACACACACACACACAAGAAAGAAAGAAAGAAAGAAATCAATATTTCACATAACCATATTGCTTTTAGTGCCAAAGTTAATTTCCAACTACCTGATTACCCTTGCATGGTCGGCACAGCTTGCTAGAAGATCCATAAGGCTGAACTAAGTAAATTTGTGATGCTTAATTTCCAACCACTATTGGGTTGGAAATCAGAAATATTAAGTGATTGGTTTTAGCAGTAAGAACAAAGAAAAGGGCAAACCGGCAAAGCCTAAATAATATAACTTACGCAGATCCTTGAAGTACTCAGCATATTTAAATCTTATTACTAAATACATCATAAATTTCATACTAAGATTAGTGAATCATGAATTAGACATTTATATCAAACACATACAACAATGACTATATTTATAAATGGGAGCAGTGCATACGCTCAGCAAAATCATGTCTACTATGCTAGATGTATATGAAAACTCCTCAACATTGAAAATGTGGAAAGGAAATTAGATACCTTGTCTATATTATCTAACATAATACTTTTAACTTCTGATACTTGGGCCTTCACTTTTAAAAGCTTCTCTATCTCATCTGCATGATCAATGATATACTGCATGTGCTCCTTTATAACGGGGCTGCAATATAAAGCCCAAGCTTATTATTGAAAATGAATGAAGAAAAACGGGTAAAAGTGCATTCTCAAAATTCTAAAAAAAAGGAAAAACAACAAACATACCCAAATTCTTTGTTGAGACTTTTGGCAGTTGCTGTATCAGCCTTACCACCTCCATATCTCTTTTTAAAGTCTACCTTCAGTCTCTCCAAAAAGGCTATGGAGACATGTTTTGCAACAGATTCTTTTGAAACAACACAATATGCTGCAAAAATCAGATAACAGTGATACCTCCTTATCAAGAGTACTTTTGCACCTTTTGTTGTTTATCAGGTCATTATCCATTCTTTGAAGGATGCAGAAAAGTTTCTGTCACTGAGATTTAAAATTAATAGATAAATCTGAACTAAATGCATGAGCAACAGTAGTGACCCTTCTTTACTTTCAAGGAGAAGCCAAATCTCGATGGACAATGAAAAAGGTGGTTTTAATAACATGTTAGAACTGATTTTACAAATAATCCTTTTATAAAGTTAATCAGCATCCTTCTTGGTTTTCTGACATGAAACCCTAAAATAACATCCAGAAACCTTGACAGAATTACAATTGGCATCTCTATCAAAATCAACATCTCAAATTTGCAAAACCCATCTATCATGTTAAGGAGGGCAAGCCACAGCACAAAGATAAGGTTGCTCCATTGTGACCTAGATGTCGTGGATTTGAAACTCGGAAACAGTCTCTCCATATTTGGGGTCAAAGTTGCATATATTTGACCCTCCTCAAACCCCGCAATGGCAAAAGTCTCATGCACTAGGCCTCCCTTGTTTATTTATGGCATCCAGCGACTTAAGCAGTTAGTAGTAAGCCACTTAGAAACATAAATATACACCACATAATTCCTCCTAGAATTTGCATGCAGATATTTACAAGGTTTGTTTTGCAAATGGTATCAAAATTGTGTTACCTAGACCCTTGCATCCATCTCCTGGCATCCATGTCAGATATGTACCCAAATTGCATATGCATTAGCCACTAGAATGTTAAATATTTTTTAATTGTAGCTTTTAAAAAATGTTAGAGAATTGGACTCATCCAACAATGAGTTCAATTGCTACGATAATGTTGAAGGGAGCTTTTGCTCTTGTCAAAGATTGGTCAAAAATGTTGATATTAAAATATATTTTTGTAAAACCTTTAAGCTAATTGGAAAGTTTGAACTTTGGATGAAAAATGCATATTAGAAAACCTTGAGAAATAATTCTTCTTATATTTTCTTTCACGTACAACCATAACCATGCAACATTATCCCAAGTATTTGGCGTCAGCTTCGTGAATCCTCATTTGCCAAACATTCCTATTTACAGCTTCCATTACCTTTTCATCATCCCAATCCATGTAACCTGAAGTCTTCCCCCTCCCATCTACGGAGCTATAAAAGGTTGAATAGAAATTCACTTTTTTTCTATGAAAAGAAAAGAACGAAAAGGTAACAAAAATGATAAAAGGGAGAAACAAAGTTCACATTTTTTTGCTCAAAATGCGATTCACCACTTCACGTGTTCTTTGGTGTAATTGAAAAGATCAAACATAAACTCAACAAAAAAACGAGAAAAGAGATGAAAAAAAGTTCACAATTTCGCAATCTGATTCGCCATCCAGTCTTCTTCCGAATCCTTAACAAGTAAATTACGAGATCGAATGGAAAACCACGAGAAATCAAAGAATGATCCCCAAAACGACAACAATGTCCACTTTTTGAGATAAGGATATATATGTTGGGATTATACCGTAGCCATCGTGGACGAGGAAGTTGAAGGTGTGGTGGTCGCAGGCGTAGGTGAACTTGTTGTTGGAGGAGGGCAGCTTCTGGAGGCACTGCGTGGCGATCGCCGGAAAGTTGCCAGTGTACTCCGTGTACTCCGCCAGCACCATTGTCCCCCTCGCCACGAAGCTATATATAAACCATCCCTTCTCCTCCCCTTCCCCCATCTCCTCCTCCTCCTCGAATCGGATCTCCAAGCAATGGAGGCAGAAGAAGAAGTAGAGAGCGAGAAGAACAATAGGATATCTAAATTCCAATCCCTAGTGTTTGGATTTGGAACATCAGATCAGGGAATTAGGGTTCTTTCTCGATTACAAATCGCTTTTCCCTTTTTCTTTCTCCTTTTCTTGCTCGCTTTTTGCGACGCGGAAGCAAAGGTCGCGGATTTAGGCGACCTTGGTCTCACTCCAGCGGAGCTTCCACTCTACTTAATGCTCCCCATGTTTTCTTTTCTGTACGAAATACAACATGGTACACGTGTTATGTTGAATCTATGATTGCCACGTGGATGAACAGCACCTATTGCAATGTGGTTTGCATCGTGGTATGTTTTCATTGGATTAAATTCTGTTCAGTGTTTTGCTCGGGCAGCTAGCACTGCGGTAAACGCGTGGGCGAGTGGAAATAGCGGTTCGTTTTAGTTTCTTAATTTTTCCCTGGTTAACGACGTGGCGGTCGCCAGAGAGAGAAAGGAATAAATCGGCACCGGGTTTCCGGTCTGGAAACTGGCACAGTTAGTAGCATTTCGGACCGAAACAGGGAGCGACCACCCCCTGTGTTTAAAATAACAGCAAATAGGACCTCCAAATGATTGTTTCTCCTAGCTAGGGGACACTTTTTCTTTCTTGGTGTGCACTTAGCTAGGGCACACTTTGATACTCGTCCTTGTCGAATATCTTTGCTTGTGCAATGTATGTGAGATGAAACATGAGCAAGTAGTAATCCCGATTAAAAATTTTCTATTAGTGTTACAAGATCATGAGCATGTCTATCAATCAAAATGCATCTAAATAAATTTTGTAGTTGGATTTTGCTGCGGTGCTCTAAAATTTTTTTTAATTTTTTTATTGTTAATTTTTTTAACTATCTAATTTAGGATGGATGGTATTAATTTATCCATCCACAATCAGTTTTAACCAGTCATGTACATAACTGATGCGGTAAATAATTTAAATTATAAAAATAATTTGAAAATAAAAAATTGACTTGAATTGCAAATAATTAGAAGTTTAGAAATATTTTAAAAATTACTTATTTTGAAAGTTGCTTCTCTTTCCTTCTTTCTTTTCCCTTCCTGATTTTTCTCTTTCGCCTCCGACCGTTGCGGCCGCCACTTTCCTCACCACTTCGACTGCCACCGATCAAGCCCCACCACCTCAATGACCTCCTTCTCAATATCCAACCGGCAATCAAGCCCCACCCACCTTCGTTCCTTCATTTTCTCCTCCGACTATTGCTGCTACTTCTTCTCCGTTGCTTCCTTCTCGATCTCCAGTCGATGATTAAGTTCTGTTGTGGTCATGGATCAAGGGGTCGAATGGCTCAGATGGTTGGCTCATGTCTTCGCCTCTGCTTCCTTCTTGATCTCCAGTCGACGATTAAGTTCTGTTGTGGTCATGGATCAAGGGGTCGAATGGCTCAGATGGTTGGCCATGTCTTCACCTCCATATACGTGAGGTATTGTCCATTTTGACTCATGACCATCTTTAAGCTTCAATGGGCCTTTAGGCTTCAATGGGCCTTGATCCATTAGAGCCTCACGGTTTTGTCCTTTAAAAGGTGCTTCACGTTGGAAGAGAAAGTTTCAATCCATATAAGTCATATTTCCTTATGATTCATAATCGATGTGGGAATAAAGAAGCCCTTTCTACACCATAATACAGCCCCCCAATCAAGAGAGAGTATGTGTGGATAGGAGGTATTTTCACTTTCGCCTCCACATACGTAAGGTATTATCCGCTTTGACTCATGACCATCTTTAGGCTTCAGTGGCTCTTAGGCTTCAATGGGCTTTGATCATTTAGAGCCTCACGATTTTGCCCTTTAAAAGACGCCTCATGTTGGAAGAGAAGGTTTCAATCCATATAAGCCATATTCCCTCTTGACTCATAACCGATGTGGGATTAAAGAAGTCCTCTCTATACTACAACACAGCTCCCTAGTCAAGAAGGAGTATGTATGAATAGGAGGTATTCCCATCACAACAAGCCCCATCGTACATTCCACTTCTCCTTTGTCAATCGGTACAATCAAACCCCCTACGACCCTCTTCTTTTCTCCTTCACCTCCAACTGCCACCACCACCTCTCCCCTCACTACCTCGATCACCTTTGATCAAGCCCCACCCCTCTCCTACTATCTTAACCGCATTGCTACAACCGCCTCTCTCCTCCATCTTTTCCGCCTCCCGCTCCAAATTCAACTGTCCTATCTTTCAATTTCGATTCCGATGGCCTAAAGCTCAATGAGCGACCCAAGTAGAGGAGATGTGAATGGAGGAGGAGGAGAGGGTTGGCAATGGGCAACGACAAGGAAGGTGAGTGAAGGAAGAAGGGGTCAGTATACGGCGGTGAGCCCAAGTGATGAAGAGATTGGTGGAGAAAGAGGGCAACATGCAGCGGCGGATAGGTAGGCGAAAAAAGAGGTGGAGGGGGACAGTATATGGCAGCAGAAAGGCGAGCGGCAGAGAGATAGGTGGAGGAGGAGGAAGGGGGGCAATATGCGACAGCAGAGAGGCAGGCAACAGAAGAAGTTACAAAGAAAAAGAAGGATTAAAAAATAATAAAATATCATTTTTAAAAAATAATAAAATATTATTAAAAAATAAAATATTATTTTTTAAAAATAATAAAATATAAAAAATGATGGTAGGATAATATTTTAAATATTTTTTATAATAAAATATTATAAAAGAGTATTATAGAAAATATCTTTGTCGTTTCATAATTAGTGGCGTGAAAGTACTCATGCATTTAACAATTCATAGATTGTACGTAGTTATGGATCATTTCTATTATAAATCATAGAATTTGTATTAAATTTGATAATCGGTGGGTAAAAAAGTAATACACTTTATCAAGGACTATTACATGGCACTCTATCTATTTAGAATATCAGTGAATAACATATATATATATATATATATATATATATATAAATTAACAATAATATTGAATGAATATTAAAAGTATTTTTATTTAAATTTAGATTTACCAATACTAAGATCTTAAGATGAGTAGTTTAGATATAAACTTGAACAAGTAGTTTATAAATAATTCAACACTTCTTTAATGATAGTTAAACTAACAAGCTATATTTTTTTATTTTAGTCAGCAAAGATACATCATCTCATAAAACCTACAAACCTGTTTGAATATATCATGCACATGGACTTTTTCTAATCAATTTATACAAAAAGTTTTCTAAAAAAATCATATATAAGAATGAACAATGGCTACCAACTATGTAACTTATAATTTAAATTCAGATTCCTCCAACATCTCATATGTAGCCTCTAGATTATCTGTTAAGTAAATAAAAGCTTTACCTAATGCCTTACCAACTATGGATTTATGCTTATAATTTTATTTATATTGTTGTACTAATTTTAGAAAAGTGATATCATGCACTTCACAAGTTTCATACAATTACTATTAGTAGTTATCGCTATTTTAAGTAACCAAGCTAACACCGTTTTTTTTGCATAAAGTTATAACAGTGGGAAAAAAACTCGTGCTGTACTAAGATGATTGCTATTCTTACAATTACAGGTTAAATATATAAAAGCAAATGCATGTCTTGAATGAAAAATCATAATCAAAATTTATAACTGATCATGAACTTAAGACATTTAAGTTAAAATTAGAGTTTTGAAAATAAAAATGCTTAATATATAATTATTGGATTGCGTGAGGCTGAGCTTTGTGATTCTATTAACCTATAATTCTATAATAAATATTATATTATAAGCTTCAGAGATCTGTTAGATCAAATGATTAAAGTATAGTGCCATCTGCATGAAACTGTCTTTCAAAAAGCTTAATATATATTTTGCAAAAGTATCAAACATTATAATCTTAGATTTGCCCCTTAAAGATCTAATATAGATATTTGACTACGCTTCATGATGAGTCAAAAAAAGACTAAAGATTGTTATTATAATTTCATGGCAATCTTTTTAGAAAGGCATAACTCTTCATCAAAATATCATATTTCAATGGAATTGGACTTGTTGAGAAGGATATTTCTGAGATCAGTTACTATCTCACGGTCTTTGAAGAAATTATAATGTTTTCTAGATTATTAAGTGGCTGAATTATAAGTTGTAATCTTGTCAGAATTTTCTTTTGATCTTTAAAATTTTGGTCATATTAGGTATTCTTTATAGAGTCCTTCAGATGACTAGAATTTTTTTAATAAGATTGAAAGCTTTTGATCATTTTAAACCAAAATTTAGTCCTTTTATATAAAGTATGAATCCGTATAACTTGATAAATACTCTCATATTTGGCTGCACACAACTCAACTTTCCATTGTACATAAAAATTAAGAAAAGAAAGAATTTAGCTAACATAGATGTATTTAGCAAAAATATATATATTTATAAAATTAGCCTCGAGAAGGCACGGATTGTGGAATGTTAAATGATCATACTCAAATTAACATCTATAAAGGTGAAGATACTAGCTTGTCAATATGATAAAGTCAATTTATCAATTCAAAGCAGTTCAAGAAGATTCATGGTCAAACATAAGAAATTTCAACTTTCACTTTTCCTATCATGTTTTATGACTTTTTTGACATGATACTTACGTTGAAGTATGGTATGATCATGTAATAGATAACCATTATAACATCATTTTCTTACTATACTTTCATTTTTACTACATTTTTGCTCTAAGCATAATTCTACAATATGATAGTTTAAAACATATAGTATATAATTTTGAGCAAAACACAACATATTTTCAGATTAATTAACTTATTCACTCTTTATCGTTCTACACTTTTAAGTATTACGGATGCCTTATAAACTTGTTCACGAATTGAATGGCTCATGCAGCCTGTTCCAGCCCGAAGCATTTCGGAGGGATCTAAATTTGAATTTTTAAGTCCATTAGACCAAGTTGGTCTCGAGATGGTTTAGTTTAGCCCGACGTAACTCGAGGCTAGCCGAATTTAGATAATACTATACATATTCCATACATAGTCAAGAGAGTGAACCCAATTCAAATGACTGGTCTAGTTTACAAGAAAATGGCTGAATGAGCTATTGAGGTGGCTAAGGTTCTCAATTCGTTGCCTCCACACATAGCCAAGCTTCTTCTTGTCCCATCCTCCCTTCTCCATCGCCTCTTCTCATGTCCTTCACCTCTTCTAAGCTAGTTCAAGTGATCGCCTCCTCTTTCTATTCTTTTTCTCCGGTCGTCACCAATGGCACCACCACAATGAAATGCCACTATGTCCCCCTCTTCTCAACATCTTCCTCTCCAGTCACAACTGCAGCAGACTTACCTTCGTTATCGTTTTCTCCCACTCCGACTCCATTGACCTACTCCATAGATGGTTTGATCCCCCTCTTCTCAACATCTTCTCCCCCTAAGTAGGGAGATCCACCTCTTCTTCTCATCCCCAGAAGCACCACCATAATGAAATGCTGCCATCTCCATCTCTTCTCGATGCCTTCTGCTTCCATTGCAGCTGCAGCAAAAGTGCCTTCATCAGCACCTCCTCCTACTCCTACTCAATGGATATGCTCCATAAGCAATGAGATCCCCTTCATATCTCAACATCTTCTCCACCGAGTAGTGAAAGTTCCTTTTTCTCATCACCAACAGCAACACTAGATCGCGACAGCATCAAAACAACCAAGACATCACAGAGGGGGAGGAGATGAAGGGCATCATGGAGGACGGGGAGGGGGCTTAAGGACTAGCCCAAAAGCTGGAAGCTTGATAAGTAGCAAGCTCGGGCATAATTAAGCCTAACTAAATCAAGTTGTATCCTAGGTTGAACTCAGCCCAGACGGTCCATTAAGCAGATCTAATATTGTACAAGTAAGTTTATATGATGCGCCTTAAAACATGATGCCATGCAAAATATTGCAAAATTTGTGATCTAGTTATCCTTGCATAGCCTTCTTTTATAGAAAGGGAGGCAAAGATGAATTTAGATGAGAGACGTAAGTAGGAGGGTTTGTTGAGGTCCCAGATATATCTTATACATGACTCAAGAAAGTCTCGAAGGTCCTTGTTTCCTAGGTCAGATCGATATCCATCGGTCTCTCTCTCTCTGGGACATTTGAGTTATTGCAAGGGAGATTTCTTCGAGGCTAATCTTTTGTCGTTTTTGAGAAGCTAACTAGTGGATTGCCAGCTAGGTATATATAGCTAGCATTGGTCTACTTTGGCAACTTGGACATTCAAATTCTTGTTCTTTTACACGATCTTTACTTCATTAATTATGTCGGCTTCTTGTACTCTTAATGGTGCTTATTCATTCATTTTCTTCAGAAAAATTCATTCATTCATTTTGTTAAAGAGGAAGATCGAATCTCATTATCAATAATCAAAAAGTTACGGAAAAGAGATGTAATTAAAGAGGAGGGAGATAACGCTGTTGGAGGGTCTTCAGGAGGTTTTTGGCTATATCTATCACCTGCTATACACTCTTTCAAATTATAATAAGATGCTACGCTCAAAGTTTCTTCAAGAGGGAAGCTACTGTAATCCTCAACAAGGCAGTCTCCCATCAACAAAATTACTGTGCGCAACCACCTGATTTGTTATTTGGCTTTGTGGATATATGATTTATATTTGCTGGACTTTAGATGACATTGATTGGATGACAGTTGTGGTTCTTCTTATTACTATTCCTGTGGTTAAGCACTGTTTAAACTGTTGGAATATGTTTCTTCGGTGCATTTACAGTAGCAAGGCATCAGCTTTCTATTTTATAAGATCCAAGATGCATGGGTTTTCTGAGATCTACTTCTTCCATGTATAACAAAGTCTTTTCTCATCTTATTTGCATCATCGACTTCAACCAGCTCCCTTGCCTATTTGCTGCTTTTAATCAGGACTATTGTTGGTTACTGCGATATATGGATGCTATAATTCCGTCACACTTGTCTGGCTCCTCATGTTTGGTTTCTACAAGCTGCTGTCATTCCAATTTCAAACCTGAAATTTACTGCTGTTTGAAATTTCATCATAGCTGGATCGTTACTTCTTTGTATCAAACTTCTGCTGTGCTGTTTTACTCTTCTAATATTGTTCCTGGCTACTTTAGAGATACTGTTGTTTTTGTTTTTATGGCACAAGCTTGTATATGTGACTATGTAAACTTTGTGCATGATGCTCTGTTTTACTAATGAAGAGGACAAAAAAAAAAAAAAAGAGGAGGAGGGAGATCATCTATCTATTATTTTCTGCCTTCCAAAGATGTTTCAAGATTGGCTAACGAATATGTAATCTCGTTGCCTTCTATATAAGAAAGGTGGACCTCAAGCTCTCAGACAGGTTCCTTGGTAGCCTAGATATCGATCAGAGAAGAGGTTTATTCCAAAATCTCCTAGGCTGTGTTTATTTGTAATATAGCAAACTCTAGGTTAGCTATCTCATATCCACATTAAATGCACCAAGACTTCTTCATGTTCTGGTTGAAATTTTTGAGGATTTCTAAGATAAAGTTTTTTTTTTTTTTTTTTAATCAGATGTCTGAAGAGCTGCGGGACAAGTTGATAGGTAAACAGGTAAGAAAGAGAAGATGACAGAGATTTAAAGAAGGATAAATGTTATATCTTCCATCGATGAAACAATATCATAATCCGATTGATTTTTTTTTTTTTTTTTTTTTTAGAGAGAGTAAGGGAGAACTACCTGCAATATAATTATCCATGTCTACACTTTCAGAAATATTATACAAGAATGGAACCTAGAACTTTCTGGTTACTAAGTAAAGATGTATAACCCTTTTTATTGTTGACATACTTTTTTTTTTTTGGTAATAAGTTGACACACTATTTTTAATCCTGAAAGAAGTGACCTTATTTGGGGAATGATGGGAAAACTTGTCTCCAACCCTACAACGATCTCTGCAATCAAACAGCCTTGGTATATGACATACTAACCGGTTTTAATAGTATTATTTCTGGTCTTGCAATGGAAATTTTTTGGGGCCGGGCTTCACACATCTCAAAGTCCATACTCTACATACATCTACAATGCTGAAAATTTTTAACCCCGCTCACTCTCCCCAACCCTCTATGATCATGTGCATTGCACATGTGATCAAATCTATTGAATGGTCATGTGCATTTCATGTGCAATGGTAGTGAACCAATAGTTGCATCGTACTTGTTTTGTTTGGCAAATATAAATGCAAATATTGATATTAATCACGTATAAAAATTTATATCTATAATTTATTTAAATATATATATATATATTAGATATCAAAAATATAAATATAAATATAAATATAAATTAAAAAATTAAATTTTATAATTATAGAATCAATAAAATTAATAAATAAAAATAAATCAAGTTGACAGCATATCAATATCGTCATTTATTTTTTCTTTAAAATCTATGAGTGCTATATAAAATTAAATAAAATGATAAATAAATTTAAATATTTAGACACGAATCAGATAACTATCTATTTGTTGCAGCCAACTCCCTGTCGTCTGTCGTCGGTGAAGAGATCTGCAAAACAACGTCCTCACATATCAGAATTGTATCCGACGGAGATCCTCCGATGCCTAAGTCAGAGAGGAGGTTGGTGAACAGCTAATGAGAATTGTTGAAAGTGGTAGAGCTTTGGTCCAAAATTGTCTTACCGATGCTGCTCACTTATTCTCCTTTTGTAGATAATTCTGATGTAACCGTCGAGCATGTGGTCTCGCTTTTTATGGCACTAAATTATCGGACCATTATTGTGGAGTTAGTAGGTCGTTAATTCTCACTAATTGTTGTGACACGTAGTTGATAATCGTTTACAATGATTAAGATGTGTTGGATAGATAAGCCGACTGTATGTCAGTCGGTAGCAATAAGTCGGTAGAAGATCCGAATGACCATCGACTGGTAACTCTGATGTGTCGATGGTCTTCGATCGGAAGTTGACCAAATCATTTGTTGTTGGTCGATAATAGCCGATTGTCGGTCAATTTACTGACTATGGGTCGGCGTAGTGTGCTTGACGTGTATTTCATCATGTGGCCTGTCACATTGGACGAAGGGAGTTGTCTCGCATCACATCAAACTCCGATTCGGCTGCTAATTTCTTTGCAATATGAGAGTCGGTTGTTTTGTCATTTTGGTGGCTGTAGAACCATCATTAGACTGTCATATTGACAGGACAATTCGATATCGGACGTCGGTATCGGACATCATTTCAGGAAGATAATTCAGTGCCGGATGATATGATTCTGACTAATAGATTTTTGCCACATGTCCGAATGTCATTGAATCAGAGCTGTTCACGCAGATGACGGTGACGTAGCACGATCAAGAGCAGGTGCATCGAACCACCTGACCAATGGTTGGCCTAGATGTTACCACGTGTCATCATCTGATGAGACTTTAATTTGATCGCTTTCATCCTGATCGTTGGGGGATCATATATATACAAAGTTGTTTTTGGCCAGCCTTTTATTTTTCATTTTGTCTTCTCTATTGCAGAGACTCTGTCGGAGGATCGTCCCAGCACCCGAAAGCCTCAGTCTTTTCCTTATTTTCTTCTTTGAGTTTCAGGTTAAGTCTTTTGTCTTTCCTTCTTAGGTCCTTTTTGTTTTCTTTAGTCTTCTTCTCTCATGGCTAGGGCTTCTTTCTCTTGGGATGGTCGGTCAGAGAATCCGATCGATGACTCTCCATCGGATCCGAAAGTGGAGACTTCTTCACTTTCTGAGCTGAACGTTGAGCGGCTCCGGGAGCAATATTGCATCTCGGAGTAGTATCAACTCTTTGAACCTGGTGCCGATGGTCGGGTGAATTTTTCTCCTTCGGGCCAGATGGCCTTTAATGTTGAAGACCTTCAGACGGATCTTCGATTTTTGATTCCGAAATTTGTCCAAAATCTGCTCGATTATTATGGTCTTTGCCTTGCTTAGCTGGTACCGAATTCGGTCTGACTTATCATTAGTTTTGCTTTGCTGTGTCGATTAATACCGATCGAACCTCATCCTTTCCACTTTCGTGCCTTTTTTGTTCTCTGAACTCATCCTAAGGTCAAGGGTTGGTGGTTCTTCAACCCATGAAAAGGCTTCTCCTTCGTTACCAATCTTCCATCGTCCATCCATGGATGGAAGAATCAATTCTTTTTTATTTCTTCCTCGCTTCCTTGGAGCTTTCCTTCACGCTGAGGCAATCCAAGGACCGGCCCCAACGATAACAACCAGGTGGAGGTCGGTGATTGGGAGGACTTCCATCAGTTGAAGGATATGATGGTCCCACCGCAGAGAGAGCTAATGACCGAACAAGCTCTCTACGACACCGGCCTCAGTTCGATCACCTCTTTAGGTATAATACAGTCAATCACTTCCTTTTTTTTTGTTTTTGAATTGTATTGACTTTCTTATTCTGATTGCAACCATGCAGCCGAGGGCGCGAGTATCGAACGTCGACACGAGTATCGAGCATCGAGCATCGACATTCGTCAGCATGCTGCCAAGAAGAAGGCAGCGTCTGAGGCCTCCCGACCATCGAAGAAGGGTCGAGCTTCTACATCTGCACCGGTGGGGGAATCCAATGTACCACCTGCATCAGTTCCTGAGCCGGTTCTGGCGCTATCGGCTCCGACAGTGCTTCCCACCATGCCGTTCGCTGAAGAGGAGGCGGTAAGAGAAGATGGACTTGCCGCAACAATGTCAGTAGCTCCATCAACCAAGGTTTGGGCCGAGGTGGAGGCCACGGTCGAACCCAAACAGTCTGCAGCTGTGCCAGTCGCTCTTTCAACGGGAGTTTCATGGGCGCAATCGAGTTTCAGTTTCTCCACACTCTCAAATGCGGGGCTGCCGACAGGAGACCGAGGAAAGGCACCGGTGACTTCGATAGATGATGCGACATCTGTAGGCCATACAGTTAACTTCGACATCAGAGTATCGGAGGATGAGTCGGCTCTGGCCGATCCGACATTAGCCAGATGGCTCATCCAAGCCGCTCTCCTCCCGGTCGATCGAGAGAGTAGGAGGAACCGAATGGTGGCCGAGATGTTCTCATCCTTCTACTCGATGATACTCGGGATAATTTCTCTTTTTTTTTTTTTTTGATCTAACCTGACTTATCTTCTATTTACAGTTGGTCCATGACATATTCGATCTGGAGGCCGGCTACGGAAAAGTTGCTGACTTCCGTCAAGTATGGATGAATAAAGCAACGGCCGTCGATGCTGAGAAGACGGCTACCCTTGAGCAGCTTCGGTCGGCAGTCAAGCGAGAGGTTAAGCTTCAGCAGGAAGTTTCTCGCCTGTCTGACGACCTTCAATCTTCTGGAGTCGAGCTTGAGTCGGCTCATCAAAATATCTTGACTCTTGGATCAAAGGTCAAGAGCAAGAAATATTCCATTCACCGGCTTCGACGGAAAAGAGACGGATGTATCCTTGAGCTCGAAGCCAAATGTGGGCGACATCGGACCAGCTTGAAAAAGTTGGTACTGGCCGATAAAGAATCGGCTTCCGCAAAAGCTGATGCAGAATTGACGAGGGTGGAAGCGAAGTCGACAAGAGAGGCCTTGAACCGGACAACTGAAGACTTCAAGAATTCGGAAGAATTCAAAGAAGAGATCTGCGAAGGCGAGTTTGCCTCCTACTGCATCGGGTATGAAGACAATCGAGATGCGATTGAAAAATTATATCCGGATCTCAACTTGAACAGCGTCGTCTCTCTAGCGTCGGAAGATGGAGCTGCTAAAGAAGATGCAGTGCCGACTGAAGGAAGGACACCGACAGCACCGGAAGTCGTCCAAGTCCCTGATGCCACTCCAGAGCAAAGAGACGAAGGCGGCGATTGATAATCAGAATAACTTTTGATTTTTTTTTGTAATCAATAATTTTGTAATCGAACTTCGGTCCAATCCTGTAATCTCTTTTTCTGACTATGAGTCAGCGTAGTGTGCTTGTACGGTTGATATAGAGTCAGAGTCGGGGTCGGCTGACTTATCCCAATATTATTTATATTCTTATTCATCTGCAGAATGCTTAAATTTTCATCAATATTTGAATAGATTTAAATATAAAAATAAAAATATTATCTTATCTATTTTTATTAATAATTAATATTAGATTTTGAAAACAGAGGCTCTCCGCGTCTTTGGGGCCCAAAAAAACCAGTTACTTGCGGGCAAAGGCTCCCGTGATCTTTTATCATTTGACATCCAGTGCATGTGGAGCAAGAGACGGACGAGGACCGCGGAGTTTTCCAACATTGAATGATGGATGCGTACCCCACCATATCAGCATGCCAATCTTCACCAAACCAACGGATAAGATAGATGGTGGGGTGGCATCCAACCAAAGGAAAACCACTGCCCATGGATTCTGTCCACTGACCATGTGAATGACACACACCCCGGGCCCCACCACTTGCTGAGTAAGCTCTGCGCTGTTATCGCAGCCTTTTGACGCTCATGATCTTCTTCTTGCGGTTGAGTGCATGACCATCTTGCCTGAATACCAAAAAAAAAAACAAAAGAAAAAGTCATCTTAATCATAATATATATTATAAACAAGTTTAAGTTTGCATTAGTTTTTTTTTTATCATTTTCAACTTTGGAGCCTGAATCTCGTTGGATTTTGCTCAGTTTTCTTTCTCTTTTTTTTTTTTTCTTTTTTGAACATTTTAATGCTTTGAGAAGACTACTACCTCACATGGTTGGTGCTTGATGCACATGGGATGGTAATTATTTTTATTAGGTGAGGGAAGAAGAAGCTTAGACGGAAATCTTATATATAATTAGACATCACAAATGGCATTTGCAATGTGTTGCTCCAACACCGATCGTGCATGTAACGGGTGTGGATTCAAAACTTAGAGCTGGAATAAACAAATAATGCATATCAAGTAATGCAGATTTAGTTCATGCTTAAGTTTTGCGAATTTGACTTTTGAGCTGGAGCAACCAGGCCGAATCTTATTGCGCTAAAGTTAAATTTAATTATCATGTAATTTAAGATCTAAATTTACCGCATGAGTGCCCCTCTTTGGATTTTAGATTTGTATTGAGACTACGTTGAATCCAATTGAATGTGAATTGCTAGAATTCACTACCAAAGACTGCGAGTTCATTACACAAATTGCATATAAAACCATTTCCCCGGCCGTGCTTATCCAGAAAAAAATAGAAAGTAATGGAACCGGGTCGTTTTCTCTTTGCCATGAGTTGAGCGTTGGAAGATACTATTAAAGGACCATTAAAATTAATTTATTTATAATACAATACAAGGAGAGCTAGAGCTCTCTGAGCCAATTACAACTTAGATAACGGACCATTAACCGTAATGTTATTGGTTCCATCAATTAAAGCAGCAAGCTCATATTTTTGCACCGACGGAGCAAATTTTTTTTTTTTCTAACTTCTTCTAAAAGCCATCTTTAAAATTAAATTTATTAGAGAAATGTAATTGTCTAAATTTAGTTTTTGTTATATGTTTAACCCTGATGCTGCAATTATTTTTTACATCTCCATGAAAAATAAATAAAAAAATAAAGACATGGGTATATAGACCATCCAATTGTGGTTTATTAAGTTGCTCATTCAACGTTTAATAAAAATATAATTTTTTCAACTTAGAGTCAGATTCTATCGCACATTTAATGTAGATGCCATTCCAGGTGTTATAGACAACAACCTTAAAAGAAAATAACTATATAAATGTGTAACTCATATATTTCTTAATGGCTAACAACTTTGAGATTCATTATTCTTGTAGAATTTGGACAACTCTTAAAAAAGGACAAAAAGGAAAATATTGTTAAGAGGCTTCAATGTTAGTTGGCAATTATATAACTTGGTGCTAAATCAAATAATATTTATTGAGTACCAACTCTTAAGTGCAAACCCATCACCTAATCTATTTGCTTTTTTATAACTTGGATGATGAACTAAAAAGTAAGAACAAATTGAACAAATTTTATACTAATCCATTAACCGAGTAGATCTTGCATGTGCTATGGAAGAAAACCAATTTGTGAACCACCTAATCGTCTTTTCTTCTTTTCAAACAAAATAAAACTAAGAGCTATGTCTGACCCTTTAAATCTTAATATTAAGAGACAAGGAACTAGTACTCTCTAAGCAATAAATTAATCATCCTTAACAAGAAAAGAAAATAAATAAAAACGTTAATGCTTAGAGTCATCCATTTGAACCAAGAGAAGATGTCAACCAGAGTGCAAATCCGAAGGAACACATTGCCCGGTTTTCCAACTCTTTCCACTAATTTAACCACAAGTGGAACTACTCTCTAGAAGGGTTTTAAATCAATCATCTGGGTAACATATGTGCACACTTGCCCAGGACCAACACCTCAGCAGAGTCGCTGGTTGGTAGAGATTGGTATAAACGAATCATAAATATTATTAATGCTAGTACTGTATAATAAAGTTACGCAGACTTGGGCTTCCTTATAGGAAGGGAGGTTAGGTAAGTTGCCAATGGAGAAAGCAGTCCAAGGCGGTGTGGAAGTCTAAACCATGGAATGGATAGGAAGAGATAGGTAGAGCTTTTAAAAAGAGATGGATAATTACCAAGAGAGAGAAAGAGAGAGAGATGGATAAAACTGATCACATCTTCTCAAACTTAAGAATAAACTTAGATTTGCATGTCTGTAGCTATTCTAATCAGAAAAAGAAATTTTATTTGCTTGATACGTGCATTTATTGGCTATGATATAGTTGGAATTTTTTTTATGGTTGCATGAACAGCTCTTGGTAATTATGTTTTTTTTTTAATTGACCTTCAGGTTACATATTTTGTGCCATTCCACTCTCTTTGGAAGGTGACTTAGCCACAATTTTCCTCCAAAGAAAAGATAAAAAGGCCATACCTTAGTAGTTTTGCCAGAGATTGTTGGTTTGGAATTGAATCATATTATCACGAAAGTTGGAGGGGTTTAGTGGTAAAAAGAAAAGTAACCTATAGTTTTCTATGATGATGATGATATCAATATCATCATCACCATCATCGTCATTACTACTATTTCAATCATGCCGTTATATGAGTAGTATCGTCTTATTTTTATTGATAGTACATAATCAAAGATTCTAGAGCTATTAGTGTTCCTCAGCTCATTTTTTCCACCTTAATTAGGGGGAAAAGGGTATAAAAGAGATAGAAAAAGGCTTATTGGTACTTCTTTCTATTGCAATAGGCAGGATAACGAAACAAGAAAAAAAAAAAAAAAAAGAAAAGATCAAAAGCGGTTCAATCTATTAATCCATGTCTGCAGGAAAAACAATACAAAAGCTTCACTATTTTTTTTTTTAAAAAAAAATTATATAGTACAAGATTTTTCTAACAAATCCTAGCCTCCAATACATCCAATCTCAAGGACACTTCATTACTCTCTTTTTCTAGGATTACAAAAGATATATATAGAATAAAGCAAATTGATTTAGACTCGAACTAGCTTTTCTAAATCGATTTAAACCTGAACTGATGTTTTGAGTCAATTTGGACTTGATGTTTCGAACTTGTAAACTCAAGACAAACTCAACATTTTCCTTTTTTTCGAGTGTCTAAAATGAGGTTAAATTTTTCATTACCAAGCTACAAGCATCATGAGAAGTGCTGATAGTTGCTGCCATCATGTTTCAAGCTAGGAATGTGAAGGGGACTTCTCCACTGTAGTTTGTTAGACGAAGCATTGTCCTTCTATGAATACTTCTTATCCAAGCTTGTTGCACAGCCAGGGCAACTATTTAGATGTTGGTTAGCCACTTCTGTAATGAAGGAAATGAATAAGTGACAGACTAGTCAATCAACACTGGAACATAGCACAAATCTGTCTTTGATCCTTCTCCAATAACAATTGGATGGACCAAAAAGTTTCAGATGCATGCCCATGCACACCAACTGTACTCCTTAAAAAAGATGGGTTGGTAAACATGGCTTCATTAATTTCCTTCTCTCTTCATTCAGTACTGAATTTTTTTCTTAAAAAATAAATAAATAAAAGAACAATACCAGCACATCAAAGAAATCTAGCATAAATTTATACAGCTGGCATGCAACTTTTATTGCTCCCTGATCTATCAGCATGTGCAATTTGTTGTTAGCTACCTTGAAAGGATCAATAACAGTGCCATACATCTCATTTTGTAATGTTTTTTTCTTTAGAGATTTGTGCTACCAAAACAATTTCCCACAAGATGACAAAAACCAAATCAATAAACAAAGAACCTAGTTGGAGTGCATACTCCAAATAAATAGAAACAAAAGGAAATAAATATTTGCCTATGGAGGGTATCCTTCCACAACCATTTCCCATCATAATAATAGAGATACTTCATAACAATTAGAGTTGTTTCACTGGCCCCAGCCTAGGAACCTTAGGACTTACAACAATCTGGATTTGAGTTAATTATCATCAGTCAACTAGAAGGAGTTGGTGGACAACCCAAGGGCGCCCCTGGGATTGCCGCTGTTGGGTTACACTGTATTTGACTAACTGCCACCCAATGTCCCCCCACCAACATACATTTGCTTTCCCCCACTATCCCTCAAAGCCATCCTATATAAATCTCTCCTCAATTCAACTACTCACCATTCTCAAGTCTCTCCCAAGTTTGGACAGCTTCAACACAGCAATCACCATCTAAATCGGGAGACCGTCGTCGATCGTTCACCGGTTAGAAGCTGCCTATCTACATTGCGTTTTCTTCTTCTAATCTAGAATTCTAAGATCTTATTTCTCTAAGTTCTTCTAGGAGCTCTTATTAACGCTAAAAATATTTTTAAAAGTTGCATGTCATTATAAGTCTAACCCCTTTTACCATAGCTGGTTTGTGATAGGCAAAGTCACAATCAAATAATCTGTCATTATCGAAACTAAAACTGAAATTCTCGATTAACTAGCTGTCTTTCATTCTAAACATTGTAAAATCATTGTTATTTTGGACCAGTTGATTATAAGGTTAAACCATGGTTATCATCATCAATATATATAAGCTTTGAATTGCTATTCTTTCACCTATGTTAAGAAGGAAAAAAGAAAAATAAAAATAAAAACATTTATTTTTAATAAAAAAGAGTAATACTTTTGTTGCATTAAGAAGCATGTCAAGATGATGTTTGTTTTTCCTTTGGTGAGCCAAAAATTAGATTTGTTTGTTATCTCATTGTAAAGGCTAACAATGCCAAAATAGCATGGTTTGCAGGACAATTACTGAATCGTGAGATCCAAATACTTCTGAGCTGAGGAGAGGAAGGGAAACATGGGCTTAGGAGGTGAAAATGGGATCAATGGCCACCATGTGGACACCAGTTCGGAGTCGGAGGACGCCGGCAGTGGCGTCGGATTCAGCGGCCCCCTCAGTGGCCCTCTAGGCACTAAGAAAGCAAGCAACAAGAGGAGTGCAAGATTCAAAGATGAGCAAACCTACGTAGAGATCACATTAGATGTGAGAGACGACTCAGTTGCAATCCAGAACATAGAAAGCCAGGACCAGGAGGCAGCATTGCTTGCAAAAGCCTTGGGGAGGCGGTCGCCACCGATCGGCATCACATCGAAGTTGAAGCAGGTGTCGCAGGAGCTGCGGCGGATGGCATCGTTCTCCAAGAAGCCTGCAGGGATTGATAGGACCAAGTCCGGCGCCACTCGGGCGCTGAAGGGGCTCCAGTTTGTGACCAAGAACGTGGGGAGTGATGGTTGGCCGGAGATCGAGAGGCGGTTCAATGCGCTCGCCGTCGATGGTGTTCTCCTGAGGACAAGGTTTGGGCAATGCATAGGTGAGCAGCCACCTTAGAAAGGTGGCACACTTTGTTTCACCAAGCATGATAAGTGGGCCACTAATCCGAGCTTTGTGCAGGAAGAGTTGAGATTTAGTCCAATAATTTGCTCTCATGCTTTTGTTAACCATGGAGTTTGAGTTATTTTTGGTGAATTAATTTGCAATTGAGCTGATGCATGAGTCCTTCTATTAGCCTGTTTGACTTGTCATCCTTCAAGTCCTTTTATCCTTTCAGAACACTAAAAACTGCTAGCCCAAAATTTCACACTCATAGTCTTTCTAGTCCTTGCCCCTTTGGTTTTCTGTAGTCAATAGGATTACTTAGCAATGGAACAATAGGCTGTCTATCCTAGAATTGACCTTTTCTTAAGTATTTGTATTTGTGTTTTTCAAATTGCCCTTGAGATATTTATCAACAAACAGTAAAAAATGTATTTTTAGAGGCATGAATTTGATTAATTATCTAACAACTTTCACACTGAGAAGTTAAAGATGAAGCCTTTATCAGATTACGGATTAAAGGAATTCAAGCCTCTCAATTTGGGCTACAGGGCTTTTGTGTGTACAAGTGTGTGTGTGTGTATTGGTTTCAACAGAGAATTAGGAGAGGTCTAAAGCTATGGTTATAACTTGTTTGTGAGTGCAGGAATGGATGGATCAGATGAGTTTACCCTTGAGGTATACGACGCATTGGCACGGCGGAGGGGGATCATAGCGGCGGTGCTAACAAAAGAAGAGCTCCAAGAATTCTGGGAGCAGCTCTCTGACCAAAGCTTCGATGCTCGCCTTCAAACCTTCTTTGACATGTATGTATAAATTGATGAACACCCTCCCCACTTCAACAATGACTTAGAAACACAATTTGGATCCATTGGTTGGCACATCATCATCTCTTGTAAACTTCTGATGGCCAAATTTATGCAGGGTGGACAAGGATGCAGATGGCCGGATAACAGAAGTAGAGGTCAAAGAGGTCTGTGGCAATGATCACTTTTTAGTTTTCAGTTGATGCTCTCAAAATACAACCCATGCTCCATCTAATAAGAGCAAGTGACCAAATGATGTTTGTTAATTCACTTCAACAATTTAACTCTTTCTAACACACATAATTATAATCTGTGTTCAGATCATCAGTCTCAGTGCATCAGCAAACGGGCTATCGAAGATCCAAGAACGCGCCGATGAATACACAGCCCTAATCATGGAAGAGCTAGATCCTAACCATTTGGGCTATGTTGAGGTCTATCCAAGTCCCAATCATGACTCATCTCTAACCATATGTCTTAACTTTGGGCTAATGATTCCTATGTGAACATTGCATGCAGCTTTACAACCTGGAGATGCTACTGCTTCATCCAGCTGACAATTCCACTAGGTTAACAGCCTACAGCTCCAACCTCAGCCGGCTCATTAGCCAGAAGCTAGTAGCCACCAAGGACCCCAACCCCCTCCGCCGCTGCTATCGGAGATTCTCCTACTTCATGGAGGACAATTGGAAGCGAGTTTGGGTGATCGCCCTCTGGCTTGCCATCTGCGCCGGCCTCTTCACCTGGAAATTCATCCAATACCGCCATCGTGCCGTCTTTCATGTCATGGGCTACTGTGTCACCACCGCCAAGGGCGCCGCCGAGACCCTCAAATTCAACATGGCCATCATCCTCTTCCCCGTCTGCCGGAACACCATAACTTGGCTCAGGTCCAGGACCAAGCTAGGACTGGTTGTTCCGTTCAATGACAACCTCAATTTTCACAAGGTAACACTTGTCGAATGAAATTGACCCTGTCACGAAAAACTTGTTACAACCTCAAAGATTATCAAGTCCTTGTCGCATTATAAAAATTTGCTCAATTCTTCCATGAAGGCTTCTTAACTTAGAACTGTGCTTATCATTATCATCATCTTGTGGCTATCAGGTAATCGCTATGGGGGTTGCTATCGGCATAGGGCTCCATGCAATAGCTCACTTGACTTGTGACTTCCCTAAACTCCTACATGCAACCGATGCAGAGTATGTGCCGATGAAGCCCTTCTTCGGCGATCGGCGGCCACCAAATTACTGGTGGTTTGTGAAGGGGACAGAAGGATGGACTGGGGTGGTCATGGTTGTGCTTATGGCAGTGGCCTATGTGTTGGCCCTGCCTTGGTTCCGCCGGAGCAGGCTAAAGGCTTCTAACCCACTCCGCAGGCTCACCGGCTTCAATGCGTTTTGGTACTCCCACCACCTCTTCGTTATCGTGTACGCGCTCTTCATCGTCCACGGGGAATGCCTCTACCTTACCAAGAAGTGGTACAAGAGGACGGTATGTTAGTAGGACCCACTTTAGAATTTTTGGAGATTCTTTTCAAATTATTAATTGTTAATTTAAGTATATTGTAGTGTTTTTGTTTGATGTGGTATGTTGTTGTGCAGACATGGATGTACCTCGTTATCCCAGTGATGTTGTATGTATGTGAACGCCTTCTACGTGCCTTGAGGTCTGGCTACAGGACCGTTAGGGTTCAAAAGGTACGATATATCCATTCTTTTAATTAAAAATTTTCATTACCTTGTTAGGTTTCATAAAAACATTGGATGTGTTTGATTTGCGATTGGATTCGAAATTAAAATCAATTAGAATGAAAAATAGAATAACTGTATTTTCTAATATATTTGGTTCATATTTAAAATCAAAATTTAAATCAGAATAAATGATTTAAATCCTTAATGAAGAGTAAGGATTGAGTTTTGAAGGATTGGACTATTCTATTTTCTATCAAAATCAAAATTGAAATGAAACTCTTTCCAATTAAACCACTGAAATAAAAGTCATCCACTTTCATTCCAAACCTCAACTCCTCCAATATAATTTTATTTCTACAATATATAAAATAAAAATAATAGATATTTTTAATATTTTTAATGCACAACTACTTCAGTCATGTCCGTTGCTAGAATGGTCCATGATAAGAGTTGCAAATTATCTATGTAGACTCCTGCCACATACTTTAACTGCACAAGATTATTAGTCTTTCCCCTGAGAAGCAGTATGATAAAAGATAAATTATCATTTGTTATATGTCATCATAATAGATTGTTGGCTTTTGAGCTCTGGTTGTTATTTAATTTTAGTGCTGGTTTTAGAATCATATTAACATTATTCTTGTTAATTCTCTTGCAACTTTCTTGCCCTTTAATGCAGGTTGCAGTGTACCCAGGAAATGTGCTGGCCCTTCAAATGTCCAAGCCCCATGGTTTCAAATACAGGAGCGGGCAATACATCTTTGTTAACTGTGCTGCAGTCTCCCCATTCCAGTGGTAACCATTAGTCTTCAATTCTTGCCTCTATTTCGACTAGAATGGTTCGATTAGGATCGGATGGTTGAAGATTTTCTCCCTTCTCACCTTTCCCTCAGGCACCCCTTCTCCATCACTTCAGCTCCTGGAGATGATTATCTCAGCATCCATATCCGCACCAAAGGTGACTGGACCTCAAGGCTCAGGGATATCTTCTCAGAGGTATTACAACTCGACTCACCGAGGCAATCAAACTGTAGTCAGAAGTGATCATGCCTAACTTATTAATCCATCTAACTTAATTCAATCCACCGTAAATCGAATTAGTTTGTCTGTTTAAAAAAATAGCTAAATTTGGATTTAAATTTTTGACCTATTTGATAAATAAATCCAATCCGTATCTAATCCGATCTGATCCAATTACCATCCCTAAGGTTCATAGTGCACGACCGGGATGGTAATAATGCCAGTTCTTTTTAACTAACATTGTCCTCGAAATGTAACAGGTTTGCCGGCCTCCTACTGCCGGCCAGAGTGGACTGCTCAGAGCTGATCTCATGGCAAGGGAAAGCGATCCGAAGTATATTCTTGAAATTTTCATCATGCCTTGTGGCATTAACATGCTTTCGGTCTTCGGCTAATCAAGAATTTTTTATGCAAATCAAATTAGGTTTCCGAAGCTTCGGATCGATGGCCCTTATGGTGCTCCGGCACAAGACTACCGGAAGTACGACGTCCTCCTCCTCATCGGCCTCGGCATCGGAGCAACTCCATTGATAAGCATACTTAAAGATGTGCTGAATAATATCAAACAGAATGGAGCAGTGGCAGGAGATGTGGAAGGTGGCAACAAACCTAAGAAGGCATTCATGACACAACGAGCCTACTTCTATTGGGTGACAAGGGAGGAAGGTTCTTTTGAGTGGTTCAGAGGGGTGATGAACGAGGTGGCGGAGAAGGACAAGGATGGTGTGATCGAGCTCCATAACCATTGCACAAGTGTGTATGAAGAAGGGGATGCACGGTCGGCCCTCATTGTGATGCTCCAAGCACTCCACCATGCAAAGAATGGGGTTGACATCGTATCCGGGACGCGTGTGAAGACCCACTTTGCCCGGCCAAATTGGCGCAATGTCTTCAAGCATGTCGCAGTTAACCACCAAAACCAACGTGTTGGTAAGTCCATGATGGAGGTTTTTAAATCTATAAACATGATACTATCTTTTTTCTTTTTTTTTTTTTTTGTCTAATTTACTTTTAAGGTTGCAACATTAAAAAAAAGATGATCTAGGATCCTCTGCAGTGCCACTTTTGCACAGGACTGTCGTGTTACATCATCGATGGTCACTACATCAAGTTCTCCTTCGTCACCGTGATGCACTGTGTATCGCCGTGTTTTAGGAACAAATACGCCGTCTATCTCCAAGATAGATGATGTGATGGTTATCCACAACAATAGGATGGTATGATGCAAAAGATGCATCGTAGAGGGTCTGAACTCAAAACAAAAATAGCTATAAAATGATAAGGAGATGAAGACATGAATATAGGACCTCCACACAGAACAAAGATCTCGCAAAGTAAAAGATTTCATGGTTTTTTCTGACTGCAGTTTGGATTGAGTCAATTTTGATTTGCTAGGGAGGTAGAAAAGGTTGCCTCAAATAATAAAGCAAATCATACACAATATTTTAACACAAATTCTTCCATGTATGGTCAGGGTCAGTCATGTTTGGTCCTTTTTCATTATCTTTATTTCTTATCATACTAACTTGAAACTATTTTGTTCATTTTGTAAGAACATTGGCCTGACATTGACCGTACTTGGTTTCAGGAGTCTTTTACTGCGGTCAGCAAACATTGGTAGCAGAATTAAGACGGTTAGCACAGGATTTCTCGCACAAGACGAACACAAAGTTTCAATTCCACAAGGAGAATTTTTGATGTTATTATTTAATACAAATCATATTTTTTTGCCGTAGAAATATGTTGTAATCTGTATAAAATAGTAAATCTGGATGTAAGTTTCTTTGAAGTCATACTTAGTTTTATGGCCAATGTTACAAAGCATTATGTCTGGTGTTCGTAATCTATCTGCATTGAGTTCTCTTGATTTTAGGTTCATTTTCTTAAATGCTTGGTGGAGATCATCCCGTCTTCTGGATTTTTAGATGGAAGCTTTGATAGTGCACAAAGAAGCATCTGATTCTTAAATCACTTATAAGGACACATTTGGCTTGTAATCAGAATAAAAATTATAATCAGAATCAAAACCAGAATGACTATATTTCTCATTTTATGATTGGAATTGGAATAGAATTTAGATACTAAAGAAACGTAGAGATTAAATTTGGAGGATTGGGACAATTGCCATTTTTTTTCAAATCAAAATAAAAATGAAATTCTTCCCAATCAAACCAAATGATTGAAATATAAATTACACATTCTTATTTTCATTCCAAAGTCCAACTCTCTACAACCAAACATACCGTAAATTACTTCTAAAGCAATTATGTAGCCACATTTAATCTACTCCTCCTGTGCCATGCTGGAACAACGTTAGCTCATGCGAAAAAAATCCTTCATCAAGGACTTCGGAAGCAATTCTAGTCACTGCAACTATCTCAAGCAAAGCCTGGCAACCTGGAGAATGAAATATGGAACAAAATAATGCAACACACATAAGATTCTACTAGAGCAATTCTAGTAACTGCCATTAAACAAGCCAAACAAAAAGGGCAACTTCTGGAATGAAATAAGGAACAAAATCATACCAAGCAGATATAGTTCTGCCTATCAGATCAATAAATGATCAATAAGATACAAGAGACTTTAAATAACAGCACTTATCAGCCGATAAAAATTTTCCAATCATGGCATATAATTGGAAAGATCTCTTAAGATTGCAAAGTGCACCATTCTTTCGTCGCGCACCGTCCATCATACACGTAGGCGTTTCCCACAGAAGGCATGAAGACGAAATGTTTTTGAGTTATGCTAACCGATCATATTACGCCTCTAGCTTATGGGCACCAATCCACTATCTGTCAGATTAAAATGCTAACAAACATGATTCACACAGATCGTGCTCAAAACAATACTGACTCTCTCTCAGAATAAAATGCTAACAAACATGATTCACAAAGATCGCGCTCAAAAGAATACTGCTACCTGAAAATCCTAGGATTCTAATGACAATATACAGCTCCCTGCCCATCTGCAACTTTGCAAATAAGCATAAATCAATTGATGAGTTTCTGTTCCACATCCTAATTAACAAGTTAATAGCAATGGTATTGGAGTTAAAAATCACAGTTCGCGAAGAAAATCTGAGAGAGGATTCATCAGTTATACAGTTACAAGTGACAGGAACCAGCCTGCCAAGCAGAAGCATAAAGCAAAGCAACATGTTCTTAATGAGGTACCCACAATGAATAGAAATACCAATGCCTGCAAATAGGCCGTTCTAAAAGCTACCTTTGAGCCACATCATGTTCACCCGTAAAAAATATATATATGAAGGTCGATACAAGGATATGAAAGTTCATGCCCTTAACTAGGGCAGTAGCCTTTTTTCCAAGTTGAGAAACTCCGGTACCTTCTTGAACCTTTTACCTTGAACATATAAGTGGATCATGCAGAATGAAGCAAATCTACCATCAAATTTTAAATACGTCCTTCACATGTAACTGGGAAAATTATCATACATCCAAGGGATTAATGTTACAAAACCAGCTCATTCCATTAAAGCATTTCATTTTACCTCCAAGAAGACCCCCCCAATCTGATCACCTCTTCAGTGCCAGTATCCCTGCGAATCCTTTCAGTACCTTCACTTTGCTTGTCACTACCATCACCATATAAATCCTTCAGCTTCGCCAGATTGCTTGAGACACTAGCTGTCTTCTCTTTGCTTCCATCTCTCAAAGGACTAGGGCGATGGTCAGAGTTTGCACCATGGATTTGCACACTCCTGCTCCTGCTCCGACTTCGGCTCCTGCTCCTGCTTCTACTCCGACGAGAGCTTGAACGCCTGTGTCGATCAGTGTCCCGCACACTCCTTTCATGATCCCGCCTCCCACTGTCCCTCTCTGAATATCTGGACTGGAGAGAGTCCCTATCTCTACTGTCACGATCACCACGTCGATCATACTCATGCCTCCTATCTCGTTCCCGGTCACGATCCCGATCGCGGTCATGATACCGATTCCGATCCCGTTCCCGGTCCCGGTCCCGGTCCCTCTCCCGAAACCGGTCCCGGTCTGAATGATCTCGATCAGGTCTTTCACGACTGCGACTACGACGATTACTCGGGGATGATCTTCGAACATCCTCGCTGTCACTCCTTTCATGCAGAGTTGGTAAGGTCCTTCGGACTGGGGATGAGTCCCTGGTGGACGCACGATGTGGAGCACGCTGACCAAAAGAGACTGACAAAGAAGCTTTCACAGAAGGAGGGCGACGGGCAGTATCATCTGAGCCATGACGGCTGGACTCTCCAGTAGCCCCAGAGGGCTTGGTGGGGAGCTTCATCTTCTCCAGATTGGAGACAATTTGGCGCATGACTGGGACAGGCACACGGGGAAAAAGAGTATCAAAGTAATACTGCAGCAACACAAATAGTCATGGTATTTGTTAGCATAGAATGCTTTCCCAATAAAGACTGATTATATAAGATCCATATGTCTAGATATCATCATATACATCTAAAAAGTATGGTGTGGCACAAGCTTGTACACTTTGCAATGAGTTGCATCAAGAAAAAGCATTCAGTGATTTAATGATAAGGATAATGCTGACTTAAACATTGTTAAAACTTAAACAATCAATTGAAGTCACCATGATGAGTTATATTGCCAAAGCCAGAAATTCAGGCACATGAACTCAATGTATGCAAGTACATAACTTTGTCCTGAGTCCACAATGCTTGAATGCACCACAGCAGATGATGAGCCAGAAATTAGTCATTCACAAACCTTAAGCAGGACAGAGTCCAAGATCAGGCAGCAACGTTTTGAAGAATGCAATTACAGATTAGAATTCATACGGTTACTGAGTAATGTCAAAAAGAAAAAATTGACATGGATATAAAAGTATGTATTTTCTATGCATGTATAGACCATCTTGGTCAGGACAAAAGGATGATGACTACAATGGTTGTTATGTTTACAAGTACATTGGATCATAATGTTAGTCTCAGGCATGTATTGCACTCAGCAGGTTCTTCAGATTACAATAAAGCTCTCAACTTGCAGTTATAGTGTCTTAACATCCTCAATATAAATATACAACATCAAAAGGCAAGATAGAACTCCAACCATGTCTGCCCAACAAAAGCCATTATGTCAAATAACAAAGGTTGTTTTTATCTTTCGACAAATTATATATTCTATTTTGTGAATTTCAATTACCTGGCAGTAATTCAATAAATGTTAGAAATATATACAAGATTCTACATAGTTTAACAGGTTTAAGACATTAATATAAAAAGAACTATAATGTTTCCTAACATCTTTGCAATTCTACATGACATGCCCTCAAAATTACTTAAATCAGAAAAGATTCAAATTTGATATTTTGACATTGCTTCTTAGAGGCTTTGATATTTTGACATTGCTTCTTAGAGGCTCACTCTATCAGCCGTAAGCAAAATCAGCTGGCCCACAAAAAATAAAGGGAAAGAATTTAAAAAAAAAAAAAAAAACTATGATGATGACGATGACAAGAATGGCAGACTTGAGATGGGACATTTAGCCTTATATTGGGCAGTTTCAGCAGGAATCCCTGTGATTGATGAAACCTGAACCAAACTTATCAGTTTTAGCTAAAACTGCCCAAACTACTGGAACTCAATCAGAAAGGGATTGTTTTAGCTGAAACCCATCTGTCTTGACCAAAATATTTTGGTTTCAACAAAAACTTCAAACATCATATTTATAATTAAGAAATTTCTACAACTCTTGTCCACAAATTTTTTTTTTTTTAAAAAAAAATCTAAAGGAAAAAGAAAAATGCAACTTCTGAAAGGATGTCATAACCCTCATTCCAGAATTGCTTAGCAGCAGCCACCAAGGCTCCAATAAGCTTCCTTACTGACAATCAGAATTGGTGTCATACTCCACTTTGTCTTTCTCTTATATATTACTAAGAAATATGAAAAGATCCAATGAACTGTTATCAGCAATGCAGATCCCACTACCACCCTCTCCATCACCAATGGGCTGTCATAGTGGGCTTAATACAACACTTGAGAACATCCCAGTGCACACGGCTCCCACCACTACAAAGTTAGGGAGGGTCAGATGTATGCAGTCTTATCTCTATGTGAACTTAATACAATACTACACCCTATTTTTCAAGTGATCATCACATCAAAATCAAAGAACTCCATATTAAAGAAAAAAATCCCATTGTTGTTGCACCTCCCTCCTCAACCCTTCTTCCTTCTGGCCAGGCAGCCTAAAGAAAGAATCTTTCACCCTCCTAAGTTCTCATCCTTGAGGCAGTTGTACTCATGTTTTCTTCTTTTGTTGGAAAATTACAGTCTGCTGGTGAAGAAAATGGAGAGAGCACAGAGGGAACTAAGAAAGCAATGCATTCAAAAGCAAGGTGTCTTATCCTCTGCATATGCAATCCTGTACAATATTAGCATCCTTTTTCACAGACCAAGTCCAGCATATATCAGTAGTTCGTCCATGGCTCATCTGAATCAACTACCCTACTCCCAATGGAGTCAACTTATTGAGACTACAATTAACATGGAAAAGCAGCCAGGATTGAACCTTAGTTATGAAGAAATTCCCAACTACATTCTATGTAGACCTCCCTAAAGATCTCTAGCCAAAATCCAGCCTTGCATTTAGAGGTGAGATTTCTCATTTTACTGATATTTAAACTAAAGAGAGGAATGAGTCCCCTGCAGCACCACAAGTGAGCCGAATGCTTTCTCTCCTACTCAAGGTTTTCTTTCTTCCTACATCCCCCATGGAGTGGTAAAGAACATACTTTCTGAACATCCATCTAAAAAGCAATGAATGAGGAATCCAATCTTCACCAAAAAAAAAAAATGCTCACAGCTTGGCAGGGAAGACACCCTAGGAGTTTGGTGGTGGAGGTGGTGGGCATCTGTGTATGAGCGAGCATACAGGAGTTCAGGTGTCCATCATGTACGTGCATGCAATGAATAAGCTTGTGTGAACAGAGTATTCTGATGATAAATTTGATATTCCCTTAAATTGCAGCATTCCTCCAATCTTTCTTCAAGACCAGGATGGATTCTATACCATATATGTAGAACATAATATTAGTCAGTTCTTTTAATTCAGCCTTGTCAGCTACTTTAACATTCAAAGGTTCAGCAGATTATCATAATTCACATGAACATACGGTTTGGCATTGTCATTCCATATATGTCACTAACATATAGACAAGCCTAAATTGGTTGAGTGCACTTCTGAAACAGAAGTGTTATTGCAAAAATAGAGAAGCTTACCTATAACATGCACAGAGATACCAATATAAATTATCAGCATGAAGCAGTAGCATAAGTGCTCAAAAAATTGACAACCAAGAAAGTAACTGACAATATAATTTAAACAGCATACTACTCTTTTAGAGAACACGTTCATTTCAAGATCAACATTACAAACCTTACAGAAAATTGTTGACAGAGATGTCATCTCCTCTCAGAGCAAACTCCATTATGGAAACCTAAGCTCAGAATCTCACATCCAAAGATGAGCCATTTTATTACCAAATCAATTACCTTTCAATTACCATGACAAACAACTAGCTTTATGGTAGAAGTCTACATAGAAGTAAGATGACTCAAGCAAGACACAATAAGCATTATCTATGAGATTAAAGCACATAATAGGCAAAGACATAACCTACCTGTCCCAGAAGAAGATCGCGTGCATATACCCCCATGGTTGTCATCCGACCATTAGACCCAGGAGAGAACTCCTACAAAACACCAGATGAAAATCACAACTGTCTGAATTATTATCGAGTGAATTGCCAGCAACATGCACATTTTCTTTGAAACATATAGAAGAGCAACTATTTCTCTGTGACCACTAAAGACAGAATTTGTTCCAAAAGTTTTAAAATCTTAAAGGAAGTACAAGCAGCAAAAAGAATAGAGTCAAATCAACTAGCACAGAAACAACAGTTTAATGTATGATATAACATCAGTAAGCTGTAATTGACACCAATCTCTAAAGATTGCAAATGACCTGGTAATGCTTTGAAGGTGTGGATCAAGAATGAAGCTATATGCACATGCAGGCTACTATCGTCAAAAACTACTTTCTGATCACTCCTACAGGATAGCTAATTAAAGACTGATTCTTAGCCACTTGGGATTACAAATTTTCCTGTTCTCCCTTTCATACCCAACTAAAAGTACATTATTTACGGGAGAAATTATTTCCATACAAGTACGTATACGTTTGGGTTTCATGGTTGGGGTTCATCGATAATATCATATTTGGAGAGAAGAATCCTTCCAACTCCCTCCATACAGTGTGAATGATTGTCATGACCCTTAGTTGATGATTGGTTTTCCTTGATATTGATGTCTATGTTTCAGACTGGAATAAAAAATACAAGGATTTGACAGTGACAATAAAAATAAGGCTGGATGTAACAGTTAGCAGTGGTAATTCTCAATACTAGTACAGTACGCTTGGAAAAGTAAAGAGGCAAGATCATAAGCAAGTTCTCAGAGTGGGGACTGCCCTAAACATATGATTCTGCCAGCCAATGTTTGAACTTGACAAGGGAACTGAGTTAGCACCTCTAGATCTTAAAGGAATCTTATCGACAAACTTAAGATTGTATAGCAGACCCTCAAAAAGCTTCATGGAGTTTTTTGGTTCATAGCAAATTGACACTTGACAATTTGCTCGACTCTAGTACACATCACATTAGGCTCCCATTATGAAAAAAAAGCACTCATCCTTGCGTAGAGAGCTACAACAGAATTGGATCAACCTCAAGACAATCTGGATTTGACCCTGAACCAAAATCATTTGGATCGGGCTCAGGTTGAAAAATATGCTCTGCCTCAAATGCAGATTGTACATGGATCAAATGCGATCGAATGGGAATCCAAACCTACCTCAAATCCACATACTACTAATAATGACATCTATGTATTTAACTACCAATATGAGCTAACGATAACCATATGTTGTTGTTAATAAAAATTACACAGAGAGCAAGTTAACAATGCCCATATGCCATATCTTATTATACCCTTCCTTCTATTAATCATATATTTAGGGAAAATCAGGTAACTCAATTTACAGATGTTCCTTATGATGTGTTCAAGTTATTTATAAACCAATTTAACATGAAAAACTTTTGGATCAACCAACACTGAAACTCCATCTAATCCAACCCAGGTAGAACTGCATTGGGCTTTGATTCAAAGTTCTGACCCTATTGATATAAAACAAGCTTCAATGCTGCAATTGCGCCAAAATTGGCCCAAAAGTTCCCACTTTCAGCCCACTTAAGCACCGGTTAGCTGCTTAGGGGGGGTGGCGGGGTGGGGCAGAGTACCTTATTCAACAAAATGGAACTTCTCAATGGGTTCCCATATCTTTGAAACAAACTTGTTATCCTAGAGTAATAACATTGAAATCATCTGCTTAAATTTTTTATGAAATAAGCATGAGATGTAGCTCTCCGCAACAAATTGATCATAAGGTATTATATGTCCAAAGGACGTGTCTAGCTGACCAAAGAATTACATAATACAACTCAAATATATAGTTTATCCTACTGGCTTAAGTCTTCTACATAGGTTTAGATACCTTTATATTGCTTGCACTAATTTATCACTATCAGCTCAGTTTGAAAAGGCACGCTTACACTTAAAAATTTATCATTTACCAAATCCTTGTATCTTGCACTTTTTTGCAGTACAGTAGCCAAAGGATTACTTTCATTACATTTGCAATATTATATACTAGTTTTTCCATTGCTTCCTAAGCACCACTTTCCCCTTCAAAAAAAAAATGCTTCCTTGCTCCTGCAACTCCTCCTCCTTTACATATTTACAGTCTTCCATAATGAAGAAACTAATGCCTTACCTCAATATTCTGATTGTCTTTTATCCTTAAGCTCTACATTTGGCTATAAGCAACTTAGAAAAGTTTCTTGTACTATCATTAGAATAGCAACTTTACAAATATATGCTTTGTTAAGAAACATTATATCTTCTTGATGCAAACAGTCATTTTTAAATCATGAACGACCTGTGCCCAAAAATTTCTTGCAAGTGCAAATTCCTAATCTGGCCTTGGATCATATCCCAATTGGCAGATCTTCTAAAAGAAAGGGTGTTGATAGAACAACCAAATTGTACTAGACCGATCATCAATATTTTCTTTAGTGCCATCAACCCGCCTCAAGCTACCGATCATGAGTTAAAAGTTTCAAGTCAGATGCACTTTCTGGCTAAATCTAGGCAGAAGCATCAAAATATTTCACATTATCTTGACCAATTTCATGCTAATATGGACTGTGGCTAAAAGATTGGTAATTTAAAATTGAGAAATAAGACTTGGCATACAGAAAGTCATTACAAATGCAAAAATATAAATAAATCACTAGCACAAGTGGTTTTAAGGACACTATTTAAGTATCTTTTTGTCTGTACTTCAAAATATTTTATTTTAAAAAGATATTCATAAAAAGGCAAAGGTGAAAACAGTATAGGTGAGCTCTAAAACAAGAAATACATGTACACTATCAACAGATAAGTTTATTGAAAAGGTGAAACATTTAACAAAAAAAGAAACAATTTTCTCAATTAATAAAAGCTCCTCAATCCTTCTTCCAGATCATTGTTTATTCTTTAAAAAATAAATAAATAAATAAATAAATCTCTGGTCTTGTTTTGTGTCATACTTATCTACAGTTAGCCACTATAGAAGCATTTCACACAACTTCCTTAAAGGTTTTTTGAGGTATTTCCCACCTCTTTTTCTATTCCTTTCCTAAAGATGTATCTGGTGTTAAAGCACTTCTTTTACAGTTAGCCATTATAGAAGCATTTCACACAACTTCCTTAAAGGTTTTTTGAGGTATTTCCCACCTCTTTTTCTATTCCTTCCATATATCTGGTGTTAAAGCACTTCTTTTGTCATCAAGTATCTAATGGTGTGCATCGTATATTGCATTCATCAGTTACTTCCACTTCTCAAATCTCTACTTCTACACGAATAAACTGAGAATCTATCAATTCCATGAACCTCAAGTATCAGTTATGTCTCGAATGTAGCCCTAGGAAGGCCTAGCATAGGCTAGACATTTGAGATCTTATGATTTACTTTGGCTGTAGACCCTTTATAAAATTAAATAATTAAGAACATCACAATCAATTATATTGGGCATGCAGCAAATTACACAAGATCAGTTGGTAGCGTGCCCCCCCCCCCCCCCCACACACACAAAAAAAAAGAAAAGAAAAGAAAAACACTTATGTTGTTAGAAAACTATTATGTATATTTGAATAACCATTTACAAGAATAATCACTTTATGCTGGTTATAGCCCATAACAAGCTAAAAACTGAAGAGAGATCCATACCTCATCATCTTTGATATAGGGATCATACCAAGTCCACAACGTTTTTGGATCTGCCACATATCGCAAGTAGAGGAAGCCAATCTGAAAATCACTTGAAATAACTACTCGATTAGAGCTAGCTAACTCATGAGTAACATGCTAGAATGAACTGAAAAATCAAGCATTGCAGGTACATAGGCAACAAGCACACCTAAATGTTGTGTACCAGGAACACTGGGATGCACCCATACCCGCCCATCCACCCAGTCAAAGAACCACATCACTACACACATCCCCAACCACCAACCCAGGGAAAAAAATGAAAATACAAAATATAATGTAATGGCAATTGGAAAAGAAATAACTTTACAGGCAAAGTCATATCCATAAGGTTGGCAATAACATGTTATGGATTGCAATTTCTAACCTTTTCAATTTGTCATTTTGGACCAAGCTGATCCAAAATCTTTATAACATCCACCAAAGAGTGCTAAACTTTTGGGCCATATAGTTCCCTTATCCTAGCCAACACACCTTTATACACCCTGATATTATAACAAATCAAAAGTGGCTTTGGGACACAAAGAAATTAGCAAGTATTTTGTTAGTTTCTAGGATGTGCCAGTTTATTAGGAATAGATATCATAATTCAATATTTAAAAGAAATAATATCAGGCTGAACTAGACCACAGAAATCCTTATTCTGTGAGAAGAATATAAATAATAAAGAAAACCTCAATATTTTAGACCACACCAACCTTATATTTTATGAATTTTGACAGCAACATCCTAACCGAAAGGGCAAAATAGGCTCAGATAACAAAAGCCAATAACCTGCACCTCATGCAGGACTAGGTTAGCCTTCTAAACCAGCTTAAGAAGTCGATATCAATAACATGTTATATAATATAGTAAAGCAATTCGGGCTAACACAAACATATCCAGCTGATCAGTCCTTACATGATTTACACTAAGGCCAAGCAGACTGGAGGAAATGACCATTTTTCATGATGGTTGTAAACCCAATCAACCACTTCCCTCATAATACAGAATGGAATTGCAAGACAATTTATTACTTTTAAGTATCAGACAACCAAAAAGAAATGAGTTTAAGTTCCACTGTGGTCATACCGTTCCACCCAATTTGTATATGGCATACATTGCCCTGGACTAAAGAGTTAAAAGAAAGAATAAGGAATCTGATGTACAGATCCGACTACATCTTCTAGTTATTTGTATTATCAACTAACTTTAGCTAATGACTGAAAGTACAAAGTTTTTAACACACCATTAATTTCTCAGATTCGGTAGGTCCTAAATTCCACATAAAAGCGGTATTTTCACTATTTAGTTATCAGCAAGGTTAATTGCCAATTCAATATAAGATGCAGCAAAATCGAAAATATCCTTTCACCATATGGCAACATATAAAATTCTATGCATATTTTTTTCATTTTAGATAATTGACCACCTCTTAACACCTAGAATCTCCACCCCAAGTGCTGCTCCATGATAGAGCCTCTCGAAGCCCTTGCACCAGATTCCTAATAGTTCCACCATTCATGGAATTTAGTATTTATTTACCATGATTACTATTTTGTCAAAACTAATTTTAGCTCAATCATGAATATTTTCCTCACTTCCTGGATCATGAATTTGCCTAGAAAAAATTAAAAAACATAAATGCCCAATATTTGTAATAAATATTACATTACATAGATGAATCCTCTATGTGCTTTATACCTAAATTTTTTAAGCTGCACCTCATCTAGATTGGGTAACTAAGCTATCTTTATCAGTTCTAGATTGGAAACACAACAAAGTGATCACCTTGTACAACTGAATTGAAACCATTATGTTGCCAATAATTGTTTCTTAAGTTAGCTTATTTTAAATATATGAGAAACGATACATAAACCTCAGCTCAGATTGTCAGAGATGCTCCTAGAACCTGCTAGTGACCCAAACCAGATTCCTGAAACATCCATCCGATAGTAAAATGAGAAACTTTTATCACTACCATATTTTATCAAATCAGTCCAAGTTTAATAAGAAATTTAGAAACATGGCTTCCTCATCTTTTTTAAAATCTTCATCCTGCATTTATTTAAAAATATGATAGACAAAGCATCAATTTCAAATAACTAATATGCTTAGTGTATTTCTATTCAGACATATCATAGCTGCATTCTTGCCTTAAATTTTTTGAGAACCCCTCTTCTACACTCCAACACCGACTCCTGATAATAATAGATAAACTTATCATCAATTTATTACATACAACTAGCCACCTACGTTATTCTATCCTTGTTGTATGGTTTGCCAATAGTTATATTAAACTTGCATCAATAAGTTCTACTTCCATAATGACCAAATCAACAGCAAAATAGTAGATATTAAGTCATAATGAATTTGAAGGCAGGTTAGAATGTGATTCAACGAACAAAACACAATAAAATTAAACAAAAAAGGAAAAAGTTTTGGTGACGATACTTACAGCTCTAATATATGGAGAATCAGGGTGTTTCAGTAGTCCATGCATTTGTTTGACAGTGAGTTTCATTGTAAAAAATTTATAGAGAAGACAAAATGCTGTGGAAGGACCTCTACAGTTGCCAGTCATCCATGGTTCCACATGATCAACTTGATGATAGATTTCATCTATAACTTCATGGTATGTTTTCAATCTGTAAAGCTCTTTGAAATAATCAGAAGAAAGGATATTCATGCAAAGCACCTTCTCTACCAAAGTATCAATAGGTCTCCCCGAAGTCTGTATCTCCATTGTTTCTATAGACTATATTTATTATTTAACTTGAACTTTGCTAATTGATAAAGATACACAAGATCTAGAACCCTTCAATACTTAATCAAACAACATATTCCATATCCATTAACACATATAAAACCTGCAAGAAAGAAAAATGAGAAGTTAATTTGTAAACTATATAAACTGTGAATTTTCCACGTATACTTTACAGAGCAAGTAAAAAGATGAACAACAATGAAAAAAAAAAAAGCGAGAGGTCATAAGATGGAGCTTGTCAATTGCAGAAATATATAACATATACAGCAACAATATATATTACAAACAAAATTGACATTGATTACTTACATAAAACTTTTTTTCCGTCACATGATTGCCATGTTATTTTTATTGTAAATCCCATATACAAAGCAAACAGAAGACTCTTGTTGAGGACTATCCAATTGAGAATAGATACTGCAACACTGTTGCAATATAAATTCATGAGCATTGATCCCACATACTTCCCAACTTAGGCTGCTAACTTGCAATTGCATAGAGTCTTGACAATCATACATGAAGAAGTTCTGTCTGATTGAGTTTGATAAATGGAAAATAGTAGTCGAATAGTTCAGAAATATTTGTCATTAATCAACCACTTAATGCAATAGAAAAATAAAGATTAACGAATAAGAAAACAATGTTAAGTTTATTAAGCATTCTTGAGTTTAAACTGGGAAACCAATGCACCCAACCAGTGCTACATTATTCATTGATGGGAAAAATGGATGCATCTAGTTAAGATCAATCATTCAATCCAAGGTGATAAATGGATGAAAAAAATAGATGTATAATTAATGATTTACAGTGCCTACTGGCAGAAAAGTTTTTGCTCTCTATGGTGGTTGCTAATATAGTCAATAAATGATAAATCATTTCTTAGTTTAGACACCAAGCATTAAAACCCTTTACATCACCATCTAAAGCAACAAGACAGAAAGCTCACCTTCATCAAGCAAAACCATAATCATCCAACAATTATCAGAATAAGGACCAAGATTGCAAATATCATAATACGCCCCGTACCATTTACATAGTAGTACAGCATGATGTCTGATACGCCCTGTATCTACTGACAGCTCACCAAGCCATGCAACAATCCCTGATCCAGCATGGCTCAATACGGTAAATAATATAGGATTAATACAGTACACTGCAGTCAGGATTTGAAACCTTGAAAAGGACAGGAGGATCATATGCATATTGAAAGGATTAAAGGATATCCATTGTACATGGTTCCCTTGGATATGGAGAAAATGCCATCAGATCTAGATTGATTGGGAGGACCATTGTTGTCTGTTGCAAGGCATCTGATGGAGCGATGAGGCTGAAGGCTTGAAACAAATCTTCTAATTAAGCTAGAGGAAGCGAATTCAACAGCCAACCAAAGAGGAGAAATCAGAATGATGAACAAAGAGGAGAGATCAAAATGGGTTCAGGGGAGAAGCTTCAAGTACCAAGAATGAGCAAGATAACATTTAGCTTATCAGAAGCAAGATCAAATAATGTTTTCCAACCCTTTATTCAAACCTTTATTTTACATGGAACAGCAAAGCTTGAACTTCTTTACATTATAAATGTTTTTTTTTATTAAAAGACACTTCACTTAAATAGCACTTTGAATGTTAGGACTTGAACTTTGCTCAAATAAAATATTAACCCCTACATGGAGATCCACCTCCGCCTCTCCCTGATCTCTCTTACTTGTTGATTGGTTGAATTGCTCCTCCTTGATGTGTAGCAGTATCCTCTCCCTTTAGGCTAATTCAGAAATCTTAAATATGATTCAAGTGTCCAATCTCCTCTCAAAATCCAACAGGATTCACCGCATTCACCAACAGAACTCCTCCCTCAAAATCCAATTCCAACTCTGAGACAATTGGAATTTCCTTTGATGAAGTTAACCTCCGACTCTTTATTCAGAAATTGACATTTTCTTTGTTCAGTCCAATTATGCAAACTTAAGTCTATACGATGATAGTCGTATACTCTTATTATCTTTGTTTTGCCTTTTTTACATACAAATCATAATGTTTGAGGGATCATGGACCATGCATTTATGCTTATTGCTGGAAAGCAATTTTTTACACAATTATAAAGATGGGTCTTGTTGGATTAGTAGGAAGAGCAGAGATAATTAGGTTTAATAAAATGCTAAATTATGTCTTTGATGTGGTAAAGAAAATTGTGGAGTCTTGAGTTATATAGGTGAGATGGCATTGTTTTTTGTTATTTTTTCTTCAGGCGTTGGATGGGAGGACCTGATCTAAGCATGTGAAATGAACATATTAGCCAACCACTTCTCATTCACCTACATAGGGTTTCAATTATCATTGCCTAACCTACTCACTAGAATGGACCTGAACATTCATGGCGCACCCAAAAACATTTTACCTCTCTATCTCATTCCCTTTCTCTTAATGTTCTCCACACATTATGTCTTGCTTTTCAGTTTTCAAAATTGATATTGCACATATCAGACAGTTATTTGATAGTTTTAGTTATTTTTTCAATGCCAAGCTATGTAGTATCAGACAGTTATTTGATAGTTTTACTTGTTTTTTAATTGACAAGCTGGCTACGTATGTATGTATGTGACTTTTTTTTTTTTTTACACTCACTGAGAGAAAAATTTCAGTTCTATTTTTTTTCCTAGAAGGAGGAGGTCATAGACCCACCACTTGATTAAATCAGGTATATGAAATCAGAAGAAAACTACAGAGGATAAGAAGAGGAAAATAAAAAATTTGGTGCAAAAAAGGAAAAAGAAATGAAGAGGTGATAGGATGCAGGCTGTTGGAGACCCAAAAATGAGAAAGTATGCTTGCTAGGATCTGGCAAACAGGACCGATCTATTCCAGTGATTTTTTCATTGAACACCATCGTCCAGATGATCAAAAGCCTTGTGATGGTTGGAATGGACTTATTATTATCTCAACTATTTGCTATCCCCATTTGGGAGCAAAACTTCGGTGCTGCCTCTATGCACTATTAGTGATTTTATATGCTTGTCTTTCACATTATATTTTTCCTCGATTTCCATTATCTAGCTGGTTTTGACGAGATGCTTCGTTTTCTCCGCCGAACTGAAATGTCACATTATTCAGGTCCACTGTTCATCATCCTTCACATTTACGAAATAAAATAAAATAAAAATAAATGTAGAAAATTCACTTGCCGTAAGTCAAGTATAGTCATAGAGTCGACCGAGTTCCCAATAAACTTTGTATTCAAGAGTCGATAACAAATTAATAATTGTATACTTATAGTATTTTTATCAAAGTAATAATAACATACAACATAAGCACATTTGTATAAGATCACAAAGACATCTAAAAGAACCGTAGGCACCACCATGCACTACCTTGACGAGCAGATTAAATACTAAACTACACATATGGAATAGATAGCACCAAGCATTAAAACCATCTGTTTTCTTTGGAAAGAAAAAAAAAAAAAACAATTTACTGATGGGGTAATAACAAGATACCGTGACATCGGCACTAATCCTTTTTTCTCCATCTATTCACGAAAAGAAATAAATTTTAGTACCAACGATTCGAGAGAGAGAGAGAGAGACAGAGAAAGACAGAGAGAGCCCACTCCAATAGTCCAAGTTTACTGAGAAGAGCACATGCAATGAATCAAATAGTTAGGTTTAAGGAAAATTAGGGTTTGCGCGATGAATTAATGTAGGGGCTTTTGTCTAAATGAGGGAAAGATGGAGCAATTGACAAATAGATTAGTAAGGCGGAGGAGAGTTGAGAAAGTCGAGAAGAGAGGTGAAAGGACTAACCTTGCGATCTTGAGGAGGGCTCGTCGCCGAGGAGAGCAGCGCCGCCGGGTAGATCTCGCCGCAGGAGCTAGGCCGGTGCCGATGGCCGGCCGCTCTCAGGAGGGCAAAGAACGAGAGAGGAGAAGAGAAGAGGGGGAAAGAGAGAGAGAGAGAGAGAGCGGGCGGCGACGAGAATAGGGGGAAGAAAAGGAGATGGTGGGTGTCGAATGAAGAAAAAACCCTACCCTGGTCCCGGCCTTTAATGACGGTGATGATAAAGCCACCCAGGTTTTGTATTTTTCTACCCAGCCACTAGAAGAAACAATATCAACAAAAATTATCTAGTAGGGAAGAATAAATTCATGGGTGATTTTCATCCCAAACGCGGTGGAATCGGTTTCAGTTTCATAGTAACTCACTGAGTCAAGGATTTCGGGATTTTGTTTTTCTTGTTTTAGGGGGCCTCGTTTGGTTGGAGGAATGAGAATAATCCCATCCAGAGAGAACCAAATATATAAGCTACTCAAACTGAGCAAACAACCCCTACATGTTGCCACAATATTTAGAGAAAATCAAATCCATAATAACTTGCAAGCAAACAAGTATTCTTTTGGAACACCACAAAATATGTGAAACAATTCCTTAAATATCAACAAGCTAGATGTTATATTAAGTGAAGCAAAATGATGTAGCCCTAAAAGATAATTGATAGATCTACATGCTCCTCATGCCCCAATTATTCTTTTCCATGAAAGTTGTTTAGATAACTCCTATCATTTAATCCGTGTTTTGTATATGTACGTATTTTAAGAATTAATTCTAAGAAATAGGATTTTTAGTTGAAAAGAAATTACCTATTTAGTGTAAAAGGTAAGCCAATACTCCACATATAGGGTTTTCATTTGCTATATCATGTATGTGAAAAGAGTAATTTTTAAATAGTTCATTCATGAGGTATTATCAACTCAATAAGTGATCTAATAAGTGCATGCTTTGGTGAAATCATGGATAAATATAGATATTAGAGAAAAAGGAGATGAATTGGCCAATCCCAATTATATAATCATATGCATAATTATGTGCAAATACTCGATTGACCGCCTTATCTATAGATTTTCATTAAAAGCATGGATATTTGAAAATTTTCAAGCTATGCTATGAAATTGCAAAATTTTTTAATTTATCTATGTATCTACACTACTGTATCAATAATGTTGTTACATTGCTAGCCATAGGGAAGTGCTTTGAGGAATTACTTTTAGATGGATAGTTACTATTAAAACAAGCTCAAGAAACAAGATATTTAGCACACGATAATTATTAAGTTGATCCAATCTTTTGCAGAATGTAAAGACTTTTAGAAAACAAAATGGTGTAGAGTAAAAAAATCGCAATACTGCCAAATTAATTCATTAATGATTTCATTACTTATGTAATTATAATTGTTATTAATATGGAATGATTACATGTTGTTTGATATGGAATATTAACCAAATATGGTAGATGGATTGCTTACCTTGTGTGAGCATCATATGCTAATTCTTACACAAGTGGCATACATTATGTTAGCACCATGTGAAACTAGTGTAACTATTTTGCATTTTTACCATGTATGGCAAGTGTATGTATTCTATACATACCACATGTTTATGGCACTTGATATAATAGAGGTAAAATCTTCTGAATAATGTGAAACAAACTATTCTGCTTTTTTACTATTTTCTTGATATCAAAGCAACAAGATTCAACTCATCAACAATCTCTTCATTGTCTTAAAGTTGGTAATCAATCACTTGGTTGCTTAAGAGAACTTTTTCATGTTACAACGTCATCTTCTTCCAATGTTGGCAATATTGAGTCGGTAATACCCATTTCTCCCTATAGTGTTGACACTCCTCCTCCCAATGTCCAAAACTTTGATATGGTGCTAAAATTAGCTTCATCCATGCTATCTTCTATGCAACCACTTACTTAGTTATATGTTAAACTTACAAAACTAGGCAACAAGAATGGTTCATAATAGCGCAACTCCTTTCTAATGTATTATATCTTAGCATACATATTAATAGTACTCTTCAACCTTCTAAGGTCTCCTATGAAAAAGAGAATAGTTGATTGGACCTTTGTTGATCAATGCTCTTAAGATTGTTTCTTCATTAGCAGAAACTAATATCAACATGTAATTATCGAGCCTAATTATTTGTCGAGTATTGAGAACTCTCATTAGCTTATCATGGCTAGCAATCCATTTGAGAGTTTTATTCTTTTGGAGTCAATTGATTAGTTATCATGATATTAAAGCTAGCTAAAGGTTATGTATTTGAATGATCTTCATATTATATTTTGTTGGCTGTCAGTAAAGAGTTATCTTGGATGGGTGTGCATAGCTTTAGCCTATTGTAAATAATTGATGGCTATGTGAAACAAGTGCAAGCAAAGGCTATCAAACAAATGTATTGCATATCATTAGAGTTTGGTCGTAAAGCAACTAGTTTATACTGCATATGTAAGATGAAAATATATATGAGTATTTGATAATTTAGGGTGTAATTTTTTTAGGATGATATCGGCATGATCTGAACAAGCCCTCGAACTATCCTGGATAGGAAAAATTTTTTTTTTACACTCACAACTTAAGTATAAAAGTAAGCAATCAAAATTTTTAGTAGGTAAGAGTCCGCAATCAATTTAGATTTTATAAGCCTGTTGGAAACAACTAGGAGTTAATTCAAAAGTAAAAGACAAAATTTGAAAGTATTTTTCTAATCATACAAATATATTATCTTTGGAACCAAGTATAATTCAAATTTGAAGAGAACTATATATTATACGCATGTATATATCATATGGTTTGAGCAAAATAATTAGAAATCTAAATTCCACTCTAATGCTAAATATAATGCACGTAAGTAATCCTAAAAGATTCTTCCATCCACATAAGATTATAGCAGCACAATGCAAAGCATGAACTAAAATTAAAATTTTAACTAGAAGCAATTGTGACTCAATTAAAAGTAGCAATTATGAGAAAAGAATAATTAAATAACCATAAGTTAGAACTAGAACAAGAAGGCCTTGTACCTATACTTTTGATTGGAACTTCAGCCTTGCACCTTGGATTTTCATAAGGTTTCAACAAAAAATGTCTAGCCTCTCACTAGTATCTCCTCTCAACTGCGGCTTCATACCACGAGCTCTTGACAGACTTCACCATATATAAAAATTATAAAGAATTTCGAACAAAAGCTCTATTAATATTTTATGTTCCACAACCTTTAGATTGAAGGAAACATGTGAGATCCCTTAGAACTCCACTATAAATTAAAAAAAAAAATTCTAACACCGTTAAACTAAAAAGTTACAAAGAAAAATTCCAACACCATTAAACTAGAAGGTCTCACTAAAAGGTCCTCTAAAAATAAAACTTGTCTCAATAATGAGAATGACACCAACATTTTATTAAAATGATAGCAAGTATACTACTATATACTTATTCAGACTCGCCCATCATAACCATCAATTATTGATAAGAAGAATACGTGGAAAGTTTTCTAAAATCATCACTATGCACGATAATTTCGACCTCTCAAAGCTAGAATATTTTTTTTAGTTATTAAAACACTGGCATTTCTATATGCCTCTTTAAATATAAATTTGGAGCATCTTATATGACTTGTTGCTTTGAGACTAAAAGGTTCTTCCGACAACTTTGGTGGAGGGAATCATGCTTGAGCGAGGGTGGGGAAGATGAAGGATGAGAAGAGTAAGAACCAGAAAGCTTGTAAGATAATATGGAACATTGTATAAGTATCTATACAAGACCTAAACAACCTCAAAATCATGTCAAATCATCCAAGCACCCAAAAAAAAAAAAAAAAAATCAACTCCTACGAAAGGTCAGGAGTTGCGCATTGTAACACTTATTTTCTTTAGACTCTCTCTAAATAATATAGTTAGAAAAAAAAATATTCTTAATTTTGTTTAAGGACTCATTTGGCATATGGAAAGAATTTTACCTCACTAAAATAATTTTTTTTGGAAAGTTAATGCTTGGATATATGATATATGGAAAAATAATTTTTGCATGTCTGATTGATCATGAAAAAGTAATGTATAAAATAAATTTTTTATAGTAACTTATATTTGATCGAGCATCTATTTTTTTTGAAGTTGTATGAAATATATGCTATACTTTTAACAAAACTTGTATAAAGTATCTGTAAAACATCGTATACATAAGTTTTAATAGCTATTTTTAAACATTTTAAAATCTAAAAATGTTTCAAAATATTCTTAAAGATTTAAAAATAGGTATTTAAAACATTTATTATACCGAGAGTTTAGAATTCCAATAATTTTTAATATTTAGACTATTTCTTTATGATAATTTTAATAAATTTTAATATATTTTTATATTAAAATTATCATAATTTTTTATATTGTGAAAAGTTTTAAGATTTTAAGATTAATAATTAAAAATAGCTATTAAGAAGATTATGATAACTACAATTTTCAACTATTAGAAAAATGATATTCACATTTTCATATATATATACATACATACATACATACATATATATATATATATATATATATATATATATATATATATATTTATGTGAAAAATTTATTTTTATAAGCAAGCTATCTTTTCATCTCTTTTTTGAAAGTTCTAATCAAATATATATTTTTAATTTTTATATTTTTTCCGTTGATCCTGCTTTTTTTTCTCACTTTTTCAGTTGCACCTTTTGGCAGGTCAACGCAGAAGTGATGAGATTAATCATGTGTATTAATAATATGTCATCTCGCACATAAATTATTATTATTATTTTTTTAAATCTCTATCTTCTTTTGCCGACGCAAGCCACGCCGAGCCGCACCCACGCAAGTTTATGAGGGTGGGGTCGGGGGCCGCGTAGCCTGCCGTTTCATTTTTGATTTTGCCCGCTCCATCGTCCGTCGGTTTCGCTTCATTCGAAATCTTCTTGTCACGTTCGTGGCCGCTCCAGAATGGTTCCCGTGGGACCGGGGTTGCACCTTTCGCGCGAATGAATGATTCATCTTCCTTCGTGCAAATCCACCGTTCAATTAGAAAATAGTTGATTCAAGATCTGCGCAGACGAGTGATTGGATGATTCGTGATACTTTGCGATACGTGCCGGGAGCAATCCAACAGTAAATATTGCAAAAGAAGATCAATTATGCTTGCGTGCAAAAGATACAACCCGAGTCCCTTTCCCTCACCACTATAAATAAGTTCATTCCCATTGCCTCCTCTCATCCCCCTCTCCTCGCCCCATCGCTTCACTCTCTCTCGTCTGTCCAGGGGAGAAGAAACCCTAACCGTAGCACCCCGGCTCCAATGGCGGATTCCGATCCAGAACTCTCTCCTCCGGCAGCCGCTACTCTCTCCTCTCCCTCTGTAAGCTCCGATCTTTTCTCTGATCTCCTCCATTCTCTCTCTCTCTCCCGCCGATAGGAAATTTTGTTTCAAATTTATGAGTTCTGAGAATCCATTTCTTGTGATCTAAGAAGACGGATGATCTGCAACCAGTGGGAGCAACGATAGCGGTGAGATAAAATGAAAAGCATTCATGTTTCCTTTTTTTGTTCTTTCCGTAGAATCGGAATTAGAATTAGTTTATTTATTCGTTAGAGTTTTTGTTCAGGATTTGGATAAATCACAATCGGATTTGTTGGTTAGACTTCAAGGGTTGAAGCAGGTATTCTTCTTGTTGTTATTCTTAGTTTCCTAGTGCTTTTGCTGGAGTACGGTTTTTGTTTGTTTGTTTGTTGTTGGGGGGTGGGGGATTAGGGCAACAAAAGATATGTTTTTGGGAGTGATACGTGTGTACTGTGACAGGATTTGCAAAACTGGAGATCCAAGTTGGACACACAAGTTAGGACGTATAAGGATGTGAGTACCCATCACACATGTTGAAAAATGAAACATCATTTACCTAATTAGTGCGCTTTCTCTCTCTCTCTCACATACACACACACACACAATTTTAAGTTTTGATATATGTAGACTTTTCTTCTTTGTCACTGTGATTTTTGTTGGGATTCTGTGAAGTTTGTCAGTACAAAGGGTTGTTACGTGAATACGTGGGAAATCACTTGCCTGCAAGCAAATCAATTGGAAGAAGGAGAATGACATATTCAGATTCTACATAGAAATTTTCTTGAACTAAGGTTAACCTAAACAGTCATTCTCTTGTAAAAATGCTTTTTGGCTAAGGAAGGGTTGACCAAGGGCAGGTCCCCAATATTTTAAGAAGAGTAACTACAAAATGACCAATTAACCATATGTCATAAAGGAAATTAGTTAATTAAAGAAGATTGATGAAATGGTGGATTTGCATTTTGGGCCCATGCTTGTGCTGGCCATTCACTAGCTTTGTTTTATTGCATGACTTGACTAACTTATCACATCTTTCACCTGGCCAGGAAAGGCTTGTATGATCTTTTAGAATGCCATGTTATACTATTCCAAACAAGGGATTGCACCCTTTAGGAAACAAAACATGGAATAAGCCCCATATTAGGAAATGTGAATCTACATGGAATTTACGTGATGGTGCAAATAATGCACCAATCCTTATAGTAAGATGAAAGGTGCAAAAAGTTGCGTGATCCTCTTAAAACTATCTTTGAACACCAAAGTGGGCATGATAATGAGTTCAAAAATGGAGTTTGAAGATCAAATGTTGAGGGTCCATCTAATGTTTTCAAGAATATTATACCTTCATAATGAATTCAAAAATCTAATTGATTGCACCAGTGAATCTCTTGGTTTATTCAATGCTTGAAAGTTGATGACACTTTTGGAGTCGTTGAAAAGCATAAGAGCAAGGTTCTAACTGCTGCATGCTGGTACCATGCTTGATTTTTGTTGACATGGGATGTGCCTACCCGTGCTAGTGCTTCACATACATTGGAACACAAGTACACACGTTTATGCACATGAACTTGCTTGCAGCATTGCCATGTCTCTGTTGTTACCAACCTGCATGGGTAGCATCATAATTCTTGCATATTAGTAGAGTCTGAATCTAAGAAAAGATGGAGATGTGTTTCAGCTGCTTTTCCTAAAAATCAAATGGTCATTGGTTTTAACTTTTAAGTGGGTTTTGGATGAAAAAATTGAAGCTAGTGGGACATTAGATAAGTGTAAAGCAAGACTTCTAGCAAAACATTGCATACAATGGTTGATAGTAGATTATGATAGGATATAGTCTTATGCTCTGATCTTTTAGTTATTTTAAATTATAGGTAGTCAATGATTGAAATATGACCTGTATTAGGTTTTTTTCTTTATTTTCTTTTTAGCTTTTCAATTTATTTTTTAGTTTTGATTTGTGGATATTGAGTCAATCTTTTTCTTTAATATGAAATATGGATATAGATTGAATTGAAGTTTATCTGATTGCTTACTGTATTGATCTGATTGGTGTTGTTTGTTGTCTTGTAGTGCAATCAACTATCAGAGTGAATTTCTTTTAGCACAAGAAATAAATTTTGTTCCCTAGTCTCTATCATTCATGGTCAAAATTTATACTATTTAGAAAGATATATGGAAAGTCTAGAGAACTCGTGGTCGGATACTTCTACAACTCAATATTTGATTTTTATTTCCATCACATGAGTAAGCTTGGAGATAAAAGGGTTCAAAGGTTTTTTGGTAGAAGTTCTATGGATTTTTCATTAGATTTGGCATTAGTTTTCATTGGATTTTCATATTTAGTGGTTGGACAATTTTTGCTTGTTTATTTCATTATTAAGTCAGATAATTCTCTATCTAGTATAATTTTGTGCCAGGTTTAATTCCAAATTCATTTGTCTTTTATATTTCACTCTGGGTCAACCAACATGGCCTCCACTTTTTGGAAACAAATTGTCCTCCGCTAAGATGGGCTTGACGCAGGCTAAATCGGCCTTGATAGTGGCTCACACTGGTTGGAACTAATCAGGATAACCAGTTTGTCTTGCTCCCCTGCTTAAAAAAAAAATTGCCATCCTGATCAGGATGGGGTTTGTACCTATCATACTAGCCTTGGTACCGGTTAATATTGATTAGAAGGGTTGGTACATCTTGATTCTGCATGCTTCATCGACTCAGCACCCATCCCCAGTGCCATTTTCACATCGTAACAATACAGTGCTGATGATACCATCCCCTTTTGGCAATCCATGGTGACAATGGCTCATTATAATCTAGGATTGATTTAAATGGAAGTCAAGATTGTATTCTTGAGTAGAAATTCGGACGGGAAAAATGTATGGGACAAGATGAAGGTTTTTAGGACAAAAACAACAACAATAAAGCCTACAAGCTTAAGAAATAATTGCATGAAGGAAAGCTTCAACGGGATGGGTGCTTAACATTCGAAAAAGCTATTCTTGGAAGGTAGGATTATGTTGTTTTCTGCTAGATTAACTTACAAGTCAGTCCTATTGTTGAAATGACTTAAATACGCCTATGTTTGTATTGTTATGTGATAATGCGGCTGAGGGTATGTTGGCCTTTTTTAGTATAATAATTTTGCACGTTTTTGGCACAATTGCGACAACAATCATTACATAATGTAAAGACAAAATACCGCCATTTGTATTATCAATTGGCCATGCAAAACATGTTTGGAACTTAGTTATTTCTCTTTTAAGTTGGTCTGGTGGGAGCACTAAACTCTGCTCATCTGCATAGTCCAATCTGGCTAATAATTAGATCATGGTGTATGCATACGAAAATCTGGGAAAAAATTCTCCATATTTTCGATATATGGTAACAAGGAAGTAATATAAATTTATTGAAAAATACTGAGATAAGATCATGATAATTTTTTTGAAAAATGAAAGATACTTGTAAAGCTTCCTCTGTGCTGAGAATTAGGTTTTGAGAGAGAAAACGTTGAAGGCCATGACCTGTATAGATCAAGAAGATCCATAAAAAAGGCTGAAAAATATCTGGCTTGTAAAATAGTCAACCTTATTCTACTCCCATATGTAGAGCATATAGTCTCTAATGTTGCATCTCCAAGTGTGATTAGTGCGGTAGGATGGTATGAGAGAATTTCTGTTTGCATGCTGGAAGTGCAATATGCCACAGTTTGCATTGGTCTGATGTTTGTTATGCTATAAGATTTGGAAACAAATATGAAAGTAACCTAGATTGTGCATTTGTTGGGATGATACCCTCTGGAGATCAAAGAATTTCAAACTGCGTTTCCAGCTAAAAGGGTGATAGCCGTGAGACTATAGTATACTCGGCTTTTGGTTATGCAACAGGCCTACATGATTGGAAATTAACATCTGGCCACATCATCTTATATGAAGGAAGTGCAACTTCTTGAGATGCAACTTTATAATAAACAAGGCTGTGCTTTTCAAGGTATGCATGAAACTTAGTATGTGTCTGCATTTCAGAAAAGCTTTTGTAGAGCAGATCAATGGACTCTTAAGATGCCTATAGCTCAAATAATGAAACACTCTATCTATATGCAGTATGATGATTAATTGGTTATTGCCATGGGGCCTTGATGCAAAGGGGTGAAAACAATTCTGATGGTAATGGTATAGTGTAACTCAAAGAAATCATGATGAACGATTTGACTTCTGAAGATATGCTTGTGGTTCCTTTGACTAAGAGGTATCATAGTAGACATGTTTGGACTTTGAAACATGCCCAGGTGATGGGACTCCAGGATGTGATGTTTGGTCTTTTGGATATATATGTACCTGTATGTATTTTGGCTTTGTTAAGCATCTTCTTAGGAAACACCGTTAAAGTGTTTATAGACCTTCATGTGCTATGTGTGTGATCTAAAGGGGCGAACTACCAGTTCCACATAGGCCATGTGCACAACTGAGACAGTTGAGGATATAATTTTTCCATATATTATGTCTATACTCTCCCTTGCTTCTGCAGCTTGTCATAATTAATGTGCATACATGTGAAAAAATGATATTGAAATGTTTGTGTGGTATTGGTTCTTGTGTTGCTGTGGTCGAAAACCATTTATAAGTCTAAAACATTCATATGTTGCTGTGGTCAGAAACCATTTACAAGTCTAAACAAATACAAAGTGGTGCATACCTATATATAAGATGAAGGGAAATCCATGTGACATGTAGAAGAAATGTACAACTAGTAATGAAGATATACAACTATCGTTTGGCCAAGTGGGGATGTTGCCATGGGTTGCCTAATTTGACCTATGAGCCCAAGCTCATGAATGGAGAATTTAGCATAAGCCAAATACTAAAAGACCAAAGCCACCTATATGTTTGCTCAGTTGTGCTCCTCAAAGATCCTTAGCTGCCTAAATTGGGAGTGGCTACCGGTATGGATGTAGGGAAGAGGATATTTCGGAAACACTTGAAATAAGGGAGCACTTAGGAAGTGGGTTCTTGTTCAAGTTTCTAGGCAGTTATAAAGAGGGTACATTGCCTTACCTGTTAGTTTCTTTCTACCAAGCAATGATCACACTGCTTGAGATCTCGTTGAATGACATTTCCAAGGAAAAAAATGGTTGCATAAAAAGAGAGACAAATATTGAATAGGCTTGCCCAAACTTCGAAAAATTAAGATCTCTCTTTTCTTCAATTTACTCAACCAACAATATTTTCCCGCTTAACATTGTTGACTTTTTGCTTATAGAACTCCTCCTGAGACCAACAGAATTGAGTTAAACGGGATCTTTAAAACATCCTTTTGGTTTTAATACGCTGAATCATTGATACACTAATTGATCTGTATTCAGTTAGGTGGGTAAGCTTTATGTACTGATACAATTTGTTTTGTTGGGAACTTCTAAACCAAAATTTCTTAAACCAAACTGATCTGGAATTTAGATTAGTTTTGAAGGCTGAAACTAGCATACAAGGTTAAATTCAATGAATATGAGGTTCTTTTTTCTTATTATTTGCAATTATTCATTTTCTTAGATGTTGGGAAGCACTTCCTTTACACTAGATTTGAATTTGCAAGTTTGAGAACATTTGGAATCAGTGTGTTGCTAGATTTCAAAGAGATCCAAAGGAAGTCAATTTTTTTCACATTGGTTTATCTACCCTCAAGCTCAGAATTCTTTCATTATATGTTATATTGGCCATGATATCAACATATAGGGCATTCTAAACATGACTTTTTCTTTTTTCAAAAAAAAAAAAGCCTTAATGTGAAACTACTACACAATACATCTAGAGGTCCTAAAGAATATAATGTGCTTTGGGAGGATGTCTATTATTTTTCATTCACTCATTCTTCTTTTCTTTATTTTGATCATTTCTTTAAATTTATTTTAGTTTTCAATTTAAATTGCCAAAATTAGAAGGGAACCATTTAAAATGCCTAAATTGCCGGAGCTGATTCATTCGATCCAGCTGGTGTCAAAATTGAAGCCAAGCATTCAAACCTTGTATACTGAGATTTGTGGGGTTGATCCTGTTTAACTCAACCCATCTCCATCAGTGGGCAGGTCAATCCTATTCACCCACATTCAACTGCATGACTGGCTTACAAACTTCCCCAGCCACATGTTTGTTTTGTAACCACATGCGTAGTCTACTTCGTTACATATCGGCATCTGTAAGACAGTTTCTGAGGAAACTAATTAAATTCCAACAGAAATTATATATTTGATACTTCACAGTATATACTTGTTTATTTTGGTGATAGCTTTACAATAACATTCCCATAGCAATAACCAATGTCCTCATGGTGCCACTCACGGCTGGTATGGTCACAATTGCATAACCCATATCCAACCCCAAAAATTGAAACATGTGGCTCATGCTGGCCTGCTTTTAGAAGACCTGCTTGGGTCTGAACCAAAATTTCTTGTCTTAAATTTGTATTGATAGGGGACACATTGATATATACATATATCAATTTATTTATGCCAGTCATGAAGATCTTAACTGACTTGTTTATGGAAGATACTGTTGCCATTGGTGCGCGACATCCAAAGCTTGCTTCAGGGATGCTTTTCCTTTGTGATTAGGCACATCTATCGGGAGGCGAACAGTGCTGCGGATTGGGTTGCCTCGTTTGTTGCTCACCATTTTTGTGGCATTTGGACGGATGCTTCCTGTTTACCTTTGTCTTTTCGAGATATTCTCCTTTTCTGATCTTTTGGGTTGTATTCATAATAGAGTTGTATGAAGCGACCGCCTTATCAAAAAAAGAAGAAGAAAGATACTATTGCCATTCACTTTTTAAGATTCTCCACATTATTTTATTGATTTTCTATTTTATGAGTGATCATGGAATATAAACATGTTTTGTTTGGTATGAATCAAAACATTTTTCCTTGGAACTGTGACAATCATTGGAAATCTATTTAACTTAGAGCTGTACCACTGACAAATAAATCTCCAGTAATTCATATTGAAGTTATTACTATTGGTTGGCTTGATATACAAGTTAGTATGATTTCTATAACGGATTTACCTTAAAAATATGAAGTGCAATAAGTTGTATATTGAGGTTTGCCCTTTTTTTTTCCCCGATTCTTGGCATTAATAAGGTGTATGCCATTAAAACAGTGATTCTCTATTGGTATTCTTAAAATGTACAGAGGAAGAAAATGAAAACAAATTTAAGGAAAGCATCTGCTTTCTTCTGATAAAAAAATGTGTTCATTCAATGGATGATGCCTAGAGAATTTGGAGTTTAGGAACTAGATATTGAATTCTACATCTTCTACTGAAGACCAAGAAGGCTTATCATTCTTGTTAAGGGGAAGGGATGGAAATATGTGCATCAGTGGTACTGCATTATGGTATAAAAGACTACATAATTATATTCCCACAAATTCTTTTTTCAAAATATATATGAATATCTTTGCTATTATTTAAGGAATTTGTTAGTCTGATGCAGCATATTCTGATGTTGATGTGCACCATATGGAAGCAAAATTGAATCCAACAGTTCCCATGAATCTTATTCATGAATCCCTTATTTGAGCACTTCTTGTGCCCTCTGCATCATGATGTGAGGCAAACAGTTTCCATCATTTAATGCTCTGCTGTCACAATGCTCGCAATTTTATTTCATTGTTGTCAGCACATTATGACAAGTGAATGAACCTGACATGTATATCCATCATAATTTGATATGCAGATCTGTCATAGGTGAATATCATTTTCTGGCTAAAACAATGCTAAGATTACTTCCAGTACTTCAAGAATAAATATCTTTACCTGGTTATCACATTTTGTCCGCAATTTGTATTTCATTTATCTGTATACCTGTTACCATAGGGACAACTTTTTATATCTTTTGCTCTATGCATTTTTAAGCTGGACTGCAGCTTTAGTAGCCCACTGGATAGGGTTCACCCAATAACTTGGCTTTACATTGTCTACATATATTATAGCTGTATTATTCTGGATATGTAGTGGCTTGTTTTGCTGAATATTGTTTACCAACTGTGACATTAAATTCAGGAGCTGTCAGAGCTTAAGAAGTCACTTAACACTGAGCTGGAGCAACTGAGATCAGTTAAGTCCGCTGAATCTTTTGCCTTATTTATTTCATGTATGTTATGCTAATTTTTCTTGTATTGGTGGCTATAGGACTTTCAGGAACTGAGGACCACACTTCAGAAGCAACAAGAGGATGTCACTGCTAGTTTAAGGAATTTGGGGGTAATCAACCTGTCTTTCAGACTCAATCAGGCAGTATATACTTGAGAAACCTGTTATGTTATGTTTTTATGGTGGCACATATAAAAAGCTTAGCGAGATTGCTTAACTTTTTATTAGCTAGATAGTTTTAAAATAAATTAAAGGCTAGGTGTTTGAAATTAATTACAAAATTGGAGCTATTTGTCTGCCATACTCTACCAAGCGGACCTATTCTTATGGGTTCATAGTGATCCAAATCGATTACATTGGATTCTTTTCAGTATAAATTACCACTTGCTAGAAGACAATATTGGCAACAATGGCAGTTATTTTTTGAGAATAGTGATAATGCCAATTCTTCAACCACTTATGTACATATGTGTAGATTAGGATGCCATACCCTTTGTTTGAGGTGAACAGTAGCTGTATCTTTGTATTTAGAAGTAAAATGTTACTTTTACCGTCCAGATGGAGGATGCACCTGCAAATTCCGAGGAGAGGGAGATTCAAGTCCACGAGGATAACTCAGAGAAATCACAGCCCAACTTAATGGACCATGCAACAGAAATCAATTCTTCAGATGGTCCTGTTGCATAATCTTCTCCTTGAGGCATTGTAAGAACATTTAGCAATGGGAGTAATATTAACTATTGGCCACTGTTAGGTAGCATGCCGATGTGTTAAATCTCTTTGGGAAAGAACTGAGAAACATCTGTCTGCATAAATATTAGTCTGTAACTCTTACTGTTGCATTTCTGAAGAATGCCTCATATTGCAGTACTGCACCCAGCATTTGGAGGATAGGTCAGCATATCTCCCAATATTTTTATTTTTTTGGTGTGTGTGTGTTGTATAGTTATGTGTTTGCTTTCATAGTTAATTATTTTGAGTTGCTACTCAAGCACAGGCTTTATGCCTTTCATTAGGTTAATGATAAGAGTTTGCTGCAGCGTGCTTGCTTCTCATACCTGTAAATGTGGAAATTAGCTTGCAATCAAGCAACTTCTTATATTCAAGACCACAGTATTGGTACATGTTGATGATTGATGAGATGATCCTTCGTGTGTGCATATGTGCGTGTTAAAAATAACCCTTAGTTTCTTTCAAAAGAATGGATCTTTCTAGATGCATTAAATTTGCTAGACCACTATATTACGAACTAACTCTTCTCCAGGCATGCAGACCTTTTATGACTTTCAGGTAGCTGAGCTAGGAGCGGTGTGGCCTATGGGGTCCATTAGTCCAGTGAAATCCACACATCTATGAAGGGCGGTAGTCTTGTTTTCTATTTCATTGTCCAAAGAGCTAATGGTCAAACATTTCAGGCAAGCTGTTATTGTGCCTCCTTTCATAACACAAAAACGTGATGTTTCTATTACAATTAATATGCGAACCTTTTCTTTCTGTAAGGCACTGGAAACTTGCATGGGTGTAACATGTAGTGCAACTCTAGCCCATGAAGGCTTGCTGATAGCTCAAAGAGGTTAGGTCTGGTTAGGGGCTAACCCATGCCTGACTTGCTTTTGAGACTACTCAATGCCTATTTGACCCAACTCATAGCGTGACCAATCAAACTTAGAAGAAGTGAGCTAGAATGGGGTTTGAGTTTGGTCAGGTCCCTATCTTCGGCACAACTTAGACTGGACATTAAATCAGGTTGATGTTTAACCACCAGAATTTCAACCCGGCATATATCTATATTGATCCAAACTAGACTTGGTATTGGTCGGGTTTGGGCGCATGTGATACACCTGAATGTTACCATGAATCATGTCACTCCTAAGCAGGTATAGCCCATTGTACGATTTATCAAAATACTATCATAGGCATGCTTGACTTCATGTGTTGACAGCAAAGATTCCATGATGGATGGCATTCTTGACACCTCTAAATATACATTTTACCTTGTGTCTATCTTTCTCCAGCTTGGATACATTTATCATGAAAGTGGTATACTTGATAATACCGTGGATATAATTTGGATAATTTAGATGTTTTATCAAAAGGACAAAAAAGGTTGAGATAATTTGAAAGTTGGCATTCTATATTAAAACAGATCAATAAGTACACAGACATTAGGGAGACAAATATTATGATGGCAGCACTACTGACATGTGTCTGTATCATGAGCACTGGCCAAGTACGTGGGGTTCATAAAGTTAAGCTTTATGAAGCTTTATCACGGGTTCCAGTTGCATGGTGTGCTCTGCAGAAGGGATGAATGATGGAGCAAAGTGACATTACCTAAAATGCCAGCAGCATAAAAATAGCATTCATCTTAAAAGGTTTCAGGCAAGGATATTGACTTGATTAAGTGCTCCATCCGCTAAGCTATTAGATAGACTTATCATGATACATATCTGGAGATTAGCTGATATAAAGTTTCAATCTATCCTTAGAAAGCGATGCTTGCACTTAACCATTATCATTCCTGACTTCATCTGTCTTCTGAATCAATGGCCCCATGGCAAGTAATTTGGATGGCATCCATTGATCTGATCATAATGTACTAATCTTGGAGCCTTGTGCTTTGTTCATTGGTGCATGCATGTCTCTCCCTGTGATCAAGACCTGTCATTCACCCTTTTTTGGGTATATAGCAAAAATTTGATGATGTTTTCAGGAAATGCACTTAGTTCTGGGCTCATTGATTTGGAGTCTTTATGATGGTGAAATGCACTCTACTTCCTAGTTTTCCTCATTCTAGGGTTCCATCGGAATGCTTCGTTCTAGGTCAAACAACCGCAATGACTAGCACTGGTCCACCATGGTAACTGATACTTTTGAAGAACTTGTTTGCATAAATATATACTTATATACCTAAACTTTACAGACAGTTCACATGCTGCAATGTAGTCAATTGCTGTAACGAAAGCAAGTTAAGCTGTAGCAACCAGAGTAGCTGGAAATATCCACTAGAAAGCTACACTTTTGCAACTGGAGTCACTTATTGTGACTCCATGCTCCTGACACTCAACCAAAATCTTCCATTACTGAAGGCTGAACAAGCTCCAGTCTTTGTTGTGTGGGCAGGCAGCCACAATCTATGCAGGGCAAAGTATTCTTTTCCAACATGCCCTTTTGCAACCAGATTAAAAATTCAAAATGTTGAGGTGTAAAGTATGTTGGATACTTTGGTAAAGTGCAATATGCAACCAAACAGTCTTCTGGGATAATAACTCCCCAAGCTTTTTACCTCCATTTCTCAGTTCTTTTATCACTCTGGTCCGCTAATCAACAAATCCAATCTCTTTGCACTCCAACTTTTAAGCAGTTCACTGAAATAATATATAAAATTGGAGCACCATTCAATTTAAAAGAAAACTCCTTGAAGCTCCCATTCTATTGGACAATTAATCAGTATTCTTTGGCAACTAGGCTTTTTCAGTGCCTTTTCTAAGTGTTGGTGGTGCTTCTAAGTATCTAACTAACATTGGATTTAAGCATACACTAGCAGAAAATAAGCTTGGGTTAGGCATTTGAGAAAGAATCATTGAAAACAGCAAAATTCTCTTCTTTTTTCATAAAAGTAAGCTCTAAAGCCAAACAAACAGAATCTTGTTATGTGTGACCTATGATGTTTGGTGGTTTCTTTTGCTTTACATTGCTCCTTTCCATCCAAACTTTGATCCCAAAATTTGCCACCATCAGAAAGCCTATCAAATCTTGCCTTCCTGCTAAAATGCCCATCTTCTATATTAGCACTGAGCCTTTTTCTCAAAAGCATATGAGCCTTGTACCTAGACCTTCGATTAACGCCAAGCTTATCATCTTGGTCACATATTTTACTTAACGAAAGGATGGGCAAAGCTGACGGTGACAGGACAACAGGAGGATCACCGTCATCAGATCACGAGGATTACCATCAGATCACATGAGAAGGGTGGTCATTCCAGTAGATATGATCCATGTACCTCAGTTTCTGGTTCCCTCTCTCTCTCTCTCTCTCTCTCTCTCTCTCTTCCACACACACACACACACAAAGGTGTGTACTGTGAAGTCACCTCTCATTCTTCCATTGGCCAGCTCAAACCACAGAACATTGAATGGAACCAAGAGGTGATGACAAAGATCCAATCTCCCTCACCTGCTTGAAAGGAGTACCACTTCGATATGACAATTGAGTTCCATTATTCCTTTTGTTTTGTCTTTATAGTAGAAGATCAGTAGGCTAAAGGGTTGGTGAGGCAATTATGAACAAAACTCATTAGTAAGTTAAAAGACCACCCACCATCTGCCTCCTTCCTTGTGTTCTGCCAGAGAAGTAAATGCACTAGCCCTGGCTCTTCCAATACTCCTAAAGAAAATAGAGATGGAAAAAGAGAGCTTTTAATGGGTGTAAGAGAAGAAGCTAAAGATATATATTAAAAAAAAAGAACTTTCAAAAGTTTCAAACGCCCAGGTTTTTTCCTTTGCTTTCCTTCCGAAATAGCTGATGCCAGCCATTAATTGCAGAGAGGACTGAGTAGAAATGGGCAGCTTTGTTCAGCATAGTTTGGCTCTTACAATTACATCACCCATGATGGAATTGATTCTCCTCTTTCTGATTCCAAAAAGTACATTCTGTTCCTGAATAGTTTGATCATAATGGTGCATGTGATCATGGGGCATCATAATTTACTATCAGGCTATTTTTTCGTCAGGATAAAACAACTGATTTATTGTACTCCCACCCACCATGTCCTTGGCTCAAAATTCGTTTTATTTTAAATTCTTTATTCCAACCGTCTTTAAAATAATAAATATATATTAATATATTATTTTTTCTCGTTTTTCTTTTAAACAAGAGAAGAAGCAGGAGGTTGCTAGCACCATATCATGGAAGAAATGAAATGATGGAAGTAATTTATGTAATGTTGATTTTTCTTTTCTTTCCTCCTCTTTTTCTTTTTTACTTCATATAATATCCTAAACAGTTTTATCTTCATAAACAAATTCTTCACTTTCTATATCCAAAAAGTTCATAAGAAGTCTAAAATATTTTCAGAGCTTCTATAAGAAACAGCTGCCCAAGAGTTCTCTTCGTCGACCCATTTGTTCAACAATTTAAGTGCCGGAATTTGAGATGGATGTGAAAGAAAGTAGGATAGTTGTGATTCTACCTCTGATTAAAAATAATTTTAATAGCATATATATTGATATATATCAACTATTGAGAGATCCGCTTCTTTTGTTTCTTTTCCTTAAGAAATTATCTGAGTGTATGTAATTTTAAAAAATGGGAATAGCTATAAGATGCGAAGAGTGATGTATGTGGAGGAGAGACCTTTGGTCTCCTTTTCCTTAAAAGATAGAGATTTTGTGTTTGAAAACTCAAAATGTCGGGCATCGCACTGAAGTTGATCCCAAGATTTCTGTGTTATTTAACTGATCCACAGTGATACCACCTGCACCTGGACACCAAGCTAAACTAATATTTGATGATATATGTTTCATGAAACAATACTTGTTGCATTTTAAAGATTTTACTGAAGAAAATTAGTTGAGTTTGACCATCTAGAAACAAAACATATTGTAATTTTAAAATTTGGTAAAAAACATAAATGTTCTTGGGAACATGTAACATCATATTGTCTCTAATATTAACAATTAGGAGAGATTGGGATATAAGCTTTTCTCAGCGAACGTTAATTACTAGAATTTGAGGGATTTAGCTATAAAAATGAATATTGCTGGTAGATTATATATATATATATATAATTACTAGAATTTGAGGGATTTAGCTATAAAAATGAATATTGCTGGTAGATTATATATATATATATATATATATATATATATATATATATATAATAAAGTAAGTTATAATGTGGCCGTTGGCCGTTTGTTTTTATTAGAACTCATTTCTCTTGTCCTTGCCTAATAGGTTGCTAAGAATTTCCAACTTTATCATATAACTATGAGACATAGTCACACAGAATCCTCTCAAAAATTAGTTACATAAAAATAGAATACTACAGATCAGGAGTGGTAATGAGAAAGTGGTAGTGACAACATTAATCACTTGTAAAACGAATGCAATGTGCGTCATGCCTTTTTCTGTTTTTCACGCTGATGATCAACAAACACATCCAAGCAAAAAAAAAAAAAAAAAAATCAGCCTCATTATGAATCGAAGTCTTGGTGGCTCCCAAGATCACAATCCAAACTAAGGAATTGGACATGCCATCATCATCTGATGATGATATGAGTGGATATTTTGAACATGAGACCTACCATCCAAATCTAAAGTGTACTCTCCTATCATTTTGCTGCTCCTAATCTTTGCTTCCTCAAGCCATGAGATGCCATCATCAGCCCTCCATATCTGGAGGGCATTTCTGTCCTGAGACCTCCTCCTCCACTCTCTATTCTCTTAAGCGAGTGCCATACGGCTCCCTCCCACAATACCCACCAACAATATACCAACATATTCCCCCACTCTCCTCTCTTTCCTCTCCCCTTCCCTTCCTTTTCTCTCTCTTTACATTCCCCTCTCCCTCTCCTCTCTTCACCTGTCTTCATTCCCTTCTCTCTCCCCACTTCCATCTTCTCTTTACTTCGCTCTTTCTCTCATGGCCTCACCTGAAGAAGGTCCAGAACCACTAAAATATCAGGTAGTTCTGAACTCTCTATCCTCTGTTTTTACTCTGTTGTGCTCTGTTTCTTTCAAAGAAAAGTTCCATTTGAGAACAAGGTTCAAGGAAATGGTTTTGTGGTGCTCCAGACTTTGACCTTGAAGGTCTCCATCCACTGCGAAGGCTGTAAGAAGAAAGTGAAGAAGGTCCTCCATAGCATCGAAGGTAAACCCTATCAGTTTAGGCTTCCTCTCTTCTGCTTTGTGCTGGAGTTTCCTTCACCAAGATTGTATTTTTATGGAGTTTTCTTCTCCAAGATTGGATTTTTATTGGGTTTTCTTGGAAATTTCTCAGGTGTCTATAAGACTACCGTTGATTCCCAGCAGCAGAAGGTGATCGTCATAGGGAACGTTGAGGCGGACACGCTCATCAAGAAGCTCCTCAAGACCGGGAAGCACGCCGAGCTCTGGCCGGAGAAGAAGCCCAACAACCCCGGCGGCGGCGGCGGCGGCGGTGGCAAGAAGAACAAGAACAAGAACAAGGCCTCAGGCAAACCAAACGAGCCGTCGGAAAACCCGGAGAGCAATCAGACCCCCTCCGGCGATGATTCTCCCCCGGACTCCTCTGCCAATGCCGACGGCAATGCCCCGAATATCGGTGGCAAGGATTCTCCAAAGGCCGACAACAAGGAGACTGGGAACTCCCCACCATCTGACAAACAGAACGGCGGCGGCGGCGGCGCCCCCGCCCCCGCCCCCGGCGGCGGCGGTGGCGGTGGTAAGAAGAAAGGGAAGAAGGGTCAGAAGGAGAACAGTGGCGGCGGCGGTGGCGGTGGCGGTGGCGGTGGAGGTGAAGGTCCAGGAGTCTCAGAAGGGATGGGCGGCAAACCAGGCAGCGGCGGTGGCAGCGTAGTGAGCTTGCCGGCGTTCAGTTATGGAGTCTACCCGACGTCGCAGCCGCCGGCCTATGTAGTGAGCTACAGCACTGTGCAGCCGAGTGCAAGCTATGGCGGTGCCTACTACCCGATGCCCATGAATCAGAGCAGCTACTTCTATTCCACTGCGACGCCAGGTTCGTGTTATATCTTCAGTGATGAGAATGCCAATGCCTGTAGAATCATGTGAGGAAGATGATGGCGGCGGCGGCGGCTTCTGATCAATTTTATGTAGTCCTTTTGTTTCTCTTGGTGTAGTGTAATTTGAAGTAGTTGTAGGTGTTAAAAGACTGAAGGTATGAATTAATGAATGTGAGAGTACTTAAGCTTATACTACTTGTATAAGTGAATGGTGGGAGGTAATGCGAGTCTGAAGCTTATGCTGCTTGTATTAGGTGTAATGGTGGAAGGTGGAGGTGAAGACTGTAGTTTGGATGATTTTTGTAGCTTTTTAACTGTGTAAATGGTGGAAAAGATGAGAAAGTTGAGGTGTTGCTTTTTGTTGTTTTTTGTATTGTGGTGGTTGCATGAAACAAAGGCGACATCTTGTTAGAGTGTTGAACTTGTTCTACTTGTATGGTGGAAAGTGGAGGTGAAGGTTGTAGTTCAGATGATTTTTCAGCTTTTTTTTTTATTGTGTAAATGATTGAAAGATGGGATCAATTTGAGGTGTTGTTGCTCTTTGTTGTTTTTCTTTAGGTGGTAGTTGCACGAAGCAAAGGTGACATCTTGTTAAGAGTGTTAAACTTGTACTGCTTCTATAAGTGTGGTGGTGGAAAGTGGCGATGAATATTGTAGTGTGGATGATTTTTGTGGCTCTTTAACTGTGTAAATGGTGGAAAAGATGGGAAAAAGTTGAAAGGTTGTTGCTTTTTGTTGTTTTCCATTAACTGATGGTTACATGAAGCAGATGTGACATATTGTTTGGGTTAGGGTTTCCCCCCTTTGTTAGGGGTGAGTGAGGGACAATAATCTCGAAATGGGTTCATGGAGGATTTACATTTCTCTTGAGCTGTGTAATTTCTTTCTAGGACTGCTAGATCTGTGGCTGTACATGGCAGCATTTTTTTATCTACATGCTGCATGTGTGGCATTTGATTCATGTAGAGCTCTGGTTTTGAAGAGATTGCGTGTACACACAGAACACTTTAGCATACTTCTCATTTTCTTTTTCTGATTGAAAAATTTAAATGTAAAAGCAAGTGTATTTGTCTGAGATTAAAGTAACCTTCTCTCAGGATGAGGATATACTTATTTCTTCATCTTCTAAGAGGAAATTAGAATAACAAGAAAGGGATGAAGATCAGAACTATATACTGACTTCTAAGCAACAACTTCTTCTCATAGCAAGGGTTATGTGTGCTGCATGCTCGATTTGACAAAATATAACTTTGGCTAAGGATATCCTTGTGAGTTGTGAAGTTTGTTCTAACTTTTTGGTATATACCATCTAAGGAATTTTATTTGAATATAGATATTTAGGATCTTGTCATGTTGATATTATTAATTTCAAATCTTGTTTATACTCTATTTTTTGAAATCACAGTTTTCTCCAATTTATTTATAAAAGATGAGTAATTAAAAAAGTCCACTTGTTTATAAATTCCCTGAGCTAATCAGAATCGATCAAGTAATTTATGAATATTTGGTAGTTCATCAAGAGTGCAAATCATTTACAAATACTCCATGCATGAACTGCTTGTGCATTCATATATCGAAATTTTTTTCCCCTTGAAATTTGCTTATTGATGTTAATATAGGTGTTTGTAGTTCTTTCTACAGTTTCTTTTCCTTTTTAGTTCTTAAATTCTTTCCCACCAGCCTATTGATTTGTGGATGTCAAACTTGTCACTATTCATTATCACCAGGTAGTACCATACTCTTTTCTCACATAATAATGTGGATTTACTCCACAACACCCCCTCCCCACCCCCCCCCTCTCTCTCCCTCTGTGTGTATGTGTTTTTGTGGCCCCCACTCCTTTTATATAATTTAAAGCATCTTATCTCAAATTGCTCCTCCTCCCCCCCCCCCTCTCTCTCCCTCTGTGTGTATGTGTTTTTGTGGCCCCCACTCCTTTTATATAATTTAAAGCATCTTATCTCAAATTGCTTAGAAGAATTTGAATGGTGGTTAGAAGAATGTGAATGACATAAAGCGAATTCCATCTATTTATGTGAAATGCTACAGAAATATTCCTTAAGTCAATAATGAAGACAAACACCAGAGGCTAAGCTTCTTGGGTGAAGTGGGATTTTAACTGCATGTCTTGCATCAACTGATAATAGAAAAGTTGGTCAGATAAAAAAGAGGAGGATATAAAAAAAGCCTCTTCACTGTCAGTGGACTCCACTCCTTTCAAGACACGTGCTAAACCTCATAGTGGAGAGCTAGCTCTCTTATCATGGCCCAGTTTGACCGTGTTGACCCTTTCTTTTGACAAAGTTGACTGGCTGTATAAAGGTGCTCTGGCCTCTTGGGGTTGTTCATTCTAGCCAGTAGCCAGGATGGTCAGGTGAGGTGACCCAAGTCTATAATTTACATTGAGCCCCCAAACGAAATAAAGGAAAGGGGGGGGGAAGAAGGATTGAAATAAGGTACTTGGCTACACATTTCCACCCAAGCCTCCTTTTCTTTTATTTTGCTTCCTTGCATTTTTTTTTTTTTTTTTGGTAGTTCGAATCTCCAATGAGTGGCTTAGATTGATATGGTGGAGACCATAATGGATTCCTTAATAATTACGAGTATCATTTGATCTTTGAATGCATTATTTTATGCAACTCACATATAGTGCTTATTTAATGTAGATGTTAATTATATATTTGCAACTATTAACTCAACGTGCAATAGTAAAATTTTAGTTTGAAATGCATTAAGAATTATTTTAATGTATTTATCATAAATAAGAGTAGATTTATTTCTCTCTATTCGGATGGAAGTGTTTCATGGTGAATGAGGGCTTATATAAGTTTTAGGAAATATTATATTTTGACCTCCCTCAACTTTCAATATTTGCATGGGCACTCTCTCTTCTTTGAAAAGTTTTAATTGACCCTATTAACTTTTAATTTAACTCGATATTACTTTTCCCCTCATTTACTCATGATTAGTGTGAGGGTTTAAGGTCTACTTCTTCCATCCTTTATCCTTCTCCTTTGGCAAGTAGGAGGTGGTGGTAACATCGATAGTGATGTCCCAGGAGAGGGCTCGATCGATGTTGAACTGCTTCATCGTGTTAAGCACGAGGAGAGCGGCACCCCTACCTCCTCTCCAAGTATGAGACCCTTACCAAAGGCCAACAAATGATAGAGTAAGATCCTTTGCGAGATTGAATCAAAATTGCCATGATCTAAAATGAGGGGCTCAACAAGCATTGTCAACATAACCTCAAGGATATGATCAAGAAGCTTCTTCGCGAGTGTGTCAAATGGGAGCATCTCATCATCAGCTCCATGGCTCCAACTACACCAAGAACTCTACCTAGAGCTTTATAACTCTAGCTTCGCCAAGCTCCTCTATGTAATTGTTCGCATGAAACCAAACAAATTCTAAACTGGTCTCGGACAAATGAGGCTTCTTTTTGTTAGGACAAGGGTATATTAAAAATTCTAAAAAATTTTAGGACTCGCATGATGTTAAGGTGAGTTTTTTTAACAAGCCTAATTGACAAGGGCAAACAGGAAGGTTAAATTGCAATGAAGATCGAATTGAGGGATCTAATTAAAACTTTTTAAAGAAAAGGGCCTGTCTGTGCAAATAGCGGAAAGTTGAGAGGGACAAAGTGTAGGTTTCCTAAATTTTATGTAATCACTCGATCTTGGGTTTTTGATGTCCTCTTGTTGCATTTCCCTTTGCCTATGTTAAACATCATGTTCAAATGTCACTTTCCAAGAATATGGTACCACATATGGATAAGATGGTGGCTATTTGAACAAGCAACATTATTGATGGCAAAATGAATGCAAGCAGAGAAACTTTTATGCATGTCCAGAGTTGAGCCTGGCATTCAAAGATCTTGGACTCTCTATAGGTGTAAACTTCATTAAATCAACTGGGAACTACTGCAAATTATACATTCACCTATTCATGCATTTAAAGCTTTGCTTTTTCACTAGGCCATGGGGTGTCATTGACAAAACAATAGGAGACCAAATAGGCTATCCTACTTGTGTCCCACGTTTGGGTCAACTTAGCAGTCCTCTTCTTTGTTATTTTTCGCTATAAAACATTAATATGTAGGTTTTTGGCTTGGTAGGTGCAAGTAATTTCCAAAAATTTGTATCACAACCCATTCATGTCTAGCCCACTGGAGTTAATGCAACTTCTTAAATATGAGGGCATGGAAAGAGAGGCTTACATGCATTAGAAAGTGGGACCTTTTATTCCTCCATTTGAACAAGTTTGATGAGGTTCACATGGGAACCTTTCCCTGTCAAAGTTTTCCACCATAGACCACAATCTCACCCTCTATCTCTCTCTAGAAACTTGGAGGAATATAAAGATGAAGGATGAGGGTGTTGTGATATCTGAGTGATGGTAGCTATTCCCATCACAAATTGTTGTTAGTATCATTTGTGGCATCTCTCTACCAGGGAAAAAAGATGTCCACTTTCTACTGTTGCCACTAGGCTACCTATTCCTTTATTTTACACTCTTTGGAGGACAATGCCAATGGCATCCATCATATGCCCCCCACCCAAAGTCCTTTGAGATATCTCTTCATCAGCTCAACCAATGGGGCCACTTGGGTATTCTTTGGTACACCTCAGCTCAAATCTGCAGATCTTGTCCCCCGTCCGGCCGAGATCTCGATATGTTCTACAGGGCAATACGAACAGGCTAAGATTACATTGAAGAACAATGGTAATGTTCTCCTTAAGAGGCATTGAGACATATTTCTAGGGAAAAAAAAAATCAACTGCTGGTGATGCTTTTCCTTAGGAATCTGGCATGGGAATTTGTTGGCATCATTCAAAAGACAAGGACGATTTGCAAAGAGATTTGTTGGGCCCATGAGAAGGTAGAGACACTTGAATACATAAATAAATTTAAGAATCTTAACTGGCAGTGAGTGCTTGGCTTCTATTCATCAATGTAGATCTACCTCATAGCATGATGCATTATCATCCATCTTGATATGAGAGGGAGATCCAATTTGAAGACTTGACATAAGAATTGCAGGGTTATCCACACCAAGCAGCAGTTAGGATGTAGCAATCACAATGGAATGTTCCATGACAATATATGAGTTCCATCCAATCCTATCAACTAAAAGAACAAAGAATATTGCTATCGCCTACAAGGCATTTTTTGCAAGGCATCATAAATTAAGATGTGGTCCACTTGAATCAATATTAGTAACTGTAAGAACAAAGGTAGGTAAGAACAACATCAAATCCTCTAAAAACGGCATGTCGATCAACTACTCAGAAGATCTTTGATTACCCAATAATCAATTCAAGAGCAGAAGGGATCATGAATTTGTAGCACAATTACCCAGGGTCCTGTGGACCAGAACATCTTTATGGAGCTGGAAAGCCTGATGCTCTGTGCAAATAGACAATGAGGCAGCGAAAGATGACAAGAACCAGAAATCCAGCTAATCATGCATGGACAATCTTAGATGCTGTCGAAAAACTTGAATTTCCAAGAACTTGATGATTGTTGATGTGTTGATTCAGCCAATGTTCCATGTTCGATGTTCGGTGCAAAGGAGAATCGCAACGGCAATCACTTCATCATGGTGTATGTCCATCAACTCTTCAAGACTTAACCCTGCAGCCAGCCAGATGCAGGGATTGGGAAATCTACACAAACCAAGTAGAAAACTCAATTAACTATACATTTAAGTGCTTAGTGAAAAGGATAAAAGCTAATTGAGTCATGAGTTTAAGAAGTGGTCTCAAGATTGAGCAGAATCTAATGAGAACATATCAGGAACTCAATCAAAATGTCTCTTTTTTTTTTTTTGTTAAATTCACTGGAAGTAGGTGGCCAGGAAACACACATTCTCTCTTTAAAATTATTAATGGTGAATCCCCACAATCATTTATCACTGAATTTATTACATCTGTTCAACTGAAGACTAACAGAAAAAGACAAGTAATATCACAAAACCAACCAAGAATTGCAGACTACAGGAAGGGTGAGTACACAGAAAAACTGTGCAGCCTGGACCATTAAATGATCCAAGCACGTTATTGCAAGCAAAAGACAATAGCATGATACATTACTTGACAGTTCATCAGGTTGAAAAATGAGGCAATGTGAAGAAAAAAGACTGATTAATTTCATCCATGAAATTGTTGTGATTCCACGGAGGCTTTTGAACGTTCCAGAATCCATCTTCATCTTCCCAAACCAACAGTGATCAAATGACTACACGTCAACATTTTCATTTTGATAAGATTAGTCTCTCTCTCTCTCTCTCTCTCTCTCTCTCTCTCTCGCTCATCGAGTCGTAAACATCTTGGGCTAGTCCTCTTCTTCTCCAAAGCTTAAACTACCTCAACTGAGTATTATCAACCTAAACCTTTTTTGGTTGGTCCTATTAGCCCGACAGCCCGGGTCGGAGATGCGGCACACGGCTGCACATCCTTAGGATTTGATCCCATGGGACACTCAAACTCTATCCTTTTTCCTTTAATCATTTATATCATTTTTAACTTAGGCAACGGTAAATTACCCTTATACATTAATTCAAAGAATAATTTATAATTATTTAATAATAATGAAAAAATTTAATCAATTTCTCTATAAAAATATTAATCATAAATCTTTTAATCCTTAAGCTCCCCACTAAAATCAAGTTCCGTTTATTCTGAACATCTGAAAGAAAAGATATAATGAGCTTTATGAGTCCAGTAAATTACCAGAACCTCTAGTTCAGTTAAATATTTTATATATAAAAAAAAAAATTTTAGATTACATGACTTTTCATAAAAATATTTTAATGAGTATAAAAGCATACCATAACAATAAAATTGAAATACATATTTGTTCGAAATAAAATTTTTCAAATAATCAAAGATCGACTTTTCACTTTTACTCTCCTAGTCTCTTTGACTATGATCACGATTGGCCCATCGCTAGCATTAAAAGAGATTAGATTTTGACTACAATATGCTGTTTGTTGGTCATGCACTAGTGATTGCCTCGTTGGAGGTCCGAAATGAAAACTAGCTCTAATATCGTATGGAGAAATATGCTCTCAACAGTACATACCAACGACCCGTCTTATCTGACTAGGCCCAAAAGTAAAACTAGTTTCTGACTACAATACATTGTCAGCTGGCATACATCGGTAATTGCCCCATGGGAGGTTTAGAAGGAGATTAGATCCTATCTCCATATAAACATAGTCAGATTAGAGAGTAGTAAAACCAACACGTAACACTTTTTGATGCAACGAAATATAATTCATGTCCAAGTATATCATATATATCCGATCCAATATTTTACAAACCATTTTTATGTAGATCACATAATATACTCAATTTAAACAAATTATCATAGCAATAAGTAGATTTTCAAATTAAATCATGTGTATAGCAAACACACTAAAGGTAGAGGTAACTTGTCATGTTTGTCCTAAATTTTTATGATATTTTACCAACCAGGAGTATTAATCAAAACCTAAAATAATTAAGCATCCTATTAGACTTCTAAACAAAAGATAGTCAAATTTACACTATTGAATTTTGTTTAACATTCAAGGTCTCAATCAATCTTAAGATCTAAATATTTATCAAATATAGGTCTTTAGGTGGAAATCATGGTTACTTGTATGTGACGGATTTGGTTGTGATCAAATCCTATCACTCTCCAGATTTACGATCCCATCGGATCAATTAAAATTTTTAATTTAGATCTAATTTTATAAATTAAAAAAAATTATAAATTTAGGTTCGATCTGGATTAATTGAAATAGAAAGGAGAGAGAGAGGGTGACTTGAGTTGGATAAGATTAGAGTCTGAGTCTGATTCATTAATGATCATGATATTCAATGTAAGAATCAGATGAGAGAGAATAATTTGAATTTATAATAAATAATAAATAAAAAAATAGAAAGAAAAGAAAGAAAATTAGAAGAAGAAGATAAAAATGAGAGAAGGAGAAGAGGGAAAGAAAAAGGAAAGAGGAGAGAAGAGGGAGATGAGGGGCTTTGCGGTTGGTGGATGAGGCAGTGGCCAAACCAAAGAAAACACTCAGAATCGAGTGTTTGATCAGCTAGAAATGGGAAAATTAGGCTCCAATCAAGGAAAATAATGGAGGGTGAGGAAAGAAGACTCACTGGCGATCAACAGAGGCGGCAAATCTTAATCGACAAAAGTGAGCTTCGATGGTTCAAAAGGCAAGAAACCAAATTAAAACAGAGCAAGAGAGAGAGAGGGGCAAGAGAAAGAGAGAGAAATGGGGGTTTTGGGTAGCCAAACTTGGGCTAAGACGGCTCGTTAGCTGTTAGAGAAGAAGAAGGAATGGAAGAGAAATGAGAGTGCTCGATGATGCCAATTGCAGGGGAGGAGGTAGGATACGGCCACAAAAAGATAAGTCTGGCCTAACACTGACTGTTCGTCGGTTGCATTGGCCTCCAACGGCCTCGACAAATTGTAATAGTCCGGAGATCTCACACCGGCCATCGTTGGGTAGTTTTATCATCAAATGATGGGGATTGGGCAAGGAATCGAGATCCCCCTTGTTTTGATCCTAATTTTTTCTTTTTTATTCAAAATTCGAATTGAAGCCGGTAATGAGTTTGCCCATCTCAATTCAAAGCTGGCCAGGTGATCGGGTTTCAAAATTTCCAAGATTCTATCTTATATTGGTACCAATTTATTACTATATTGTTTTGCCTGGTACAAAGCTGGTTGGGCATACCAATACTTAGCATGCCCTTAATACCACAAACCAATATAATATGGTATAATTGGTATGCACCAGAACCAAATGGTACGATACCTCTTGGTCTAAACTATAAAGTATAACTTGAGTGACTGAACCTAATTACCTAAATCCTGTAACAGATACCAAAATCTGAACCCAAACAATTTCTCGTCACTCTGCCCTTTTTCATCCACATCCATCCCAATGCAAATCCATCACCAAAACCAAAATGTGAATCTCCGTTAGTGCAATACTTGTTCATCACCAAGCTAAATATGAGTTTTATTTGGCCAGCCAACACCATGCTCCACTACAAACCAACCGGCCAAGGCCAATTAATCTCAACCCATGAAACCACACCTTAACAGCCAAACCCATCTAGAGTTCCAACTAGGTGAGCCCGGCCTTTCATGAATCCATCATGACAAAAGCCCGAGAATTGCGATCAGAATAACAACAAGGCACCTTAAAGCCACTTTATAGCCACTCTACACGTGCCATTCTGTCACCAATGTAGAAGCCAACCGGTACACCGCATTCAGTTATCTACCCCCTTAATTATGTCTGTGAATACGTCCCGTTCTCATGTTGGAGGGGGTTGAAAGAAACCAGGTGAAACTTTTTAAGATAGACTTTCAGACTTAATCAAGCTTAAATATTTTCTCCTCATCTTCAGTGGCTCAAAGCCTTAGACATTTGCAATTGACGAGTCGATCCGAAATCCCTAGCCACCTTCCTTCCAATGCCCAGACCCATTCTTAGCTTCTTAAAGCCACATTTAGCTTTTCTTTCTCAAGCATTACAACGGTAGTTTTACCCCAACCAAGATTCGTAAGCTAGACCTCCCCACAAGGGGGAATCCTTTGGGAGAGGGGTGCCAACCAGATGAGTCAACAATGTTTAGCAAAACATTTAAGGTGTGTTTGGTTAGGGGGAGTTAGACTCTGAAATGGGAATAGGAAGGGATGGCTTCTATTCTAGCTACTGCAGTGAGTTTTGTTCCCATTCTAATTTCACCCCAATGCTTCAAAATTTAATCTCTATTTTTTTTAATATTTAAATTTGATTTCGATTTCAATCATGAACCAAATACTTGAGGGGATATGATAATTCCGATATCCATTCTAGCATATTCTGATTCCGATTCTAATTGCGAACTAAACACACTCATAGCTCTTTCTTTCTACTTATAAATCAATCTGCTAGTTTCTTTTGTGTCCCTAACCTAGATATGATGCAAAATTATAATTAACTCTTAAGAAAAGCAACAAGCCGTTGTTACCAAAAGTAGGCACATCTAACCTTACAATTTAAGCTGTTTTTATAGATATCTATTTTCATTAGACAAATTATTTTCGATACAGCGCTCTATATTTAAGAACAAAAAATTTTATAATGTAGTTGGAAAATTTTGTCCCTAAGTTTAAGTATGAGATGGGCAATGCACATTTACTACATACTAGATGCATGTTTATTGAATATTTGATTTGTATATTTTGAATATCCTATGCTTATTTGTTTAGGCTACCGCACCTTTGTACATAAAATTTTTGAAGGTCATGATTTCGGTCATCTCAGTAGATGGCCAACATTAAAATGTATAAAATCTTGGTTCATCTCTATCAACATAAAAAAATAGTGAATTTTAGCATAAAGATATCAAAATCTTGGCTAAGAAGGTACATTCAAAATTGACAATCATATTAAGATACTAAATTTAAAATTTATATTTAAAATATTTAAAAATATAGGAATGATTAAAAATATAGTTAATAAGTTAGTATCATACCAACGGATATTTTACGGTCCCTTGATTTATATCGATGAGATACTCGAGATATATGATATGTTGTATCAGAAGGTGTCTAACATTGATGCAAATCGAGATCTAGACATATAAATGAGTTGAAGATGAGCAATTCAGCTGGGTTATTTTTTAAGTTGAGCTCAAATAAGCACATTCAATTTTAAGCCGAATATGAATTATTTATATAGGAGGAGCTTAAAGTTTTCAAAAACTTTATTTATATAATTTGAATTAATAATCTTAATTATATCGTAATATTATGATTAAAATATATTCGATTATATATAATAATCTGTATAATTTATAATAAATAAATAAAAAAAATTATAAGTAAATAATAATTGAAATTATACACTACTTATATATTTATATCTCGAGCTAAATACAGCTAAACTTGGATGAGCTAAGCGTATCTCTAACTTGACTCGTTTGCCACTAAAGCAAACTGAGCTCCAACGAATCCTCCCAAAATTATTAATTAAGTAGATTTCCAAGCAAAGTCCACGCAGAGCAAAGTGCATCCGGTTCATGTCCAACCGAGCCGCCAGGGTCCGATCTTTTTCACCGCAAACTCCTCGATACTCCACCGCCCACCCGTGGCTCCTGCTCACTGATCTCTCTTCTCTCCTCTTCCTCTCGTCGGCGTCAATGGCGACGATCATCGACGGCAAGGCGATCGCCCAAACCATCCGAAACGAGATCGCCAGCGAAGTCCGATCCCTCTCCCAGAACTACAACAAGGTACAATCCCAGAACCCTCAGATCCCACCTCAATCCCTCCAATTTGTCGATCGAATTTGAGGTTTTTAGGTCGTAGATGATGGGATTTTGGTCGGGATTGGATTCTCAGGTGCCGGGTCTGGCGGTGGTGATCGTGGGGACGCGGAAGGACTCGCAGAGCTACGTGAGCATGAAGCGCAAGGCCTGCGCGGAGGTGGGCATCCGGTCCTTCGATCTCGATCTCCCTGAGGATATCTCCGAGGCCGACCTCATCGAGAAGGTCCACCAGTTGAACGCCGATGCCGATGTCCATGGTTCGCCCCTCCCCCCAAGATTCCTCCTTTTTTTGGCTTCATAATGTTGGTCTAGTGGTTCATGTACTTTCATTCAGCAATGACAGCTCAACTATAAGAAATTTGGTTCTTTTTTGTGCGCATGTTGCTTTTGTTGGTTCTTTTTGTTGTATTCCTAATGTAATGAGTAGGAGATATGAATGAGGAGTTCATCAAAAGAAGAAACATGTCAACTTGTTAATTGGTCGAGTTCCACTGAGGTGCAGTTTAGTTAATTTTAGCTCTTCTAGTTTGAGTATCGATTTACTTGAAGATTGTGCAGTAGTGGAGAATCACCAGATCAATTGTGGACGAGCTGAGTCACCTTGGGTAGGTTTGGACAAGGTTTGGGAGCAAGATCCATAACATTTGTTTGAGATGCCTCTTTTTATGTGAAATTGTTTAACTTTTCGAGATCTATGAGGGTGCTATCATCTCGGGTTCATCGCATCTGCTGATGTGGTGTTTCAATGGCATTTGGGTCTCGAAATGGTATGGATCAAATTAAAAGTTACCTTGTGGATAAGACTTTGGCTAGATATCTTCCAATTTGGGTGGATAAAACATAGTTGATATAGAAATCGAGATCTAGCTCCAAGAAATTTTGGCTTTGTCATAATTATTTCTGCTTGTCACTTTCTATTTAGAAAACATTGTAGCCTCTTTTAACTGGAAGAGAAATTCCACCTAGATGCTGAAAGAACAGACCTCAGTAATATATACAGAGGACCTGTGTAACAGTTTTATCATCTTTAAGGAACGTAAAGGACCTAATCCTGCTTTTGAAAATTTTAATATTCTTTATTATTTTATCTTGAGAGATGCGACTTGAGCAGGTTGAAGAAAATTCTTTCTTCCCTGTAACTGGGTTGTGTAGAGATGCCAAGAGAGTGGTGTTGAGTATTTTCATTTATTAATGGAGGAGATGACGTCTTACTTCCATGTAACAAGGGAAGCTTGTTTATAGAATAAAAATACCAGTTGCCTGTTTGTTGAATGGATTTAGATCCTTAAGTGTTTTTCTTACTTGTTCCTAGCCCTTTTTACTAGATTTTGGTGTGTTTTTACATTTATGAGGTTTTTGCATAACTTGAAAGGGATACCGTTATATATTTTCTATGGGGGGGGGTTACATATGCTGCAGTGTTAATTTTCTTTATGGTAGGAATATGAGAAGATGTTGTGGAGGTTGAGTTATAATAGGATATTTTGGAAGTGGACATTATTAGAAACTGGACTGTGATCTTGTCATGCCAATATGTAATGTTTGAAGGCAAGTGCTTCCTATTCGCTTTCAGAAGATTTTCTGATCTCTTGGGACTTTAGTCCCTTCTACTTGTGATGTGGATTGGGCTTGGTAGGTTCATCGACTCACTTTTATGCGTGGATGTTGGAGAGAGATGACTGGAGGGGTTTTAAAGACAAGGGTGAGTCATTGACATAAAGGGTTGTGCAAATGTTTTGAAGGCAGGTACTTCCTGTGTTGATCTTTCTAGTGCCATGCTGAATAAGATTGTAGCAAATTGAAATATTATGTTATGTACTTAGAAGAATGTTGATAACTTTGATGAATTTCTGTTGTAGGACTCAGTGAGCAGGTGCCAGGCTGGAAGTATTGTTTGAACTAGCTCAGATTATAACGGACAGCTGTCATTGTAGTGACCCTGAGATATACACCCTATTTGCAAGAATTATATATTGCTAGATGTATGCGGCTAAGCCTCATATGAGTCAGCTTGGGATACCCCTGTTGTTACATGTTAGAGTGATTGATCTTGGGGTCATCCCAATATTGGTGGCAGTACAGAAGAGTTCAGGTTCAGTCATAATCATGCTTGTGGGGGAGGACATCCGAAAAGATATCATTGACATACTATCCTACGAAATTGCAGGATTTCTTTGGAGATGCTTTGTTTATTTATTTATTTATTTTTTGTTTAGAACTATTTGATATATCCATTTGCAATCACTCGCTTTGTTGGTTTTGTTTGATGTCGCCCTTCTGTTTGTTTTCCTTGGGAAGATCTCTTTTATTTTTCCTGTTTTATTTTCATTTCATTTTTTCCAATACACTCTATGCACAAGAAGAAGAAGAAGAAGAAGAAGAAGATCAAGATTGCATATGATTTATCATGTCTTTGTTATTTTTGGATTTATCATGTCTTTGTTATTTTTGACTATGTTATTTACGTTGCTTTATTACAGATGTAAATATACTATGAAGCTCAGTAATTTCCTTCATCAATGTGGTATAATTGGAGTCAAGGAAATTTCCATTTTGTTGTTGTATCAGAAGACAAATGCACTCCTGAAACTTGCACACGGCCATTTTTTTGTGGAAGTCAAGCATGTTTCAGTGCTACTGTTTTAAGGTGTCATTTGTCAATTGACATCGCTTGAGAAGTATGACACATCACCATCTTAACTGTCATATTGTGAATCAAAATATGTGTGACTAAGTTAAGTCCCATTTATGACTTTGCCATCTGATTTTTGATTATAACATTTGTAAACCTTCTCAAGACGTTACTTTAAGCTAGGTTTTTTCTGTCCAGATGCATTATCTTACTAATGTCACCAAAAAAATCATAGTACAGGCTGATAATCACCAATCTATGAATCACCTCATGTTGTTGAGATGTTGCAAGTGCATGTGCAAGTAAAACTATTCTTAAGATTTTATGTTGTAAAACACAATAACCATGTTTAAAACCTGCCCAAACTGCATTTGGCTGGACAATAGATGGAAATATTTTCTTTTTTTTGCTGACCTGGACATGGTAGATATCGAAATTCAACGACATGACAGCTGTCTTTGTAAGTGGAATAGGGGTTTACCTTCACATGCAAAAGCATATAAATGGAAAGAGATTTCAAAATAATATCTGAAATTCCATGGCAATTACCATAGACAATCATGACAAGAACTTAAAGGATATACAAAAGGGGAGCTGAAGAATTTGTAGATATAAGTTTGTATCCAGTTTGTTCAAAGCATTAATTGCTCCATTTTAGCATTTTACATGTAGCTAACTATATTGTTAAAAGCAGTTTAAATCATGTATAATGATATCCACAGATCAGGTCCATAATCATGTTCATACTGCCCAGAAAAAAACTATCATCCCCCATAATTGGATGGCTCGCTGCTTAGACCCTGCATGGAATAAGCATCAGTAAAATGGACGGGGGAGTTTGTCTACTTAGTCTCTTGATTCGGTTGTGAGAGATAATTATCCTTCCTTTTAAGCATATCATGTTATTGTAGCTACTTATCCTTATATCCTTTTACAGACCTTTGTCTTTCCCTAATGTTTTCTGGTATTTTTCTCCTTGGTTATTTTTCTTATTTTATAGCATTGCTTTCCAATTTTATCTATTACATGTCTAGTTACTTCTATAAGCTGGGTCTATATTGGACTCCTGTAGAACTTACCAAATTAATCTCTATTTATGCTAGCTAGCAAGTATCTTGGGGTCTTAAGTTTGATGGACTCTTGCTTTCATGCATAGAACTGGCTATTGTATTTTAATCTTAGCTTTACTGAACCAAATTCTGAAACTGGAGATTATTTTACCACAACACAGGATTCCTCTTTTTCTGTATACGCTTGTATTTAATGATATTTATTTGCCTTACTTTCAGGAATACTTGTTCAACTTCCGTTGCCAAAGCACATAAATGAAGAGAAAGTCTTGAGTGAAATCAGTATTGAAAAAGATGTTGATGGATTTCATCCTCTAAATATTGGCAAGCTAGCAATGAAAGGCAGAGAGCCATTATTTCTCCCCTGCACTCCAAAGGTATATTTTTTATTACCAAAAATCCTACCTCCGATCATGATAGCTTTTCCTGTCATATCCATATCACAATTTACCTTGCATACTGTTCTAAAAAGTGTACCAAAGTTGTATCTGATGATTCGGTCCTAAGGATCTTAAAGGCCTTGTGAACTACCAATAACATTTTGAGCGTTATCTGAAGAAATACTAGTTTTGGGTTTTGATACATGCAGTTTCTTCACAGGGATGCCTTGAACTACTATCACGAAGTGGTGTAAGTATAAAAGGCAAAAAGGCAGTTGTAGTTGGTCGCAGCAATATTGTTGGATTACCAGTGTCCTTGCTTCTTCTGAAAGCAGATGCAACTGTGACAATTGTTCACTCCCATACTCAGCATCCTGAGCATATCATCCGTGAGGCTGATATAGTTATTGCTGCTGCTGGACAAGCAATGATGGTATGCCACTACTTAACACCTCTTTATGCTATTATTTGATTTCTGTATCCTTTTTATGTCTAAAATCTTATTGTTATATGTTAAGGTCATAGTGATAGATGGCAAGAATGCTCAATTAAGCTTGCTAAAGGGTACTCTGGCCAAGCCCGGAGCTAGTTTTACTATAAACATAGATTGTCAGTATTTTTCCACCAAAATAATAATGTTAGCCTATGAGTGATGCTAAATATGATCTTTGCACTGTGAGCAGATCAAAGGAGACTGGATAAAACCTGGAGCTGCAGTAATTGATGTTGGAACCAATGCTGTTGATGACCCAAGTAAGAAGTCAGGTTATAGACTTGTTGGGGATGTGGACTTCCAGGAAGCAAGCAAGGTGGCTGGATGGATCACTCCAGTTCCAGGAGGTGTTGGCCCAATGACGGTTGCTATGTTGCTTAAGAACACTCTGGATGGTGCTAAATGTAAAATTGCACAGTAAAAATAGACATTTTAGCTAAATTTGTTCTTCTTGTTGTGCATTTAATTAGAGAATATAATAAACTATTTGATTTGAGACTATTATTAATCACTTTTTCTACATCAGTATTGTGAACTGAGTGCCTAGATTGAAATATACCTCTTTAGGTCTGAGTATTAAAAAAGATCCCTATTTTTCTAGTAGATAATATGATGAACAGTTCAATGATAACATCAACCTGATTAGCCAATTTGCTGAATTCATAAAAATTAAGGCTTTTTAATATTAAGAACTTGAGACTGCTCTCAGGAAGTGAAATTTCAGAAAATGGCAGCTATTTGATCCCCCTCTTTTTTCTTGGTAGTATCAGCTATTTGATCTTTGCAGTGGCCTCGTCTACAATTATAAACAGGTGTTATCTGGTCAGTGGCTTAGTCATGACTATATTTGTCAGAACTGAGGAATGTATTCAAAAATTTAGTGATTGTGTTTTCATCATCACTCATTATTTTCGCATGCATTCTCTCCATGATTCCCATTTGAAGAAGTATTCCATGGGAAAATTTTCCTATGGCTTCCATGCAGTAAATTGTTTTTCGAGGTGCCAAATTTTGGGGGCAAAACCTTCTTAAGCATCGAAGAGCCTGTTCTCTTCCAATGGTTGACATTGCTGATCGCATTCCATCTCCGCATCTCTTCTATGTTGAAACAAACTCATATGTCTCTCTGGCTGCTACTATACCCTTTTTTTTTTTTTTTTTTTTGTTGCCCTTTATCCATATTTGATCATTATTCCATTAAACATTATGTCTGCCAAGGATACATAGAACTTGGATGCCAAATCATTCATTCGATTTGCTTGTGAGAATCTCGACCCTACTTCCACCCTGCATGTGATTCCTGCTGCTGCAGTGAATGGTAGAGGGGTGATCATGTATTGGAAATCTTGTGCACAGCCATGCATCCGGGACTTTTCTTTTTCTTTTCTTTTTTATTGGAAACCCAAGCTTGAACAAGGTTTTGAGCCTGGTATCATTGGGTCCTCTTCATGCCAAAAAAAATATTTCAGAAGAGTTGCATATGTCAGATGCTTTAAAAATACCAAAAATTTAAACACCATCTCCTCCCAAACGTGGGAGGGTTGCAACCTAAGGACTATATAGCCCATGGTGATGGCCCTGTTGATTATTTCTAAGCTACCGGGAATGACAACCTATTTAAAGACAAGAATTCATATATAATGAAGGATGGCAGCAAGAAGATTTGTTGAGAATTTTGTCTAATCTTAGGCTGTTTCAAAAGTCATACCGAACATGGTTCCCACACATGCTTTGAAGCATGGGAAGTATGATATCAGAAATAAATATTTTGTCAGATTTGGTGTCGCATGTACTTAAAGCGCGTTAGATGGCCTTAAATCAACTCGTATCAAACCGCATAGAGTCGCTCTAACTTATAGCCTTTGGACCAACCTATGAGAAACCCTGCAACAAGCTGCCGGACCAAGTACTGTACCCCACATGCAGAAATGCACACTTCCAAGTTCTAATCATGTAAAATTGTGAATTGCATCGTGCTTTGAACAATGAACATCCACAATTACAAACTGCATCCATCCTTCTTGATAGCAGCGGTTCCTGCTCATTTACCCAAGAAACAGAGTCATGCAAGCTACAATCCAGAATAAAATCTCCAGGTCAAATTGTGAAGGCGGGCAAACGATTCTTTTACCAATCAAATTCCGCATAAAATTGGTTGCAGAACCAGTAAATGAGAATAATCGATCACAGTGACGATTTTGAATTTAAAGGATTTGCATTCCTTATTTTTATGTTTGTCTATTTGTTATCATTTCCATTTTCTTAACAAAATGATGGTGCTATCTCTCTCTCTCTCTTCAAAAGAAAAAAAAAAAAGGAAAAAAGGATCATGCTTACTGATGACTTTTATTAACTTGCTTATTACTAGTCTCTGATTGGAGAGAAAAGGCAAGTTGGCTTTAGGAGATCTTAGGAGGCAGCAACTTTGCAACTAGGGTGGAGGCTTTGAATTGAATTGGAATTTGAGAGAAGAAACAATCCCTTGCTTTTCTTTCGCCATCCATATGAGGTGGCAGTGACTTGAAGTTTCCTACATAATTATTATATAAAAACAGAGCTCCCTACATTGACTTTGTTGAGTGAATTGGTGTTTGCAATGAAGATTCACAAAGGTTTAATGGCAGTGATTAGAAGTTTCTCCATAAGCCTTCTCGATTTGCATGTATACACATATATACCCAGAAATTTAAATCTACTACTTGCACATTTATCTTGCAAACTAGCCTGCTGTTTGGCATGATTTCTGATAAAAGATCACAGCATGATTGAACGGTGATCTGAACTTTCACTGTAATTTATTACTTTGAATGGAGCTCTATGCAAACCCCGCGCACAGGCATAAGTTAATGGTAGAAAGCAACACCTATTACATCATAACATTGCTTTGACACCCAAATTAATGGACGCTAGAATGACGACCTCTTTATTATACAGACCTAGCAGCACTTAGAAGTAATTCTTTGCAGGCAAGCCTGGAACCACATGTAATGCATGGTGCATAAAACTATAAACAAGCAATGATTTGTGTTACCAAGATCCAGTAAGATAGGTAAAATTCGCCCAATATAACCTGCATATCTATGTCCTGAAATGAAAATAATCACAGCACCAATCACAAGTCTGAAAAATACTGATAGTTGCAGGGTTTTAAAAGGATCCAACAGCAATCAATATTTGTAGATGTCAATTGACATGCAAAATGAAATTTAGAGCGCACCACATGCCAGTAGCCTAACTAAAAAGCACTCAAATCCTTTTCGTAACAAAAAAACGCGCTAAACAACCATGCCTAGAAGTAGCAATTGTCTATTGCTGCCTGACTTCATCTTTCTTCTTCTGCCAAAGTCTATCCAGAGCACCGTCAGCATCTCCCTGTAACACAGAATGCAATATGAGATTTATATAAACGTACAAATGGAAATTCTAGACACATAATGCAGCAAATTCATCGTTTGATCAAGTGAACTACGACAAAAAGTCGAGTTACACTTGAGTCGGCCCTGCTGACATCAGGAACCAACTTCTTATGTAAAAGAACACAAATAGACCAGTTTTTTTTAAAAAAAAAGAAAAGAAAAGATGGCTTTAATTGTTACATGTCTGCTCAGTTACAGACTGTCTCGAAGGACCTTGCCATGACAACTAGGCACACATCATGGATTTGATTTTGGTGCCATTATAAATGTTGAAAATGGAAGATATATCAAAACTGTTATAATGGTCACTGAAATATTTAATCAACATTCTTACAAAACTATGGCAATTATGCAACACCGATACTGTATTCTCTTCAAATGATTCTACTTTTAAATCTTTATTGATTGTTAAAACCTTCACACAAGCTGACTTACTAGTGTTCATTGTAGCTCTTCCCATGTACAATGAACTAAATGATATTATTTATTATATATCATAATCAAATAAACAATAAGACTTAATAACATTGCAATAGATGCATTCAATCAATAAGAGGGAGGTATTACCCGATCAGGTCTAAACTACCAGGTGAAATTTGCAAGGTGTTCATAAGCATAAGAGTAGGATTAGAGGCAAGAAGGATGCAAAGTAAATAAGGGGAGAGGAGGAGCGAAGTCATTAAGCCAAGAAAATTAGGGGACAAAAAGGGAAGGAAGTCATTAATCAACTGGGTTGAGTTGAGCTGCAGCTATTTCTTGCTTGTATGAGCTTTTAGCTCCTATAAACTATCATGGGGTCTCAAAGAATCTGATCAAATGACATGCTTGCCTTTTGACTCCTTCTGGCCCTACATTTTTGGGCTTTTGGCTTGTTCCATAGGAACACCATTATTTATGTTTCCTTTCAATTGCTGCTTCTAGTACATCTCATACTGATTTAAAAGTATCCAAAAATAGCAATCTGGGCTTTATTACTTCAAAGAGATTGTACAAAACTATTTACAGAAAAAGATAAGAATAAATAGATGTTAGTTTATTCAGTGCATATGTTTATTGCTATTATGATTAGGACGATCTTACAATGTTAAATAAGCCTGAAAAAAGGGATAATTAGAGCATGAATAGGAAGAAATAAGTCGGTATGTCTTCAAATATTAGGCCAATGATTCCCAAGGTAAAAGAAAGCAAGACTTCATCGTTGTCGTTGATAAGGGTGGCAATACCACCCAATATTTTGTAAACAAGCTAACCGTTAAAAACCAACCTGACCTTAGAAAATTCAAATATTAAGCATTTAAGATTCAACCATATACTAATAGAAGAAGATATGAACAAGCACTGTATTATTCAAAAACTTAAAAAGGAAGAGAAGAGCACAGTAAATGCAATGTGTGTGCCAGCCTATCCCATCTCTAAAAAATCCAACAATGGCCCAAATCGAACATTTGCCTTGAAATTATGCAATCCAACAAGTACAATAGCACAAGCTTTCATGAAAAGCACATGGTTTTATGAATATCAACAATATCCTAGTCTCTTGCTTTCAGAGGATTTTTCTGTCATTTGCTGTGCAACTTTTCCTCCACTGGGTCCATGTGATCCCATGAAGGTACAATGCAGAAAGTGAGAAAAGAGAAGCTTTCAGAAGGGCATCATATTAGACATGAAAAACAAAAACCTTTCTGGTTGAATTATTCGCTTGTGAAGTGAATCTGTCGAACATAAAATATTTTAACTGTTATAAATCACTTCAAAAAAAAAGTTCCTATTTGAGATATCACCATTTTCTTTTGTGGGGATTTTAGGGTTAAAGGTGAAGAGAAGTATATAAGGCAACACCTTGGACTACCCTTATTTACAAGAGGCTTCTACCGTGCCAAATCTTCCTAAAGGGTGGAAGGTTGCCTTGCTACAGGGACAGAAAAGCAGACTCTAGCATTTATGCTCATCCAAAATTGTCAAAATCTAAAAAAGCCTGATTAATCTCAAACTTATCAACATCAATGGGACCTTATCTGGACAGTCCATAATGGTTTCCTTTAGCTCTGATGCTTTCTCCAAGAAACATATGAAGCATGAACAATCTTGGGAATTCTTGAAGAAAGATTTGAGTAAACAAGGCCATGCCTCACATTCTGACAAGGTTTGCTGATTATCATCATACATTTCTTCTATCTTCAAGAGGGAAAATTGATGTAAATGTATTTATCAGCATACCTGTTTATGCAGTGTCAGAATCTGTGAGGACAAAGGATTTAGTTAATGCAGAATTTTTCATGAAAACACTTGATCCTTGTATCCCGCATTTATCATTATTCAATTACCTCATTCTTATCAAATGTTAACAAACTACAACAATATGTACATGATGTCGGGTGAAAAATAAGAAATGTGGGAAGAGAAAAGAAGAAATTACCAAATTAAACGGGAAAAATCAATAAATTCAGCAATCTCAACAGTCAGTACAAATTTGCAATATTACAATTCAAGGAGATATGCTGACTTCGCATCAAGATTTTCTGCTGACTTCAAAATGTCAGCAATATCCTTATGTTTACAAATGACCAAGGAGGCATAATCTAACATAAGTCTATCTGCCAAACCTTTCCAGGGTAGAAAAGTTGCCTTTGAAGCCCTCAATCATCTAATTTCATAGAATTAAAGATTTCAAACAATGTCATAGAACTATCAAGTCAAATTAACAAACAATGCAACTCTGCCAGCTTCAAACAATACAGCACTCCTAACTAGAAAGAAAAAAATTACAGGGAAAGGATGCAGACCTGAGCGCGGATGAAGCCGCTGAGTGCAAAAGTAGTAAACTGGCCAGTGTACACCCCACTCTCATCCAAATGTCCTATGTTAATCTGAACTGATGCATGGTCCTTCGCAGTGATAAGCCTATTTGTTGCCGAACTACAATAACAAACATTTAAGGATGAAACATCAATACGTGGTCAGCTATTATATGAATTGAGATAAACTGACAACAAAGAAACAACTAAAAGTTAAGGTATGCGAAGGTGATCCCCTTCAAGATATACCATTTCCTCGGGATGTACAAATCCATCATCTTGCCCTCCTCGTTCTGCATCTTGTTGGTGAATTTGGTTGGACAGCAGCGTATAGAACAAGGAAATAGCCTGAAAGAAAAGAGAACCAAAACCTTCACATCAAAAATACCACGGGAAGATGAAAAATACTAGCTTGACAATTTCAACAAGATTTTTCTTTTTTTTTTTTTTTGAAAGCCACATTGCACTACAGGACTGCTTGCTTTCGACATTTTAAAACAATTGGATAAAATCAAAACGATCAATAAAAAGACAGAGAGAAAAATCTTTAATAGCTTATCTGATCAAGATTAAGAATCAAATTCAATATAGAAAATGACATAACGACCTGTAATCGAAGCAAAAAGAAATTGGCAATCATTTTTTTCTACAGCAAAAGGAATCACCCAAGCATATCACTAGGAGGCGGAAAATATCCATAAACAGCAACTAGAAATTAGCTAAGAAAAAAAATGCTGTCACAACAATAAAGGAAAAAAAAGGGAAACATAAAGCTATAAATAAATAGAAACACCAAGACAGGTCGACCAACGATCCCTAAATTCTCTCACCTCCACTATGCCAAAATGATGATAATTTTTGAAAAACACCTAAAACCAAACACATCCGGTTTATGGTACAGATACCGAGAAACTAAGCAAGTTCGTACATTGCTCACTTGCCGAGATCAAGATTATTCGAAATTGTACAAAAGCCGGACACAATAACATCCAGTGTTACGAACAAGAAATTAGCAATCTACGCGTATGAAAACTGGACCCAATACATTGATAAGTTTACAGGTCAAAAGTGACAAGAAAACAAATAATTATCAGAAAAAAGAAAAAAAGAAATCGCGGATCAGGGGACACCTAGGCTAAAAGGCATCAAAACCTAATCTTCGCGAAAGAACGAGGAAAGAAATTAAAAAAAAGGAAACTTTTAGCTCCCTAAGACTCTAGGGCAAAGCTGCGAAGAACGGAACCTTGGCATTGAGATGAATTCGTACCTGAGCGAAGGCGAGAGCGCGAGGAGGACGATAGGAGCAGGCGGCGAAGTCTTTCGAGCTTAGTATATATGGTCGCCAGGAACCCTAGGGTTTTGGGTAGGAACCGACCCGTAGCCGAAGTTAGACAACCCGTCGGGCACGAGCCCCTAACTAGATCTGAGCTTGAATTATGTTGACATAAGTAGATCCCACCTAATGAACTCAAACTAGACTCTGATTGAAGAAACAATTGAAACAAGTGATGATTAAAATTTCTTGTAGTTCGGGGGCACGATCTAGATTGCATGTTGATCATCAGCTACACGATGAGATCACGGACTCCAGCGGCTATACATGAATCTTGATGTGGCGCATATTCATTTGTCTAACCTCGGTGATATTGGGGTCACATTAGCAATGTTTAACTTCATTTATCTCGGGTATAGATTAATTGAAAAGATGACCGTGTCAATGTAGAGAATTGGTGACAATAACGCCCTCTTGATCATCATCGTACATTTAAAGCGACTATACAAACAAATGAGGTCATTACTGTACAATTAAGCATGATCAAAACTATTGTTGCCTAATTAATACATGTTTCATCTGCCTTGATAACGGTTATCGAACTTCCTCTATTTAATAGAGACTCCTTAGATATGTTATCAAATCGTTTTAACTCTTACAACACTCATTTTTTCTTTTTTTTTTTTCTTTAAATTTTAACTAACTTGAGTATTGAAGGATTTTCATTGAAAAAACTCCAACAAGAAAACTTTCTTTTCCGATTCATTTGCCAACCGAGATGCTCTGTTGGCTATATCCTTATATCCACATGATGCATCGAGAGGAGACTGACTTCACTATTACTTTGGTCATAGCGATCTTAGTCTGACCATGGATTTCAGCAACAACAAATCCCACTTAAAGACAATCATAGTTTGAATATGTACGTAGGTCAAGTTGGATGTGATTTAGAATGGTGGCATGATGCTTATCATGCAGTTGATGATAAGTGCTTATTGGTTTGAAGAAAAAATGGATAAATCAATCCATAATTTGAAAAGAGATATGATATGGGTAGAATCTACTTTGGATTTGTTCCCAAATTTTAGACTCACAAACCAAATAAGTTTCATCAAGCTTGACTTGATTAGTGAAATATGATTATTTAACTAGTCAAGTATGGTCCACCCGATGAAATCCACTTTGGGTTTGTTCTAGCACGTTTCATTTTGAAGCCCTCTAATGACAACACACACATGCTTTTCGCATTGTTGTGACTTTTTCATTAAAAAAATTGAAAAAAATTCTATTTTTATTCTTTCAAAAATATAATTAATTTACTTTTTTTTAAAATAGAAAATAATAAAAGCCAGCGATGTGGCTGACAACAAAAGAGAGAAAAAGAGGAAGCAAGATGAGGTTTATAGTTGAAAATAAAAGAGAGCTCGATCTCAAGCGGAGAGGCGCTCAAGGGAACAATAAAAGAAGAGAGAGTATGGATAGGACTGATGATGCAGACGGGACGGGAGATAACTTAGCATTAGATTGAGAGATAGCCCCCAAGGCTTGGGGAGTTGGTGTGATAGAAAAATTGGTCCTTGACTTTATATAAATACTCAAAATTTATACAGTATATAGCCAATATGAGGCTCAAAACTTATCTAGTATATAGGCAATATGAGACTAAACACACACCTTCATGGATTCTGACATATATGATATCAGAAAGTTAATAACTTAAGAGTCTGACCTATATTTTTTTATAGTTATTTCATTCAATATGTGGTGCACTTGGTGGTCATCTCCCGCTTCTCCATTTGTTGATGTTCGACCCATTGGAGGTGTTAGGTTTTTCTTATAGTGTCATGCTTTTGCACATCTCTTTGTTCTCATGAGCTACACATTCTTAATTAAATCCTTGGATCTTGTTTTCCATCAATGCTTTCTTTGAAGCTCATTCAGCATCTGGATCCTTCTGGACGGTGTGTGGATGCTTAAGTAGTATCTGAAGGGTGCATCCACAACCTTCGTATCCTCTGTTGTATTGCTATTCAAACTATTATTGATGGTTTGTTTCATTTGCTAGTTACCGCTGTTGCTGATCTTGCTTGTTAAATGTTCGTGAATGGCTCGGCCCCGGACGGTTTAAAGATTGCCGGTAAACTTCCAAGTTCACAGTTCTGGTTACCACTGGTTTTGACATAGCTGACTCATATTGTTGCTATGCTGCATCACTGTACTATAATCAAACAATCATCTGTGGCAAAATCTGTCCACGGGAATTTCAAGTGGTGGCGATGTATGAACTTAATTTAAAGTTTTAGAGCACATTTGATTTGCAACCGGAATGAAAATTCAAATCATAATGGATGGAAATAGAAATTGGAATTAGCTATATACCTGATATATTTAACTCGTGATCAGAATTGAAATGAAATTTATTTGTTAGAACATAATAGGGATTGGATATTAAAAGGCTAAAATATTTTTATTTTCTCATAAAATTGAAATAAGAATGAGATTACTTTTAATCAAATAGTTAGAATATTTTTTATTTTAGGATTCAATTTTCTTTAATCAAACGTCCGTAGAGATGGTCGCTTACAAATAAGTTGACTGGGTGAGTTCACACGTAACCACCACTTGAATAAAAAAATTTTAAATTAAAATTGGCAGTTCGGAGTTCCACGACCCAGAATATTTGGCCTACTCTGTGATTGGGATTTCAAATAGAATGTATGGCTAAATTGATATTCTACGATGAAAACTTAATACGATGGAAAGTAGAAATATATATTTATATGAACCTTCTTATTTACAAGTAGTGCAAGAAGTGGTTTAGAAGCTGTTCTGACATTCCAAGAATCAGATGCATTTGGGTACGTCCTGTCTTCAAGTTCTGTCTTTTAGCTCTCTGATTTGACTATTTGTGGATGCTGGTTAGTCGTTACTAGGTAAGAGCCGTAACGGATCAGGTTTGGTTATATAAAAAAAAATTAAAAAAAAATCGTATACAATTCATTTGTAATCAAACTTTTATTTACATAAAGTCATATTCAACTTAATACCCGATCAGCATTTCATTTGTCGATTATATCTTAGTAAATAAAACAAATAGCAGAAAATAAGCGATCCAAATAAAGTAATAAAATTGGAGAAAACATGGAATTCTAAATATGTTATTATTTCACTTTTCTCCTTATCATATTTTAGTCGTTTTCTTAGTCATAGCCTTTCGAATTGTGGGAACTACTCTAATCCAATCAGCGACAAGGTCACGATCCTTTACTAGATTATCATCGCCCTAGAGATTTAGAAATGGATGTTTAGAGTTTGCTAAATCGATGATGACCAGTGGACTTAGAGGTTTAGAGGTTTAGAAATTGATGTTTAGAGTTTGCTAAATCGATGACCAGTGGAGTTGAAGGATGACCGATGGAGTTTAAGGTCTATATTTACATCTGATCCATTTATAATTGGGTTGATCTTAGCCAATCCAAATCTATCTTATTTATAATTAGATTGGTTTTAGCCAACCCAAACTCAATCCAATCATAAAACACCCCGGTGTAACATGAGCTTAGCTCAGTGGTTACATCATCTTGCTTGAAAACAAGGAGTCATGGTTTTGATTCTTGAGTGGTGTATCCCTCGAGCTTTCAACACTTATTAGCAATTCAAATGAAAATCTTCATTTAAACCTTTAACACTAAAGCGCTTGCTAATTTAACTCTTCTAATTATCATTTATTCCTATTCTTTTTTTTTCTTATTTAATATGATGTGCAAGCTCCTGGTTCTATTAGTTGCCTTTTGATCTTCATTTTTCTAATTGTAATGCAACAACAACAATTGTCAATAAAATTCTTTTTTTTATTTAATATGAAAATGAAAAAAATTAAAAATTAAATGAACAAAATAACTGAAATTTTTTATTTCAAGTATCTATATAATAATAATAAAGTAATATACAAATATTATGGGTGCATTCCATATTGACATATAAGATTATAGGATAATCTCCCGCAATGCTATATTTTTAAAATAAAAAATAAAAAATATAAATATAAATCAATATATCTATATAATAATAGTAAAGCAATACACATTTCGTGTTGATATGTAAAATTATAGGATAATCTTCTGCAACACCATATATTAAATTTTATTTTTTAAATAAAAAATAAAAATAAAAATAATATGATAAAAAAATCTATCTATCTATTTATATAATAATAGTAAAGCAATATATGGGTATTAGAAGTGGTATTCTGTATTGACACGTAAGATTATAAGATAATCTCTCACAATGTCACATGTCAATTTTTATTTTTTAAATAATAATAGTATAACAATATATGGGTATTAGGGGTAACATTCCGTGTAATAGCATAACAATACATGGGTATTAGGGGTAACATTCCGTGTTGACACGTATGATTATAGGATAATCTTTCATAATGCCATGTGTCAAATTTTATTTTTTATATTTTTAAATAAAAAATATAAATATAGATATTCCGTGTTGACATGTAAGACTATATGATAATCTCCTACAATGCCATGTGTCAAATTTTTTATATATATTTTTTAAATAAAAAATAAGAAATAAAAATACAAATAGTATAATAAAAAAATATATCTATATAATAATAATAAAGTAATATACGGATATTATGAGTGATATTCCGTGATGACATGTATGATTATAGAATAATCTCTCGCAACATCAAGTATCAAATTTTATTATTTTTTTAATATTTTTAAATAAAAAATATAAATATAAATAGTATGATAAAAAATAATATCAAATACATCAATCTTCACTGATTTGGGAGACCATCTTTGAAAAAAAGAACTCTTAGAAATCTTTTTGATCTTATCACGAGATTAATTGGTGAAAGTAACTTTTAATTATAAAATATTATTATTAATAATAATTAAATCCCTGCAACGCGGGAGTTAAGTGCTAGTTGCTTTGTATTGTAATAAATTTTAAGAAAGCTTATTATTTAATCTAATATTAGTTGACCCATCAAACAAATCTAACTTTATGTTGAGCTTGAATCATTTTAGCAAAACCAGGCTATGCTTGCTTTTCATTATCAACAACTTTGAGCACTTGTGAATGATGCCTGTGTAAATAGTAAAACTTTCATCCGAAATGAAGAATACACTGTCTCGAATCATGATCCTTCATAAAACAAAGAACACAAAGGGGACAAGAATTACCGTCCTCATGAACTAACTTCGGCCTATTGCTCTTTGCTGCCAGATGAAACCGAGCAACGATCAGAACAGGGAATGAGGCACTCAACTTGAGACTAATATTCCTAGAAACCACCAGCAAAAACAGTTACAGAAGCTGCTTTGCAAGTCTGTGGCTGTTGCCGCCGGGCCCTTCGTCACCTCGGAATGTTCTGTATGGTTTTGTCGCTGGCACGGTGACCTTCTCTCTAATCCAACATGAACAGATTTGCAAGATCGAAATCTAAAGTAAGAGCTTGTTTTCGGAAAATGAAAAAAAAAAAAAAAACAGAATAATGAAGAATTTATCACATGTAGCAGCCCGCATTAATCCACATTATAACATGCTTGGTGTTGTTCTCCAGGATAAAATCGACAGACTATGTTTGCTGAATAGATAGCTTTATCTTGAAGATTTTTTGCTGAGGTAGATTTAAACTATGCATACTTGGCAATATTATGTGCAATCCGACCAACTTTTATGTTATATTATATGGACCCATGTCAAGCACCATGCATCAATTAAAATGCATGGTGAATAATGTGTGCTACCTTCTAGCGAAGTGAAATAGTGATGAATTTCCATTGAGATAAAATAAAGAAACAAAGGTTAGTTTATGACTAATCAAAAAAAAAAATTTTAGATAATTGACTATGCATATGATCAAATTTTTATGTTATAATGTAGACTTTTTGCTGCATTTATGTAGACATAAATAGAGGTTTTCTACGTACAATTATCAAACTACTCATTGGAGCTACGAAAAATTAGAGAAAATTCTAACCCACTTTTTCTGTTTCTGTTCGACTAATTGAACACATTTTCATTAAGAAGTATCTAAGCATTGCATATAACTTCTTGGGACTACTACTTATCCCACGATCACAAAAAGAGGAAGAAAAAGAAAACCTGGTCCTTCAGATGGTGTGCAAAACAATTTTTAGATCTGCATAGTTGCCAAGGTAAAAAACAACTCAAGGGAACTACTACGAGTGTCCAAAACATAACCAGTTATGTATATGTTCCAAGCAATCATATCATTAGAAATTGAAACCAGTGACCACAATTGAAAATACCATTATGCCATTCTCAAAAAACTGATTATTTCAAACTTGGTGTAAAAGACTCTTGTATAACAGCATTACTAAAATCATGATCGCAATCATGTCAAATGCTAGTGTCACACTGGCAACTCCTAGACAGTCCAATGATAATCCACAATGTAGTTGCATAAATTGCAAGCAAGTTCAGAAATGAATTCAGATTTGGATGCCAAAAAAAAAAAAAATTCTCAAAGAAAAATTAAAATAAGAAGTGCTTGGCAAGCACAGAGGCAACTCAGAAGAGACACGATAATTTCAGCTAAGTGAGTAAATCCATCTATGTTCCATCTTATCAAGGACCACGTTTTACTAACCACAGGCACCATTACTATATCAACCATAGCATAAAAAGGTGTTGAATTGAGTTTTCTATGCCGCTATGTGAGAGGATTGCCTGAATTATCATTATTTTTCCATGCGATCCTCCATCTGTGATTGAGAAATCTTTACTTTCATCTTGCGAAGAGTGAAGGATGGATCCTCTTGGAGGGCAGCAGGTGCTTTGACCAAATGAATACTCTGCTCCAACTCCATGGCTGCTGCCTGCCGCACGATGGCTTTCTTACCTCTCATCCTGTGAAAATTCCAAAAGATATTAGAACATGCAGTGGAGATTTACATTATAAGAGAGAATTATTTTTTGCACATCCATCTTTTTGACAGCAAGCTACAAGTTGCAGAAGGAACCCACCTCATATCATGATGTCTAGCCTCTCTAGCCACTCTGATTTTGTCAATCTTCTTAATGGCCTTTAGGGGGTGTTTGGTTCGCAACCGAAATCAAAATGGGAATGGGAATCAGAATGGCTTAGAATCGAAATCGGAATGGTCAAATCCTCCGAAGTATTTGGTTCGTGATCGGAATCGAAATCGGAATCGAAATTGGAATGAAAATTTGAATCCATAGAGGAGAGTAAGGATTGAATTCTATATAGATTGAGCCATTCCCATTCCATTTTGAAATTGGAATCGGAATGGAACTCCTCCGAACTAAATGGTTGGAATGGAAGTCACCCATTCCGACTCCAATTTTAGATCCCCACTCTCTCCAACCAAATACCCCTTCAGTGTGTTCTCTGTGATATTCCTATCATATCTCTCGAGCCTGTTGCACTTCCTCTCAAACTCAAAGGTCGAATTCTTGAGAAGAATAACAATTATTAGACAGTGAATTTACTAAAACAGATTAAGGACCATGACAAGATTATAGAGAAGTTAATAGTCCTGCCATATTTATTACCTGTGTCATATCCTTCCCGTGCAATCGCCTGTATGACTTGGTCCATTTCACCTTGCGAGGATTTCTCTTCATTTTAAAGTTCTTATGGCATTTGGATCGGCAAAATCGGAAGATCTGCAGAAAGATGCTTGTCAAAACACTATCATAGCCACCAAAAAGGATGTACCAGGCAATGAGAATTCGATGCTCATACATGCAAATTATTTTGATGAGCCAACCAAACCATTAATGTATGAAAACCCAAACATATAAAATATGGTTTATATAGTCAAGTGCAGAACACTAGCTTCACCTATATTTTTGGTCATTGTTGTTGCTGAAATTTCATCTAAATCAGAAATATATCCAGTCAGGGGGCTAAAAAATTCTTATATCTGCTTAATCTTCACATTATAAGCTACTTTAACTAACCTGTCGATTTAAAATGTTACTTCCATGTCAACAACTCATTCAAATATACTAATCTACTTCCAAGCAGTTGCTTAGATGCCTTGCAATGGATACCCTTTTAATTCACCTTACCTAGCAAAGTTGGATGCATATGCTACCCTATATAAAAATTTGTATTATGCTACATTACATAGCAATGTAACATAATATATGTAGCATTGCTCATTAGACAACACATGAATCATAGATTAATGATATTAAAATGATCAAATCATGAGATTGTAGTTAATTTGTCAGCACAACTATCTGATAACTAGATATCACAATTGTTTACAGAAGAATATGTGCCTCAAAAGGGGAGGAATGCATTATGGTTAGATCAAGGCCGGGTTAATGCCACACTATCATAATTGAGAGATTACACATATATGTATAGCAAGACACAACATATAATCACTAAATGATTATCAAACCAAAAAAACTTAGAATATCAGAGCCATCATATAAAATTAACTTAATAATGTATTATGAAACCAGAAACTATGAAAAGCTTGGTGTAGCATAAATGTTTGTGAAGCATGTTACCAACAGGAATATAAAATACTGGAATCTATAAAAACACTCTTTCTTTGGAACAAAGAAAGTTTAGAAAAATTATCATAGGAAATTATCAGAGACTAGGGCCCACCTTTGCATCATTGTGAACAAATTGAATCCCATGCCCTGGATAGCTGGTTGAGGAGCAGAACCAACACTTCTCTAATCTCATTTTGTATTTGAGTCATGTGTCAATTATATCCTGATTTAAGTTGGGAAAAAAAAAAACATCCATTAGACAACTTGTTAAAAGTCCTCATCTGATTTCACCATCATCCAGTTACAATGGACCTTGATTATTAAATAATGTGAAGGTAGTATGATATATGGTGATCATTATCATTTAGGCTGTGAAAAGCTTGACTAATGTGAACAGATACTGATTCTATAAATATTCACTAATGTGTTTGTGAATATTCATGTGAGTGAACATGCAAGTCTAAATGAACATCCATTGAAAAACATAAGCAAAAGAAATGCATGCAAGCTAAGGAGGTCAATAGCATTCAAATGAGAAAAATTTACAGAACAACTAGTCCAAGGATCATGGCATATCAAACTGAAATGTGAAATGTCCATCATACGATATTCTTTACATGTTATTTGGGAGACAACATGATAGTTTGGTATATTACAAATGAAATAAAGATAGGTTGTTGCTTGCAGGTGTCAGACAAAATTTGAATGAGAAGCTGACAATAAATTAAGTGTTGCTATATGTAGCCTCTAGACTGAAGAATCTTTTTACTTATATAACATGACTTCAAATGGCATCTCATGTGTGGAAGATAGATGTTACATGAGCAAAAAGAAAGTTAATTTTTTCATGAGTAATGCACAAACTACTACCTATACACAAAATATAGACTAGGGGCTGTAGGGTTGCCAACTTTTATGTTCATTTTTCTACACAGGCTTTATGAATAGCTTTTATGAATGCAGGTTTTCACATTGACTCATGCAAATCCTCTTTTTGTAATTTAGCTATCTGGCTGTGTTTGTTAAAGAAAGTTTAGATGTTGGCTGTGTCAGGAACTTTTTTCCTTTTTTTTTTTTTTTGAGGGAAAACTGTGTTAAGATGTTGTTTGGTTATTCAAATTTATTATGGGTTTTGACGTGCAACCTAAATTATGTTCTATGATATGGTAAACGATAACTTAATTAGGAGCCAAATGAGTCGAGCGAAATTACAAATTAAAGGAAGCCCAAAATGATAGTTGAGTGTCAGTTCTAATTCTGCAAAGATATGAAATCAAAAATGTTAACATCTTTTGAACAATTCTTATATATACAATTAATGATGAATTGACCAAGTCGATCAATATACTGTAGAGATACTCAAAATTTAACCAAAGAAAAACTAAGATGATCAAGTCAACGATAGAGTAGGCAGATAAAGTTCATTGATACTGGAAACCATAGAGAGGCCAAAGAATAAGGTTGGTAAGTGTTATAGCCCAAAGCCCAAGCCCATCTAGCAAGACTCAAGCCCAAAAAAAAAAAAAAGAAAGCAGGGAACCGGGAAGAAGACTCCCGGTAGGAGTCTTCTTCTCCGATTAAACCCCGGCAATCGAGAGTCCTAGGACCCTCAGGAGTCCTAGGGCTCTCTATAAAAAGACCCTCTCCTTCCTTAGAAGCCGATCATCGGTCCTCTTCCCCTCTCTTTCTCCCTGATTTTCCGATTGGAGCCGCGGATACTCATTTTGTTCTCGCCGTGATTGCTCACCGACGAGGTCACCGGAGGCCGAAGTAAGTTTTCCTCCACTTCCTCTCTTCTTTCCCCTTCTTCCCGTGTCTTTGTGCGCGACTGCCGGCGACGGGTGTCATCGATTTTTGATCAGAGAAGAGACCCCTGTTTTGGTCTCTTCTTCCCTTGAGTTTTCCGGCGCCGGCGATCACAACCGACCGCCGGCCTTGCCTCTCCGAACCTGGGAGAGTGGCCCCCCTCTGCCGCCGGCCTCCGTCGTGACGGCGGTGGCCTGAACGATCGGGCAAAGGACGGGTCCCCTATTTCGGCCATGAAGGAGCCTGAGAGAAAAGAAAAAAAAAGAAGAAAAAGAGAAAAGAAAAGAAAAGAAAAAGAAGAAAAAGAGAAAAGAAAAGAAAAGAAAAAGAAAAGAAAAAGAAGGAAAAGAAAAGAAAAAAAAAGAAAAAGAAGAAGAAAAATAATATAATAATAATATAATAATAATAAATAGGATTTTCTCCTCTCTCTTCCGTGAAGAAAAAAAGAAAAAAAAAGAAGAAAGAAAAAAAGAAAGAAAAATAAAATAAATTAATTAATAAATAATGATATAAATAATAAAATATGAGAAAGAGAGTTTCTCTCTCTTCCCTCTCTCTCTTCAGCCTGAACTAGTATTTTCTCTCTCTAGAATTGGACTTTCTCTCTCTACTTTCTCTCTCTAAAATTCTCTCTCTAGATTATTTTTCTCTCCTAAGATTTTTAGAATTTTGAAAAGAATGATGATGAATTTAAATGATCCTCGTGATGGATTTTTGATCTGTGATCGTCGGACGGTACACCGACACCCACTTTGATCAAATTAGGTATTTTTAGATTTTAATTTCTATAATTTTATTAAATTATCCACATGATAATTTCAGCATGATTTGATCTGATCGATCGGATTTGTTGAATCATATTGTCTGAAGAATTCAAGATGAGTTTTCTCTCTCTAAAATATTCTCTCTCTTGATTGATTCTCTCTCTAAAAAGGTTAGTGAATGAAGAAATTTCTTTTAATAATTCTGATCTGATTCTAATGAAGAACCCTAATCCATGATTGTCAAACAGCGTACTAGCATCCATCTTGATCAGACCATGAATTCTTAGATTTGATCATCCATGATTTCGATCTAGTCATGACTTGATTTGATCATGTTGATTTCACCAATCGAGATATTGGACCAATCGTAATGTTGGATTGTGTCACCTGATCAATTCGAATTGTACCTCATGAATTCTCTCTCCTCTGATGTTCTCTCTCCACTTGATTTTATGAAATCGATGAAGAAACCTCGATCCTATCACTTCGAATCTGATTTGATCTGATAGTCAAACTTTGGATCATTTAGGTCCTAATTAGATTTTGATTAGATGAAATTAGATGATCGGACCCAATCTAAACCGTTGAAATATGGTATTCGTATTCTTTCTAATTATTAAAATTGATTCTATATAGGATTGTGGATGTTTGATCATGGGATATCACGATATGATCTACGAACAGAATTTTTGAAAGAAAAATTTATAGAATTATGTGGGTTTATTGGAATGTGTTCGAGGTAAGTAATGTTTCACTTTTTCTATATTTATCGATAAATTATAATGTATTTTTCTGACATGATTTGTGAAACGATGCATGAATTGAATGAATGGTATTTTGTTATCAAAATATCTTATTTGAAATGTTATGATGAAGCATGATTGAAATATTGATTCCATGATGCATTATATTGATTTATTTCGATACTACATGATTATATGTTTTATTATCGAAATTAGAATATGAAATATGATTTATGAAGAATTATGATATAAGAAACATTGTGAATTGACAACCTGACTATGTAAAGGACTCTGTCAATGGGGACATATACGTTGGCAATTGATTTGTCCTGAGGGTTCATGTCGCCAGAGAGACCAGCGACAAACCGCCAGAGAGACCAGCGGTTCCGAAGGACTTTGCTGCCAGATGATTCGCAGCTCACCGCAAGAAGATACGCGGTGTTATGACCCTGCCACAGGAAAAATGTGGTTATAGCTCATGGTTGACGAAAAGAATTGAAGAACGAAAGAAATTAAAATCTGGAAAGAAATTTGAATTTTTTTTAAAAAAATGAATTTGGTATGAATTATGTTGCATAATTGAAATTGATTTTGAATTGATGAACTATATATGCTTATTTTCTATAAATGATTATTTACTTAAATGCTTGATGAAATCTGTTGAAAAGTGATCATTGCTTATTGGGCTGTCTAGCTCATTACTTCCTATTTTACTATTTTTACAGATGTTGAGGAATTAAGATGATACGAGATGTGAATGGAAGAATGATCAGAAGCAGAATCTTCATACTTTTATTTTAGGTTGAAAGGCTTAATGAATTTGATGTAAAGCCTGTAAATCATTGTTGAATTTATTGAGACATTAAAGAAAAAATTTAGGTCATTATATTTCGGATTCAAATTATTGACTAATTATTCCGCTGTTGTTTTAGGATAGTATGATGAAATGCCTTGCATGCTTATGGGAAAAAATTTCTATGAGTATGCGGCGGTTGTCATGACCTTCGATTCACAATCTCGGGTCGGGGACGTGACAGTAAGTTTATTTCATTCATTCATTCAGATAGTGAAAGAAGCAAGACAAGTAGCGGCAAAGGTTTAGGAGCAAACGCAATCAAAAGATGCTAATTTTGTGAACTCAGTCATAAATGTATATTTCACAGAAATCATATTGTGGAAGGATTAGGTTGCATACTTCATATAGAACAAAATCTGAGCTCTAAATGCATACTTCATATGAATTAATCTTGAGCTTCAAATATGTAATTCATCAATATCAAGTTGGAATTGATAATTCTTTAATAATGTTTATGTACGCATCTTAGTAAAACCACACATCCAAACAGTACCTTAAAGATTGCTTGAACATGTGGCCAGAAGAAAGAGGAGGAGAAGGGAGCAGGGGGAGTTAACCATTTGACTTAGTGACCACAAATGGAAATGTTTAACCACCAATTGATTCTAGATGGCTAAATCTCAAACAAAGACTCGAATATTGGTTGATTAACTAAATAAATAGCTTGCCTTATAACAAGTAACCGAATGACAGTTTGGTCTGCATTAATGCTAAAAGTAAAGAAGAATCCTCTAACTGATGCCAGAGATATACAGACATGCATCTGAATATCTCTCTTAGAATCCTGGAATACGGCAAAGAAATAGTCTCCACTATTGAAGACAACATGAATTCAACAGGCCCTTTGGCATGTGATATTTCTTGAGCCTACGATAAATCCATTCAGCCCACTAATTATAGAATTAATCTCAGTACACCCAAGAAAAACAACAATTAGTCACAAAAATATGGACAACAAAACACAGTGACTCTTCACCAAGTAAAAATTTATCATCCTTTTTTGTTATATAACCAATAAAAAGAAGAAAATAAAAGGCTAAACAAACATTACATAATAACTAATATAATGCAGCAATAAAGCTAAAACTTTAACCTACATTTGTCTACAGTCTATACTGCAGGGCCCATGGTATGATAAACATGCTCTTTTGACGTTACAGACATCTGTCATACATAAAGATAACAATCTGTACAGGCAAAATAGACCGATCACATAGAGCACATTCTCACAAAACTCCCCTCCATCATCAATGGACAAACTCAACTGAATGCAAAACCCAATGTGAATCATACTGAACGGAGCAATCTTAAACGTTATATATCAAACTAACTTCTATGTTTTAAAAGTGACTCCCGATATCATGTTTGAACTGATCCAAACAATCAATTAAAGAAAGCAGATAAAAAGCTTTAATAGCTTATCTGAATAAGAATGGATATCAAGATAGAAAATGCCATATATATATATGTGTGTGTGTGTGGAATGGTTGCAAAAAGAAACTGCCAATCATTTTTTTATAGAGCAAAAGGAATCACGCAAGCATATTACTAGAAGGTTGATGCGAGCTTCAAGAAGCTCGAGATTGAGATCTAGTTATGGCCGTGGTGTAAGAAGAAGACGATAGAAAACAGAGACAGGAAGAAGAGATAGAAAGAGAATAGAGGAACAGAAGTTAGGAGACAGGAACAGGAAGGAAGAAACTCAGAATTTGATTTTGGCAATTTATAGAGATGGCTTCCCACAATCTGGAGCTCATCTCATTACAACAAACTACTGACTTCAACTGCCAGTCAGTTGTTTTGTTATTACATGAAACAAACTAGTAAACCTCCTAACAGAATCTGAACTAACTCTGAACTATCCAACTAATTCTGAACTGAATCTGAACTGTTTCTGAACTGCTCACTGATCGCCAGTATCTATCAATTCCCTTCCCTTCCCCTTAAGAACTTACATCAAATGAAGGATATTTAACTATCAAATGGCAAGCCTTTGAACAAGTAGTTCTTCCCGTTCAGCTGAAATTTCATGGTTAGTTTGTCAAAATTTCAGATAATATCACCCAAGGATTTAAACCACATACCTCCCAAAATCACATCGCAGCCTCTTAAAGGAAGTACATAAAAATTGATTTCTTGTAACAACCATGCACCAGAATTGGAATTTGCAAGCATTTGCCAGAGCTCATGGATTGAATTCTCGTGTCAAGTTTGACCTTGAAGGTTTCAGAACTGGATAATTGAAGGTTAGCCTTGTCGACCAATCTAGCATGCAAAAAATTATGAGTACTCCCTGAATCTAAGAGAACAGTGGTGGGAATATTGGAGATTTTTCTTCTCACTTTAAGTATAGTAAGGAGAATTGGATCATCTGAAATTTTCAAGAGTGCGAAATGAGAAATTTTCAGAACATGCCCTTTTTCTTCCTCCTGAAGCAGAGGATCGTGCTCATCATCTTGACATTCATAAAAAACTTCATCTGGTAGAACGGGGCTCAGACACCACTTGATGCGAGCTTGAAGAAGCTCGAGATTGAGATCTAGTTATGGCCGTGGTGTAGTACGAAGACTATAGAAAACTGAGACAGGAAGAAGAAATAGAATAGAGGAACAGAAGTTAGGAGACAGGAACAGGAAGGAAGAAACTCAAACTTTGCATGCCTTCATTCTAATGTATCTTGGCAATTTATAGAGATGGCTTCCACAATACAATCTGGGGTTCATCTCATTACAACAAACTACTGACCTCAACTGCCAGTTAATTGTTTTGTTATTACATGAAACAAACTCCTAAACCTCCTAACTAAATCTAAACTAATTCTGAACTGTCCAACTAATTCTGAACTGAATCTGAACTATTTTTGAACTGCTATCACCAGTATCTATCAAACGTAGAAAAATATACATAAACTGCAGCTAGGACTCGTATAAGAAAACAACACTATCAAAAGAATAAAGAGAAAAAATAAAGTTTTAAATAATTGAAACATATAGCCAGGTCAACCAAACATCCCTAAATTCTCGTACATCCATAGTGCCCAAATGACCATAATTATTGTAAAACGCCAAAAATCAATCAAGCGCATTTTTCTGTAAAGAAATAAATAAGCTGAAAAATTCATTCTTAGTTGTAAAAAGGCCGGAGATAGTAATATCTAGTGTTGGAAAACAAGAATTTAGCAATCTAGTGTTGGTCCAATTTTTTTTTTTCCTCAAGAAAAAAAAAAATGGGACCCAATACATTGATAAGTTTATAGGGGAAAAGGAACAATAAAACAAAAAATTAATCAACAGTAGAGCAGTAACACTGCACAACTAAGAAATTTTGATTATTAAAATTTTCAAACAACAAACCACCAAACAAACTTTATAACAGATTAAAAATTTGGGAAATATGACGAAGTGATAATCGAACAAGTAGGTGAGTGAAAATTATCAGAAAATTATCAAAAGAAATCGGGGTTCAGGGGAGACCTAGGCTAACAGGCATCAAAACCTAATCTTTGTGAAAGAACGGTGAAAAGAACTGGAGAAAAAAAAAAGCTTTTTGATCTCTATAACTCTAGGGGAAAGTTTGGAACAATGGAAGCATTGGAAGAGTTCATACTCGAGAGAATGTGAGGAACACGATGGGAGAAGGCACGGCGCAGTCTCTAGAGCCCGTTTGGATTGACTTATTTAAAGTAGATTTAAAATTACTTGTGGCTTAAGTAGCTTTTCTAGCTAAAAATAGCTTCTTGCTTATTTTGAATTGTTATGTCGAGGACTCGTTTGGTCAGCGGAAATTTTTTTTTTAAGAAGATAATTTTTTGAAAAATTATTTTTAAAAAAATTATTTTTTTAAAATAAAATTTTAATATATTTAATTAATTATGAAAAAATAATTTATTGTAAAGTAGCTTATGTTTGATTGAGCATATATTTTTCTGAAAAAATTATGTAAAATATCTATTATACCTCTAGTAGATATAAAACCATATATTTTATCCTTAAATTCTGTATAAATATCAATATTATATTAATATTAATATTAATATAATATTAATATATTATAATATAACATAAGATCATAATAATTTATTATATTAATATAATACTAATATATATTAATATTATATTAATATTATATTAATATTTAATATAATAAATTTATTAATATAGATATAAATATAATATTAAATATAATACTTTATTAATATATATCAATATATTATTATAAATATAATATTAATATTAATAAAAAATATTATATTAGTATAAATATTAAAATATAATAAATATTATAATATTGATATTGATATTAATATTATATTAATACAAATATTATGATAATACTAATATAATGTTATATCACTGTTCAATATTTCATTCGTAACATTGATATTTTGAAAAATTTTGGCTATTAGTCTTAAAAGGATATTTTAGAAAAAAAAAGTACCATCACTTTTCATCTCATGAAAAGTGCCAAAATTCACTTCTTCCATAGATTTCTATTTCTCATAAAATGTAAAGAGTGACTTCTAATAAATTTTTTTTTTTTCATTCTCTCTCCTTTTAAAATTCTAACCAAACAAAAGACCCTCTCTTCAATTTTCAAAAATTGCCTCTTCTTTCCTCCACTTCCTGTTAACCAAACAAGTTTTAATTTTAAATTAATATTTATAATAGCCAAACACCCCAAACTTTTACCATTTACTTTAAGTTAAAAAGCTCCTCCATCCAAATGGGCTCTTAGAGCTCAAATTATAGTCAGTGAACAGAAACCCTGGGGTTTTGGGTAAGACCCGATCTGTAGCCAAAGTTAGACTATGGATCCGCCGTCAGGCATGAGTTGCAAACTAAATTTGGCCTCCAATTGTGATGGCCCATCCATCTAATGAAGCCAAACTAGAATCAAACTGAAAAAAAAATATTTGAAAAAGTTTGGGCAGGATGTGAATTGCATGTTCGTCGTTAACTACACAATCGAATTGTAGACTGCAATGGCTGTGCATGAATCTCATTCAAAGACTACCGTACTTTGGATATGCATGTAGGTTGGACTGGAATTGTTTCTTTCGTGTGAAAGATTCATCTTCACACAAATCACCATTGAATCTCGTAATAACTGCTTCAATAACGATAGATGAATGAAGAAGTTGGTAGTGCTTTAAGTGCCATGGATGATACGATCCAATGATTGATGTTACAAAAAAAAAAGTTAATGATCCTAGCAAATGATAGATACAATCCAAACTTATGTAGGTTGATACGATCGAATAATTGATGTCGTAAAAAAAAAATAATAATTCTTGCAAGTGATAGATACAATCCAAACTTATATAGGTCGAGTTGGATGTGATCAAGCATGGAGGCATGTGCCTATCATATAAATCAAGACATGATTTGAAAGGCATCATGATATGGCTAATGTCCACTTTGGGTTCGGCTCCAAATATTGGACTCATAGCTTGCTCGAGTCAGGCCAAATATGTCCCATGCAAGCTTGTCGTCATCAATAAAATATGATTATTGAGCTAGTCAAGCATCGTCCGCCTTAAATCAAATCCCTTAGCTCAAAACTTAATATTTATTGTAAAGGAATAATGCTTTCTTTTGGTAGATAAAGGGAACCAAGCCTCAAAAAAGAAACAGTTGTATGCTAACAAAAAATACAATAGAAAACTTCTACATGTACAATACAAACAAACCAGCTGAAAAAGGAGGGCGGTTGTTCTCCTCATACTTAATTTGTTCTTCTACATGAAAACCAATCAAACAGATGATTAGTTGCCTTCTCTGGATAGGAATTTGCTTTATAGGTACGATAATTGTTCTCCATAAAAATCTTTGAATTTATTATTCCTTAATATGTGGATGTGCAATCGTGCTGTCTTAGCACAAAAACACACACACACACACACAAAAAAAGAGAGAAAAAAAAAGAAGGGATATAAAAAAGAAAGAAAAGCCAACAACAATAACATGTTCATATCTACTTATCGTATGCATTTTAACGGGCGTGGTCCATTTAACGGGCCTATAAATGTGAATTAAAAAATTTAACAATAGCTCCCTTTCTATTTGCCAATTTTCATAACCCGCCCTCCTGTTTACGATCGGCTACGCGGAATGCGGATTCTCCTTTCGTTTCCGGACCTCGTTTCTCGTTCGAGCCGGTGAAACCAATGTCCATGGCGGACATTTCGAAGCCCTCCGTCCCAGTTCTACTGCGACGAAACCAACTCTACCTCTCCCTCTCTATATAAATCCCCTGTCACATTCGGCCATCTCCTCTTCGATCATCCATTCATCTTTTCAGCTTCTCCGATTCGTCGGCTTTCCTCCATGGAATCCGCCACGGTTCTCCGATCCTTCCAATGTAATGTCTCTTTCCTCGCGGTTTTGTTCCTCGTTTATTCGCCATTGATCCATTTCTTGATCTCTTGTTACTTTAGTTGGATTTGTTGTTAATTTCTCATATCGGGATCGTGATCCGGTGATTGAATTCTTCTCTTGATGTTTATGAGTTTATTTAGTAGGATGTCTTTTGTTTCCTTTTTTTTTTCCCCTTAAAATTCAGATGTCATGTCCTTGGTATTCTCATGGACCCGGAACTTTTATAGGGGGTTAAAGATTTTGCCCCAATTTTGAAATATAAGAGTTTCTGTGTTGATTTTGGTGGCAGAGCAAGATTTTTACTGGTGGGAGGTAAATTGTTAAGCATCATCTAGCTGAAACTAGCGTAATTTATGTTAAAATTGGAGGCATGATGTTATGGACGTTCCTTACGAGGAGCAGTAAGAAAAGTGGCCTTAGTTGCAATTCAATGAGGTACTCTTGAACTTCTGAAGATGTTAGGTAATCTAAGTGGTAGATACAAAATGCGTTTGGTGCATCCCATCTGTGAATTGACCGTGTCATTTTCTCTCAAGCACTTCATATTTACAAAATCACACTTGTAGACTCCAAAAGATATCATTTTATAGCATGCAATCACAATCAATAAAAGAAAGTGTGCTTGTGGTTCCATAAGGCTTTTCTGGTTTATGCCTTGGAGATGGATACGCTTCCCCATATTGAAGCTGGCGCTCTTCTCTCTATGCATTGATTCTTTCCAAGCTGAAAGGAATCTACATGGTTGCCCTCAAGTTTTTAAGGTCGGGCCTGTTTCATGACCTGGACACCAATTCTGAGTGCTGACATTACCTTACGAGCAGTATTCCTTAGCTTTGATGGATTGGAACTTGATTTGTTCAGACTCTCTATATAAATGGAAATTTCGGATTAGGCTTGATGATATCTGATATTTACCATAAATACAAAGATAATAAAGAAAGGGGTTTAGCTTGAATTCTTTTCCAATTGCATACTATAGTAGTCTGTATATTTCAAGGAAATTCTTATTGCCCCTTATTCAAAATATATTACTAGTGGTTACGGTATGTGAGCTAGTTGAGGTCCAGCTATTATAGAAAACAGGGAGTTGCATTTCAAGTCATGGTCTTTGATACTTGCACTTTCTCTATTATAAACTGATTGCCAAAATAGATTACTTGGCTTAGAAAAGTTCTGATTGAGTTTCCTTGATTTATTCTTGAATTATGTGGTTTCTCATGTTCATCGAATTGAATGGTTATGGTCAGATCTCATTCACATGATGTCACAAGTTGGACTTGCAATGATATAAAATAAAATGGGCAATTGTTGGAAAAAAGAGCTCTTTAGTCATGCTTATGTTATGAAATCACAGGTTTACTTTGATTACTGTTATTGAGGGAGATTTTGCCAAACAATAACCTGGCACTGAATTTCACTTTCTTCTGTATTATCTGTTGGTGCTTGTAAAAGTTTGAGTCATGATTTTGTCAGTATGTTCTTCTAAGGTGCATTATTCTTTACTAATCAACCAGCTTTGCTTGTCTTTGGCTTATTTTGCTACTTCATCAAGGATGAAAGTAATACATGCACTTATCTCTTTGTTATTATTAGGTGCCCTACAGCCAACTCCATGTGCATATTCTTTTCTTCGAAAACCTGCTGCAGTTCATGTTCGCAGAGCTGCTTCAGAAAAGTCTTTTTGGAGAATTCCTGTGGAAGGCTGGAGAAACTTTTCAACAATGGCTAAGAAGCGACCATTAGTTTTGTCTGTGAAGGCCTCAAAAACTACATTACCCATGACTGCTGATGGTAAGTTAGCTTCAACCATATTCCTGATATCGAACTGTCCTTTGCTAAGCAAGTGCAGCAACATTTTTACCAAGTCATTTTGGTTGGCTAGAACATGATATGTTGCATCTTTTCTTACTTATGAATAGTTTCTTTTTTCTGAAAAAAGTGGTAAAATACTTTCCAATTAGGCATCTACCAGTAGTCTTGATGTAATTGCTTATTTTCCATAGCCAGGGATTCTCTGGGTGTGTGTGTGAGTGAGAGAGAGAGAGAGAGAGAGAGAGAGAGAGAGAGAGAGAGAATGAAGTTTTGATGGAGGTTCCCATAATGATATTAGATTTCGAAGTTGCCAAGGGAAGATCCATATATCTGGTAAAACAGGGTCATATTATTCATGATGCTTCATGCCTTTTGAGAGTAACGCTCAATTTTTTTGCGCAAAATGCTGAAGCAGTGTGTTTCTGCATGCTTGATGACTGGTTGCTTCACAAACAATCTTTTGATAAAGAGCATTAACTTATTGAGACCATCTTACTTCCTTTGCCGTGGTAACATAAACTTGGAGAATATAACCAAACAGACTTGAGCTACACAAAAAGGTTTTCTTTCTCAATTATTCAAGCAGTTGTAGAATAAGAAAAATATTAATTTCAGGCATCATAAGTTCTCTCCCCCTCCTCAGTTTTGCTTGTTATACATATGGAAACTTTTGCAATTAAAATGGATATTATCATCTGTTACATGGGCAAGCATATCAGAAAACTTTTGTATTTGTGATCTTAGTCAAACTTGAGAGATACATTTTGTTGGTTCATACATAAAACTTAAATTAGACAGGAAGTGGGTTTAAGAATTTTTGGGTTAAAGCTATTCTTATTTATAAATAATCTTCAAAGTTAAATTTCAATGTATAACTTCTCATCATTGCTTAAGATAGCTGAATGAAATATTTCTTCCTTATATTCATAATAAAGCTAGTCATTAATATCAATTATATTATTATGTTCATTACTTATTGGCATTTCATGCTGTTAGTATATTATATGCCACACCAGCACCTAAACTTAGCAAGGGCAGTTATGTCTTTGGATGCAGCTGACAAGAACTTGCAAGGGCCAATACAGAAGATAAATGTTCAGAATTCAACACTTCCAAATGGGTTTGAGGTCTCACCTATGATTTTCTTGTTATTCCAGTGAACAAAGATTTCAATATGCCACTGATTTTATTTAGATGCAAAAGTACGTTATGTTATCTTTGTCTAGAATTTATTGTGGTTAGAACTTTTTAAAGAGGAAGAAAGCACATGGACTTTTGGGTGACAGGATTCACAAAGAAAGAAGCAAATTAGTAGCCAGTATACAAATTAGATGTTCCCTGCAGATTTTTGAGACTCAACCAGGTCAACCTGTTTGACACTTCACCCATCAGCGTTGATCGCTCTGGTCGACCTAAAACCAGCATTAACATCAAACTATTAGAACTGTTAACTCAAGATGTTCAACTATCCAAACTGGCCAAGATAGCAGCTCATTTGACTTGGACTGGATTGCTGAAAGGATATTTTTTTTTTAAATAAAGACTACAGAAAACAATTCCGTACCACTCCATTCTATTCTAGACCTTGATCCACCAATCTCTTCTTCTTGGTTAAGGCAGTGGGGCTGACAAGGCTACCATCAATTAGCCAAAGTCAACCATTGTCCTCCACTTCATCTTCTTCTTCTCTTCTTCTCTTCTTTTGTTGGACAAGTAGTGGTGCTGAAAGGGTTGAGGTGGCAGGTCCAGGGGTTAAGTAAGGTTGGGCTACTGCACAGAGATGAGTTGAAGTTGAGGTGATAATTTGAAGGGGGCTGAGCCAAATATGAGTTGAGGTGGCAGCTCTGAAGTGGAGTTCAGGCAGTAGCTCCAAAGGAGGGCTGGGGTGGGGTTAGAGAGAGACTGTCAGATTGCAATAATGGGGCCCATTACCATGATTATAAGTTTGTAACCATGATGAACAAGTCCAGTCCGTGCTAATGAGGTTGTCTTTGTTAATTCGTTTTTGCTACAAATTTCATATCAAAACTTACATCCTTTGTTAGTGCAAGCTTTGCTACCTACTTTCTTCCTATGTTTGTCCAGTGTGTTCTGGTCTATTTTGTTCCTTCTCCAACCATTTCACACAAACTAAAGCCTTGTCTTAATTGGGGATGCCTCTGTTTTCTCATGCACATGAGCATTCTGTATGGACTCTTCCTTCATGTCTCACCACACTACAAACATTTCCTTAGAGTGAGAATTCACATGAAATGCAATAAAATATAATATGAAGGAGTTGATATGCTTGATCTGATGCTAAATACTCATACTTACTAAGAAGTTAACTTTCAAAATGCTGAGCTTTGTTTTTCATACTATTGTTAAGCTATTTTCTTTTGGATCTCATTTTCCAACTCATGCAATCCTTTTTTCAGTTGATTACTAATAAATCTGTAACTCCAAAGAACAAATCACTTACACTTCCTCTTCCTCAAGATGTTTCTCAAGCTCAATTGTCAATTTATGAGTTGTTGTTTACATTGAAGTTTGAACTTAGAAGATCAAATTTCAATGTCAAACACCGAAGATAGTCTAAATAGTCAAGCCAATGGCGGCCATGCCACTTCACTTGTCTACACCAGCATGGCTGTCCTTTCTCACTTACAAGGACAATATGCTAGTCATGTGTGGATACTGTCCTTAAATAAACATATATGATATATTTGTAACAAAATGCCCCTGAGGACATTGATGAACTATGCAATAGCGCTAGATGCTTGCCATCCAGGTGGCTCCTACATACATTTTGGCCAAGGACTTTCATGTAGAATTTAATGCTCGTTGGCCTAAGTGCAAGTAAAAACTAGAGATCAACTTTTGTTCTCACTTGTTCCACTTTAAAAGCTGTCTTATTTCAATTATAAGCAAGGGTTACGTCCTGACAGGATGAGTGCATCTTGCCTGTCCCATCCATTCTTTTGAGAAGATGGGACCGGGATTTTGAAACCCATCCATGTAGGGGAGAGGAAGCAAGAAGAAAGAAAGAAAGAAAAGATTAAGAACAAGAAAAAATGAAAGAAAAGAAGAAGAAAAATAAAAAAAAATAAAAAAAAATGAAAGAAAAAAGGAAAGGAAGGGACAAGAAAAAGAAATGAAAGAAAGAAGGAAGAAAGGAAAGAGAAAGAAGAAGAAAAGGGAACAAAAGAAAGGAAGGGATAAGAAAGAAAGAAAGGTAGAAGAAAAGAAAAAAAAGAAAGAAAGGAAAGAAGTGAAGATAGACGGAGGATATCTACTGGTATGCGTGACTGGGACCGCTATCGAGATAAGACGGTATAGCGAGGCATCCTGTTCCATGGAGAAATAGGGACACCGGACACCACCACCGCTGTTGGGATGAGACAGTATAGCGAGGCATCCTGCTCCGTGGAGAAACAGAGAACCACCATCCCATAGGATTTGAAACCTTGGTTATAAGTATATGGGCTGTTCATTTATATGGTATGATTTATAGTAATGCCTTCTGTTATTTATATATTTTTAAAAGTTAAACCTTTTCCTAAAATTGTACTTCATATATTTTTCCTTTTAAAATATAGCCAACTAAGCTTCCTGCACCAAACACCAATCCACATGATTGAAAGCACCAATGGGTTTCTTCTTGTATGCAAGCATGCCAGTGCATGTTCTGTAATGATGCTTGGGGCTATCAGCATCTAATTGTAGCTACCAGCCCATAACTTGACCTACTGAGATATTAAAATGAAAGAGGTAAGGACAAATCATTGACCTTTTGGGAGGTTTCTCACTGCAGATGCCTGCCTATATCTTGAGCATATGACTTCTAGCCATCATATCTTTATTTCTTCTGGAGCAATTGGAGGTATATTATACATGTTTTTCAGTTTATTCTGGTCATTTTGATAACACTCTTCCTCTTACAAGCATATGTTGAACCTTATTGCTTACAAGGATTATATCTATCTTATTTAACAATTTCAATTCAACTTGCTTGAGCCAACTGTGTATGTTATTCTAGATTGTACTTTGGACCTGTTGTCTACTCTCTATAATGCAAAGCCTCTCTCTCTCCCTCTCTCTCTGCACTGCCCTCTTTGTGATTTTCTACATTCCCTTCAATTTTGTTTCTTAGCAGAATTAATAATATTAGTTTCTGCTATCCCCATATGTGGGTGGCAAACATTGGCCAAGTTTTCTATCTGGTCCATGACGGTGTTTGGATGACCAAAATAGATTCTAGAATAAACTTTCTCAGACAAATCCTGTGCAATCAAAGGTTGCCATTGTGAAACTCTGTTTCACCCTCCCATCATATGCAAAGAGCTTTGTTTATATTCATGCACATTGGGTGCAAGTTTGTTGAAATATAGGACTGAAACATGAAAAATTTTTGCTTTTATTTATTCTATGACTGAAACATGATAACTTCAAGTATCAATTCTTAGGCTCTATGCCATGTGTTTTGTTATTCGTACTCAAAGTATGTCTCAAATGGCTTGCTGTTTCTATTGCAGACATTCGTCCTGGAAGTGTGTGATGAGACAGATGTTGCAGAGCTAAAACTAAAGGTATATTTGGAAGCAAGCATGGAAATTATAATTTTGCTTCAAGTTGCACGATCGATCCTATTTGAATGATTGCTGCTGCAGTGAAAATCATTCTATACCTAGCCACTTCAAGTCCACAAAGACATTCTACACCATGTGAATACAGTTGTTAACCTTCTTGATGTTAAGCTGTAAGCCCATAATGTTAAGATCACATGTGGTTAAATGTTCATGGGGCTGTTTAACTAGTCATGCAATTGACCTGTCTGCTTATACTTTTAACATTCTCTACTATAGTTAAGGATAAGTGATCCATGACTTTTCTTTTACAGCATAACATGATTTTCATCTCAACACCACCTATTTCTATTATATTCATTTGCATGACTCAGTCCCTTGTAGTAGTATCTAAGTGAATTTAATAAAGAGAGTAAATTCTTTTTCTTTTTTCTCCTATATGAGTTGCTGGTTGTTAATTGCAGAGTTATTGGTTCTTATGTTGTCTTTTTTTCCCTTAGTGGGATTAGAGGAAAAAAATTTCTTCAGAACATATTTTTGCATCTTTTTTATTGCTCATGATCTCCCTATAAACCTGTTTGAAGATCGTACAAAGCTATGTGATTGACTCAGTTACTATACCACTACATGACAATCTAAGAATCAGGAATTGCCTCAAGATAATGTGATATTGTTGGACTTTAACAATTCCTTTTGTTTTTTGGTATCTTTAATTACGTGGTCTTTAAATTTTGATGATCTTATGCAAGCTGTTATTTTATGGCCAATGAGTTGGAACCTGGAACTAGGTTAAGATCTTTTAGTAGTAACAGTTATTGGTAATCTGAACCCAGTGGAAGATTTGCGGCCAGAGACATAAAAATTGGATCTTCTTGCACGAAAATCAACTACTATTGCAACTGATCCATCTTTTACAGCAAATTTCTGTATCTTGTTATTAAGTGATGAAGATTATCTAGGCAAATATCAGCAAATCTCTATGTCCTTGATCTGTTGCATAAATGATCCTGCTGATTTTTATCTGGCCAGACAATAAGTAGCTGCTATGGGCACTTGTAATTTTTAGTCTCAGATACCAAGTTTCTAATTTAATTAAAAGAATTCTGTGTAATCACCTTTCATTTCTTGGTGAAATTTTGAAATACTTTTAGATTACATCTTTTGTTGGTATCAGATATTGATGATCAGTTAATTCAGTAATCAAGTACCATCTTAAATCACTTGTCGTGCAAAATAAATGTGAAATATCCTATTGATGCAGTTACTGTTGCTTCAGGTTGGTGACTTTGAAATGCTCCTGAAAAGGGATATAGGGACCCCAAAAGCTCCAACTTCAATTGCACCTCTTATTGAGTCACCAACTACAGCACCACCAATTCCAAGTAAGCCAATGGTTGAATCAGCTTCTGCTTCTCCGCCGGTTGGGTCACAGAAATCTGATCCACCAGCTATCAGTCCATTTACTAATGTGTCAGCAGCAACGAAATCAAAACTGACAGCTTTAGAGGCTTCTGGATCAAATGCATATGTTCTAGTATCATCGCCTACGGTATAAATGACTTGTATGATGTAGCCTTGCTAATTTCTTATTGTTCCTTCAAATAAACATTCACAAACTCATTATGTTAGGTTGGTTCATTCCGAAGTGGAAGGACATTGAAAGGAAAAAAGCAGCCTCCTAGCTGTAAAGAGGTGATGTGATCAGCAACTCTCACTACACCGTGTTGTTTGTACAGCACATGATCAGGCCTGATTTTCTACAAAACCAGAAACCAAGTCAGGCCCCTTCTGTCAGGAATACATTCTAACATTCTGTAATGGTCTTGCAACTTCGTTAATAACAGGGTGACATTATTAAAGAAGGACAAATCATTGGCTTCTTGGATCAATTTGGAAATGAGCTTCCTGTCAGAGTGAGTGCGATTTCCTGTTTTCTCATTTCATTTTTTATTTCTTCATTCGATTCTGACCAATAGTTCATATGGCTTGTTTTGATGCTGTGGGTTCAAACAGCTTATGATGGTGAAAGCACTTATGATGCCTGTTTGTTTATTTCTTTTGTGCAGTCAGATGTTGCTGGAGAAGTCCTAAAGGTCCTCTTCAAGGATGAAGGTAACGCAAATAAGCTAACCTTAAGATGACTTCATATTTTGTCTTACCTCTATAGGGCATTCTGGGCGGCTTGAAAGTACGCCTACTGAAGCCATTCCATAAAACACGTATATGTATGCTATTCAGAACATTGGTTTGGTACTTGGGTTTGGCAGACACTTCATAGGCTAAATCAGTGTCATCAGCATATGCTCAGATTGGCATGGTAAAAAACAGAGCAGCTTGTGCTCATTGTTCTTTTCCTAATACATTTTAAGAGAGAAACTAATGGTTTATTGTGGATGCTCTCCCACCTTACCTAAATCTCCTATGATGGTGGAAGTTTGTAAATAGAGAAAGGAAGAGAAATGATAAGAGTTTGTGGAAGCTGTTGCTTTTCCCAATCTCTATTTTCTTGCATACTGTAGGAGATCTTAAAATGTGAATTCTGGTATTTGGAAAATCTTGGATTGCTGTAGTCTACAGAGTATATGGACTCCCATGATATCTTTGATTCGGTTATCCTTCTGTTCCACTCATACCTTCAAACTGTCCATACAGTTCCTGAATGAAGCAGAATATGCCCTGTAGATCACCCTCCCACAACTTTTTGTGGTTTAGAGAACCATGTTAGAAAATGATATTTGATATTTCATCGGCAAAATGCCCCTTCAGCTGTTTGCCTTTGCTTGTTTTTCTGTCCCATAATAGATGATTTAATTGTAAATTTGTGCTCATCTGCATAGCATGCTTATTATTTTCTGGGAGATGTGGTGTTTCGAATGATATCCTGCAACACAGATGGGGAGCACATTACGGGCTTGAAGGATGTGAGTTACATGTAACAGACACGAAGTTTTGCTCTTCATCTGTTCTTCATCCTGTTTATTGGCATCTGTTGCTCAAACTAAAACCATAAATGTGGCCTTATTTGATTATTTTTCTTTCTGAATTCTGCTGCTAGGCTCATTTCAGAATTATTGACCTTGTTATTTATTTGTTTATTTTCCTCCTCACATTTCTCTAACTTGCAGAAGCGGTTGGTTATGGAGACCCACTTGTTGCTGTCTTGCCTTCCTTCCATGGGATAAAGTGATGCCATGTTCGTTGGCAGCGGCATTCTAACTTTGCAGAGCTCCCAAATTTGGATGTCTGATTGGTTATGGATCTGTCAAATTTCTTTCTCCCTTCAATCGGGCATAGTTGACTAGGTTGCATTCAGGTGATAATGATGATGAGAATTTTTTCAGGCCATTGTTTTCTTCTTGTTGGAATAAGTTGTTGAGACCCTGGCTAAGTCACAATTTTGTTTTTCCCTTAAAGCATACAATATTATTGATTTTCAGTGTTGTTCTTCTTCTTATAATTATGACCGAGATAAATGCAACGTCCATGCATCAAACCATTGTTTAGGATCCTTAATATTTTAACATTTCTCATTGCTGCTTTTCCACTTATGGTTGCATTAGTGTGATATGAAGCGTTTAACCGCTGAAGCATTTGAAACCGATTCCAGAGTTGGGTTGCAAGTGAGAGCTGACTGTAGCAGGTACTCAGAAATTCAAAGGGTCAGTTCCATCCATAAGGCTGATTATGATATTGGGGAGAAGCCAAAATGTTCTGCATCAGAGGGGTTCTCCAACCTGCTCTGGTTTCATGAACAATATTGGAAGCTTCCAAACATAGAAGCTTGACAATTTAAGATTCACTCTAGAAGCTTCCAAACACGCCAAGCAACATGCACGATACAGACACGCCGGTTTGCTGCAACAATTTGCTAGATCCACTTGAAATAGAAATGTCGTGTGCTGCAGCAGGAGCATGTTAATGTAGATTTTGGTTGCTTTCTGCCTGCAATTTTCCAATTCTGTAGGCTTGGAACAAGCATGGTGTGATTCAGGTGGTAATCTGACTAGGTATAGCAAATTTTTTACATGGATATGCCAACCCACCTAAACCCATCTGAAATAAATGTGTTTGAACGAGTGTCCTTTATAATGGGGAGCTGAGACAAATCCGATCATAAGCGGTTTGGGAATGAATTTGGCCTTCTGATCCAATGAGTCACCATGAGAAATGAAGGAGCACTAGAAATCTACTTTTGAATTTCCAGGAAAGCTAGTCGAGGGTTTGATGATTTGGAAGAATGTATGATAGATATAAAAAAAAAAAGAAGTAAGAAAAATATTGAAAAGAAAAGTTAAATCATATTCTCTATTCCATTTGGTTTCTTTAGCTTACTTTCTTGCCTTAATTTAATATCAACTCTAAAGCCCTCTTTTCTATCATATGTTATTTTCATTCATTAAGATATATAATTAACGTGTTAATTGAGCTGGCGGTATAATCAATGCTAACAAAAAGTAAGAAAATATTGAATAGAATAGTGAAGAGAATAGTATGCTTAATTTGATGCTGATTGTGAATTCCTCTCTTCTATTATATTTTATTTTCGTTTATTAAGATATATTATTAACAAGTAACGTGTTAATTGAGTTGGCAGGTTGGATATAGGTCCATAAGATAAATGGATTGCGTATGAATTTATATTTTTGCTTTCAATTTGATGATAAATGAATTGGATATGGATCAAAGATTTATTAGTGTTGATTCTGGCTAACCTGAACCAAAGCTATCCCCACCGTAAATAATACTTTTTCATGGTCTCCTGAAATTGAATTTTTGATGGTTGCTGGTCGTATGATTAAGTAAGCTGGTTGATGTACATGTTCCGCAGCTAAACTAGCCGTCACAAATTTCACATTCCCTACGTAAGCTAATTGGACGGGTGGAGAGTGGAATTAGTACCACGGATCGAAGGGACCAAACGGCTGACGGGAATTTGATCACGTGGTGGTACAAAACAAGCTTGTAATGTTTCCGGATAACGGGAGACTTATCCAGAGGAATAAGCAGCGGCTCGCGTTCTTACCACCAAAAGTGCCTCCTTTTTTTTTTTTTTTGATCCTCTCTCTCCAATGGCGCTGGCCGCTGCTGGTCTCCACCAGCAGCTACTTTGCTGCCCAAGGTCACGAGCCTTCTCCTCCCAAAGAACTCGTCTCAGATTCCAAAAGAGTCGTCTCGTCCTCGTGGCCTCCTCCTCCTCCTCCTCTCCGCCGTCTCCCTCCTCGGAGACCAGCACTCAGACTGCCGAGTCCTGTGTCAACTTGGGCCTCTCCCTCTTCTCTAAAGGAAGGGTAAGACCATTAACTCATCCCTCGATTTGATTCTCATCTCATCAGAATGTTTAACGTTCCATTTTATAAGATTAGACTAAAATAGCAGTTGGGTATGGTTGGAAATCTTCTGCGCCAGACACTGTAGCTATAGGGAGATTCTAGAAATTTTAATCAGTTAAAAAGATCGGTGCTTTCCTGCTTGTGGTTGCCACTCTGAGTATTGGCAGTGGCAAACCATTTTTTGAATCTCAAAAGGGTTCGAATCTGGATGAATTCTAGATCTAGAGAGCTTTATTGTGGCAAATGATAGCAGCAATTCCTTTGCATGTTTAGAAACTTACGGCTTCTGGAAGTTAGGCTGCATGATCCACTATTATTTCAGCTGATTTGGTCATGCAACTTTCCTGAATTTTGGAGTGGAAATGATAGTTACAAATTTGGAGTCAAACTCATGATCAGTATTATCGTAAAGGTTTTTTTTATGTTTCAAATAAAAAATTTGGGAAGCTTGAGGAGCAATTGCTAATATGAATTACGGTAACTCATGCAGGACATTGGTTCCGAATATGTAATATGCCAATGAACAATTTTGTATTGTGTGGTCAGTCTTGAACAACACTAATGATTAATGATAATCAAGCTAACAAATGATCACATTCTCCAAATGATCAGTCATTCAAATGCTGCAATAAATTTGATATTGTTCTATAATAAAATCTTGGGTAATTAGCCCAACCAACCATTTGAGTTCATCGATTGACAACTGATGAGTGGAGAATTTTGGGGTGGGGGGGGCGCATGATCATAGTGTGATATGCTGGAGCACTTGAATCTTCGTATCCATGGATACCTTTAAATATGGATGTTTAACTACCTTTTTATAAGAATGAAGTTTCTTATGGACTCTTAAAATTGCAAAGATATTTTGTACTTGTGTAGAGTAAGAGAGAGGATTATGCCAATTATAATGAGTAGGGCTTGTTGCATCTGTTCCTAAGGATGATGATGTGGTTTGTTTGCAGGGCAAATACCAAAATCCTGGTAACCTGGGGCATGTAGCTGGAGAGATTTGTCATGGGAGTAGAAGAAGGATTGTTTACTAATCCTCTGTACTGGGAAGCTTGGAGGAATACAGGGACACCTTAGGCCTAGGACAAAAGAAATGATAAAATAGGACCAAAACTGGAAGGATAGAAAAGGGGAAAGGGTTATGAGAGGACGGATGGGGCCACAAGAAAAAATTAGGAAGCTGGGGAACTTCATTGAAAGTTAGATGCTAGACAAAGTTTGTGTGGTAGGATACTACCTTGGAGATGATGACATTCATTGGGATTATGATCAAAGGTATCATAGTGAATGGAACCATACCTAAAGGGAAGGAGTTTGGGGACTTAATGAAGAATAGATACTGAACGAAAAATTTAATGGAAGGCCACTCCCTTGGAGAAGGTGACATAGCTTGAGATATGGAAGAAGTTTGGACCAAAGATAATGTAACAATGATAAACTATATATTAGGAATTGCTAATTGACATGATCCATTAGTAGCTTGAGTGGAAGCTTAGCCTGTTCATCAAAAGGCAAAGGAAAAAAGGTGCATTTTAAAGTGCATAGACACCCTTAAGGGGAGAAGATAAAAACCGATATGATGTGCACTTTTTAAGAATCATGAAGGGACTAGTGTTGAAGAAATAGATGGACAAGGGATTGGATTTAGCCAAGAAATGACAAGGCACATGAGATGAAATGAGGAGCACGTTAGTTGTCTCATGATTGCAGTTTGTGAGGACAAGACTATTTAAGAAGAGTACCAAGGGAGGATATTGTCACCTCCGTGCATTGGTAGAACAAAGGGCCTCAATGATTAAAGTAACAAGAAGCAAACATCCAACTGTTCTTCACCAATATTCAGTTGTTTGATCAACATTAGTGAAATGCATTAAGCTTATGCCTTTCTTTCATTGACTAGATCCCTGAATAATCGACATCTTATGTGAGCAAATTATGTAACTGCATTTGGTTTTCATATATCCAACATTTTTTTGAGATCCCATGTTTGTGAATGTAATAGGTAAAGGATGCTCTCACACAGTTTGAAAATGCACTTTCTTTGAATCCAAAACCTATTGAAGCTCAAGCAGCACTGTATAACAAAGCCTGCTGCCATGCGTACCGGTAAGAATGTCTATCTTATCTCCTATAAGTGTGTCATAGTAGCAGATGAAGGCTTCTTTTTATTTTCTTTTCTAGATGTTATCGTTAAGTTCAATAAGCTTTTGTGAGAACACTTCTTCAACTGGTACAGCTTATGTTGTGTTGTGCCTTTTGTAAAACTTTTTGAAAAAGGAGGGATGAGTCTGCTTGGGTAGGGAAATGGGTGCTGTTTTTTGCTATAGTTTTTTCTAAAAAGGATAAACCTGCAATACTTTGAAGCAACAAATGAAAGCCAAAGTTTTGTTCTTTTCTTTCTTCAAACTTGTAATCTGAGAACTGATGGTTCTGCTAGATTCTAAGGATATGTATTGTATCTCTTAATGATACCATCCATCATTTGTATCATCTTGGTTCATAATGATGGGTAGCATACTTGCCCTTCTTACAGGCTCAAACACACCCCCCCAAAAAAAATAGAAAGAAAAGCTGGGTAAATCTAGAAAGAGAGGGTATTTGTACTTTTTGGTTTAAGGATCAAATAAGTACCATAACATAGCTATTATCTTGTTTGCAGTATAGGAGTAAGAGGCAGTTTTTCAAGGAAGATAGGGAGAAAGGACCTGCTCTCATAAAGGGAACTAAAATAAACAAAAAGACAAAGATGGACTGATTCTTGGAAAGGTACGAAAGTAAGGGTTCTACCGGGTGGGGGGGGGGGGAGTGTGTTGCCCAAGAGGCAGAGTTGCATCTCCATCGCTGATACTGTATTCGAGATAAGATTAGAAAAAAAGGGCAGCCCGGTGCATGAGACTCCTGCTATTGCGGGATCTTGGGAGGGTTGGATATACATTGACTAACCGTGTGGAGAGGCTGTTTTCATATTTCGAATCCATGACTCCAGCTTACAATGGAGCGACCTTACCATTGCAACAAGGCTCATATTCTACATAATTAGAAGTTTCCATGGATAATTTTGACAGTTTGTCAGATGCTATAAACTTAGAATACTTTTATGTCAATAAAAGAATTATTTCAATGATTCAAATACAAGAACTATCAGCAGGAACGGAAGCAAGATTGGATGGTAAAGGAAGTGAAAATTTGGAGAGGAACCATTCTTCTTTTATAGTTTTAGATTGCTGTTCTTGATGAAGCATGAAGAGTGAGGCAACTGTTTGAGGCATTGTAGAAATCTCCCGATATGCATCTTCTGTGAAGGTGTTAACTCTGTAGCAGAAAAGCATAAATTAATGGTCATGAGGTAATGCTCTCAATGACATGTTCTCTTTACCTTAATCTGGTGGATGATACCGCAATGGTAATTTTATAATTTTCTAGATGCTGAAAGTGCCTTAAGATAACTTTGATTTTTGGTTGGTGAGGAGCATAATATACCTAGCAATGATCTTTATTACTTATCATAGATTACTGGGGCTTGGAAGTGATTTTGCTATTGAATGGCTATGAGAGGACTGATAATTGAGATTGTATTGTGTATGTGCTTGGAATAGGAATTGGAAATTTTATAGAACATTTTTATCCACCATAGGCATAGTTAATTCCTGGATAATTCTTAATTTCTGTTTGAATAAAGTGCTCTTATCCCATTTAATAATTACAAAGTATCAAATTGATAATACTGCAGTCACTTTTTATTAAAGAGACAGACATGCCCTGATCTTTTTGGTTACTTTTTTCGCTAGCCAAATGTGCTTTTAGTTAAGGATTTACATATGGGACCATATTGATCCGTATTGTGCGTAACATACCATACTGGTGGGGACTTGTACCCAATACATGCTTGCATGTCAGTAGAAGGAATGTACCAACACATCCCTTGGTACATGCATTCGGTACAGGGTGTACCATACAGGTATCAAAACCAGTAATTAATAGCTTGCTTTTAATCATTTTGAAAAATTTGGACAAAATGATCGGGATAGCTCAATTCCAGGATATCTATGGAACAGTTGATCTGGGGATATCCCAGATTTGATTGAACTGTTGGGGATTGCCAAGTCTGATGCCTATTTTGGCTATTTAGAGGGATGAGCTGAGATAGCAGTATTTATCCTGACTTTATTGGCCTTCTAAAGAATCCAAACAAAACCTGAAAACTATTTTATTCTGTGTATCTTTGCTTATCCTGATATTCGAAAGTAGCTTACTTCATATCATTTGTTCAAGGATGTCGAGCAAAGCTAACTCTTCATGAGGATCTATAGTGCACTGGCTTACAATCTAGCATGGCCAAGGAAATGAATGCTGGATTTGCCATTGGAAACTAAAACATGATTATGTCTGATCACCTTCTCCCATGGTGCCAGTCGTATGTGGATGATATTGAATTTTAATTTTAAACTTCTATTTGGTCATGTTAGAATATAATAATGATAATTTTGGAGAGTGACATTCCGTGCTCTAGTTGGCTGCCATTGAAGGAGATATGTTATACAAAATTTTAAAGCCAGGAGAATCTGATGGAGAGTTATTGTGTAGTATATATTACTGAAAAGTGAGGCATGACCATTGCAAGGGTGAATTTGATATCTTCTAAGAGCATGATCTGGAGGCTTGTCTGGTGATAATGGAAATGACCAAAGCTATATGCTGGTGTATCTCTGTTAATTGTCAGGCTTTTCTGTCCAGATTGGTTATCATGTTTTTAGATGGTTGACTTACATTTTTGGTTTTGTCAATTAGGACTGGTTAACCTGTCGGAGACTACTTATATGCCTTAGATAGAAGCTGCCTCTCTGCAGTAATCCTCCATTTTGTTCATTTGTTTTCTGATCAGTAAAATGTCACTTTTTTTCTCAGAAAGAAATCAACCTAACTCGAATTCCCTACTACAAACTTTATAGTCAAATAGCTTTTTCAAGCATGTGAACTTTCCAAAAACTTTCCAAAAAACCCACAGAGGCTTCTTATGTTGTTTCTGGATCTTTAGCAACAGGATATTAGATTATTTGAACTTTTAATCACATGATATTTTGTTGAGACAGAGGGAAGATATTTCATTATAGTTACCTTTATCTCTAATTAAGTGCTGGAAGGAGAAGTGTTGTATGTTGCCTTATGTATGTTATATTTCGAAAATTGTTGCACTTATTTAATTTCATTCATCTATATTGTGGCAGAGGGGAAGGTAGAAAAGCTGCAGAATGTTTGCGAACTGCTTTGCGAGATTACAATCTCAAGTTCAGCACTATTCTTAATGATCCTGATTTAGCATCATTTAGAGCTTTGCCGGAATTTAAGGAATTACAAGAAGAGGTTGGATTACCATTTCCTATTTGCAGTATCTGTCTATTCCATTGGTTTGGCATATCCATGAATATATAAGTTTATCCTTAGCTGCAATATTTTTCACCTTTTGTGACAAAATTTCTGCTTATCTATATTTCTTGGTTTGTTAGGCCAGGCTGGGAGGTGAAGATATAGGATACGGATTTCGGAGGGACCTCAAACTTATTAGTGAAGTTCAAGCACCATTTCGTGGTGTTAGAAGATTCTTCTATGTCGCGCTTACAGCTGCTGCAGGAATTTCAATGTTTTTTACTGTTCCCAGACTCCTGCGTGCTATTAAAGGTGGTGATGATGCTCCTGATATCTGGGAGACTGCTGGAAATGCTGCCATTAACATTGGAGGTGAATGAACGTATATCCTATAATGTTATTTAGCACAGTTTCAGTCTCCTTGGTGTATGCTGCGATAAAGCATACACCAAAACACGATGTAGCAAAAAGTTCTAGACAACTAACTGGTTGTTGATTGTGCCATCAAATGCTGTTTTTACTTTCTAGGCTGCAATAACTTTGAGTGCTTCATACTTTTCACAATTGAAATGCTTGACTCGTTTGCGACCTTTAACAATTAATACTAGCATGAGCAAATCTTTCAAAAGCTCAATTTACTTAATAACTTGTTTTATAATAAGTCATGCAACTGTTGGGTCACCATATTCGCTTTGATCATATTTTCTATAAATTTTTCTGATTGCCTTTTACATATTGTTTCCTATTTATTTTCATATAATTGTAATCGTGTAAATTTTGGTTAGACAGAGAAAGCGTGCAGGTTTAGTAGGCATGTAGAACTCTTCTTGTTGCCCTCTCTTTTACCATTACCCTTTGGAGTTCAGCGCAATCTCGGACATCAAAAATTTTACCTAGGAATATATCTTATCTATATAAATCTGCCAACTCATGCTTTTATATTTTGTGCTTTGGGGACTGCTCTGTATGACATTTTATCATTTATTCCTTGTCTTTTCTTTCCCTCATCTGCAAATTTTAGCTTATATTTTTCATAGCTGAATCCTTATTCTTTCATAAACAGTTTAGAATCAAGTCAAAACTTAATCTTGTCACGTGATTGGATCTTGCATGTGAATTTTCATTTTGAATTCATCCTGGTACCATCTGTTAATTTCTTAGATTGATCAAGCTTTTGAATCAGCACACTGTAGGCATCATTGTTCTTGTGGCATTGTTCATCTGGGACAATAGAAAAGAAGAGGAACAGCTTGCTCAGATATCACGAGATGAAACTCTCTCGAGATTGCCTGTGCGCCTTTCAACCAATCGGATTGTTGAACTTGTGCAACTCCGAGACACTGCTAGGCCAGTTAGTATCACTTTTGCTTCTTATGTACTGCCTGTGGATAATGAATCAACTTAGACATTTTCTGGTGTAAGAAATATTTTAGGTTATTCTGGCAGGGAATAAAGAGACAGTGTCTAGAGCTATGGAAAAGGCTGAGAGATTCCGAACTGAACTGCTTAAACGAGGTGTTCTTCTGATTCCTGTTATCTGGGGTGATTACAGGCAAACTCCTATTGATAAAAAAGGCTTTGGTCTTCCTCCAAAAGCTGCTGCCTCTCTTCCTTCTATTGGGGTTAGATCCATTGCTTTCTTGTACTTCATACAGCAAATATGTTTTTACTACTAAGTAATCTTATACACAAAAATTCCTATTGGTCTAATGAAAGGTTTTCCATTTATTTGAGCAAATCCATCTGGAGTTCTTGATGCAGTGGCGATGCACAAAGTTATTAACTGTGGGACCTGATAGTTGGCATTAATACTTACCTGTCAATTGCATAATCTTAGCTGACTTCAATTTCTTTTGGCTTATTTCCTTACTTGTTTGGAATTTATTGAGGTCAAATCTATTTGTTTCTAGGGTTTGTTATTTGATTTATATTGTAGAAAAGTATTGGATGGTCCAGAAACAAATAATGTTTATAGTCATTTCTACTAATAGCAAATCAATTAAATTTTAAAAGCGATGAACCAATTTGTGATCTATTTTGCTAAGATTAGGTGTTTCGGACAATTCTTTAGGTTGATAACTATAGTCCTAATTGTTATGCTGCAACTCCTTATAAGTCCTTTAAGTCATTCTTCAAACAAAGTTTTCAACTTTCAAGAAGATTGGCATGACCCTTTATTCATCCTTTACTTAGATAAAAATTATTCTCCAAAGCTAAAAAAAGAACTTTTTTTGTGTCAATATTTAATCTTTTGGAAGTCTACCCTGTGACTTTTAAAGTAGTGCAAACACATGACATATATACTTGGGCACCATAGAATGCATGAAAAAAATATAATGAGTTATCTCTATTCAACATTTACCACATGAGTGCACAGGTAGTGCCTAGCTATATTTTCATTCCCGATGTGGTCAAGTGTTTCTGGATGTAAATGTTTTGGTGTATACAAAAAGAGAATTAGCTCGGCTGTCATACCCCTGTTTAGAATTAGAGATTTTGTGTTCGAGTCATGAGTGGTGTATCCTCAAGATTTGAGACCCAGGTAATCATTACACAGGTAGAACTCCGTTTGTCTGCCCCCTCCCCCACAACCCCCCTCCTCCCCCCACCCACCCAGCCCCCCCACCTCCCTGAGTTCCCCTTCTCAGTTTGATTAAAAGTTCTTCTAGAATTTTTGCTCCTTTGGATCATAGTCTTGAACATTCATGAAATAAAACTCTTTCAGCATGCTCCTGAGTCCTGAATTTTTGTTTTTCCTTGTTTTTTTAATTCTGAAGTGCTTAGTTCCTGGATAATAATGCCCAGTTTCTCAGCAATATGTAGTACCCTCATCTTTTATGTTACTGAGCTAGCCTTACATTGTGCTGAAATGTTTACAAAATGCGACATTCTGTTGAAATTGAATATTGATGAATGCAAGCAGCTTAATAAGGTCAGTCATATGGCCTCTAAATATAATTGTTTAAACTTGTTATCAGTTTGTCTGTAGACCTATCTTTCTGATTGACTGCTTCTCAGGTACTGGGGTTTGCCCATGAATGATAGTTGGCAAACACAGAGATGATGAGAAGCATCTGTTTCCATTTTTGGACTTAGCCTTCATCCTATGAGCTACTTCACTCCTTCAATGTCATGGTTTATTTATTTATTTATTTGCTTTCATTTCAAAGCTATAGGTTCTTTTTATCTTTATTGTAATTGAGATATTAAATCTTTTGTATGTTTTTAAATGCTTATGTTCCACATTTATTAGTAAGCGGGCTTTAACAGCAAGTTCTTGTTGTTAAAATTTCCATATAGTGAGTTTTCCTTTCAATTCTAGTTATTTCAAACATATTTTTATATTTTTATTCATTTCAAATATATATATATATATATATATTTATATTTCTTGGAATTAATAATTTGTATTTTTTGACTCTACAACATGATTGCATCTTGATAGGAGGACTTTGAAAAGCGAACTCAATCTATAGTTGCAAAATCACGCTTGAAATCTGAAGTGCGATTCAAAGCTGAGATTGTATCACCTAATGAATGGCAAAGGTTAAGTTCCTTTCACTTCTTTACCAATTTCTTAAAAAATATATTACATCTTTTCTGGATAAGGGCCTAAGTTTATAACTAACATTACCATATTTAAAAATGTCGGCTGTGCCTTGGGCTTAGAGTTATGGAAGTTTCAATGTCATGACGTATCTAAATTTTGTTGATTAAAAGTAGAAGATTAAGGGATACATGACTATCATCCTAATTCCTTAGCACATGGGCTATCCAATCCTTGGTTAAAGGGTATGCCAAAGGACTTCTGCTTTAAATTCTGTCTATTGACACTTTTTATATTAAGCATTCTTTGCTGAGCTTCACAAAGAAAATAAAGGTAGAATGTTTCAGATAGACTTATATGACTACAATTTGTTCAGGACTTTATTTTTGTAAACTTTAATTTTATTTTGGTGCTTCAGGTGGATACGTGATCAACAAAAATCAGAGGGTGTTACTCCCGGTGATGATGTATACATAATTCTACGTCTAGATGGCCGTGTTCGAAGATCAGGAAAGGTAAGTTCATGCATCAAAATTCCCTTGATAAATATTTATGTGCTCTTGCATTCATGTCCCAACTACATTTGCGGCATGAGTAAAATGCTTTAGAATATCCAAGTCAGTATGTTAGAGATGTTCCAGTTATGGTTATAGACTAATTCATCCTGCTTCAAATCATATAAAGTGGGACCAAAAATGAGAGGAAGCTGGGCTTTCAGTATAGAAATGTCCAACATTATGTTTAATCTTAGTCCAAAGAGGCACTAGGAACAGGAGTGTAAGAGGGAATGGATTTTCTGTTCAGGAACATGTCTGAAACCATGATGTAGCAGTTCCTTTTTTGAGGTTTATAAAATCTCTGACTATTGATTTTGACATATATTATGTTTCTTTCTCGAATAAAAAAATCATGGTTCTATGTTTAGAAATTAAGCATGGTGGAAAATTTCTTGGTGAAGCAACTAATGGAATGCTTCATTTGAATGGTAAAAATCAACACATACAATTACTATTTGCTTGTAGAAAACATATGATACATAGCTGATCATGGGCTTGGCTTTGGGCCTAAACTATATTCATATTTATTCAGGCTTCAGGCCAGGCCTATTTAAAATTTGATATTTTCTGTGCCCAAGCACAGCCAATCAACGAGCGGTGTTCTGGTGAATTCTTAAAGAATGATATGATGGATAATAAAGATGTTTCAGAATATGGATAAAAGAACAATGATAAGCTTTAGAAATAGTTATGTGGGACAATTTATTTCTAATCATGATGAGATTCTACCAGATGAAAAAATTGTGTGGGTTTCTGAATATAAGGAATAAGGCATAGTTAAGAGAGATACAAAGCTAGAATTCATACGAAGAGGTGGAAACTAGTGCAGTAATAAATGAAATGTAAGTAAAAATGAAAATCTTGAACTACACAGAAGAGTTGACTATAGAAAGACATCTTCTTGAACTGCATGCCTTTGAGACTTGACGGGAGTTTGTTTGCGCTAAATGTAGCATGGATAGATATGTTAGACAATATATTGGGATCAAATGCATGTGGATAAGCATCACTGATGTAATAATGTTCAGGATGATGTGTGATAAAATTAGAGTATGAGTCTATAGAAAGTAACTAACATGAACTCAGTTGCCGAAGTTTCAGGAATATGCAACTTTTAATTTTTCTATTGGATGAAAGTTTATTCAATTGGACTAATTATAACTCAGACAGTTGGACTTCTTACAATCCATATATAAATACTTGAGCTAATTTTATTTGTTGCTTGGTGGCCATATGCCAAATATTTTTCATTTGTTTGAAAATTCATTTGGGGATTACTTTATTTTTATCAATATTACATATTAAATGTTATATTATTAATTATATATGAAGGAAATGAGACATAAATGTGTAGCTAAAGAAATAAAACAGAGCAAAGCTCCATTCATTCTTATTTTAGCATTCGCCTGTAAGAGTGGGTGAAGAACGTATTCACTGATAGTGAAGGTATTATCATTTTATGATTTTATCATTTTTTTTTCCTATTATTGGCCTTTCATCTTACCCTGCAATGATGCTTGCCATATTATCAAGTTTCTTTCATTTCCATTTCTGGTGCTAAGTGACCTGGTTTGATATTTGATGGCTAAAATCCTTGGACATCCTAATTCACCGACACACCAGCAATTAGAAAACTGGTAAGTGCTTTGCCTTGAGTTGAAGTTGCGGAATTGAGAACAGCCAATTGACTGAAAGAGATTGCATGCTTCCTACTCTGAAAGAACTTGGAACATTGAATGGATTATTCCTGGATGATGGATTTATTTAATTACAGAAACACAATGTTAACATTTTTCTTTGACAAATGCTACGGTCTCAACTGCATGCTTCGAATATAGACAAGTATTTCCAAACCAATTTCATATGCTATTGTCTCTCTGCAGGGCATGCCTGATTGGCAACAGATTGTCAAGGAGCTGCCCCCACTGGAAGCTCTGCTCAGCAAACTAGAAAGATGAACTGTATACACAATTGAGGAACCACACATGTTGGAAACATACCCAGTACCATGCCTTGCCAGTGAATACTTATCTGCCATCTTTCATCAGAAGCTCCTCATTTTGTAATATATTTCATCACCATTCTTGTATTCAACTTCATGAGCAGTCATATAATAGTGACATTTAAACCCAAATTTTTAGATTTTCATATGATTTTAGTCTTAGATAGCATGAGTTTTTTTTCCGTTATGGATAGATTTGCATATGTATAACCAAATAGATGACATAAATGGATTGAGAGATAACTGCTATGCAGTTTTACGGATTGGAAATTGAAAACATTCTACTCGTGTAAGCAGAATATTGTTTTGTTTTCTTTTTCAATAGGAGAAAATGTTAATGGGGCAGACAATTAAGGTGAGCGGTGTCTCTTCATATTCCAGGCTTTGTAATATCAGCAGGTATAGTAGTTTTGGTTATGATGATTTTTTATCCTCCTTAATGCAGGGACTAAAAAGTCCTAAAGAGCTTCCGTTTGGAGCTTCTCAATGTGGGGATTGATTTTTTTGGCTGTCTCCTCTTCAATCAAAAGGAAAAAAAAATGAAAATTGCATCAACACCCCTTCAACTTGTCACGATTTTTACTTACTCTCCAAAAAAATTTTGATTTTTCTAATTAGATCTCAAAATTTAGATTTTGGTTGTAATGCAGCCTAGCCGTCCATTTCAGGATCTATGAATACGTGATTGTCACATGAGATAAGTTTAGATACAAAATTTCATCAATGCCCTTCTTTGTTGGATTAGAAGAGTTGTATTTTGGTGGGAATGGAAAATGTGAGGGTACAATAGTAATTTCACACTCATAGTTAATGGATTGAAGCTCGAGTGAACCGTTTGGGCCATGTTGTAATCGATTTATAACTTTTGCAGTTTGATTGGAAATTTTAAATATTTGGGATGTAGGTGAAATTGTGAAAAATTGAGGAGGTGTTAATATAATTCCTTCCAGCAAAATAAACCAATTGTAAAATTGGATAAGATGCTCTATAAGGCATAAGTTTCAATATCATAAGTGTTTTCTCGTAGAAATGTTCGCAATCCCATAACAGAGAGAGAGAGAGAGAGAGAATTTTTAGTGCCAAATTGCTCCTTAGTGTATTCTCCCTCTCATATATTATGGTATTTTATATTGTGCCTTGTTCCCTCCATTGAATTTATTTTCCATCTTATTTCCATTATTGGCTCTTGAGGGCCTCTTCTTAGGTTGCAATGCAAACTGATTTCCTTTGACAGATTCAATTGAAGCTCTTAAAAGCTCTTATTCTGCTATAAAAAAAAATAAAAATAAAAAAAAAACAGTGGTTGACTTTCATATATTGTGTAAATAAAGAAGATAAAAATTAGGAGAGAAGGTGGAGAATTTAGACTATATAATGATTCTTTGATTTCTTTTGTCAGAAACTTCATGTTCTGAGAAGTATGATACAAGCAAGTTATTAATGGTTTAGATTGAAGACTAGGAGCCAGTACAATAACTGGAAGATTTCAAACTTATTTGCAGTATGCTTCTTAACTCATAATGCAAGGTAGTAGGTGGCTAATATGGAATCTATCGTCTTGTTTGAGGCTTCTGTAATCTTCGGAAGAAAATTATTTCTGTGATTCGTATTATAATGACAATTCCTTAAGGATTGGGTGGCTTATATTTGATGTGATTATTTTATGGAGAGGACCAAAACAAACTTCTGGCACTCAGATGGCTCATTTGTTTTTCATTCTGGTGGGACTCTGGGAAGGCTGATTCAGTCACCAACTTCAATGGCTTTTAAAGAGGAAGTTTATACAAACTATGTATTTAATATGAGTACACATGTGCCAATTGACCAAGTTCTCATATTTTCAGTACTCATCTCATCATTGGTCGATGGCCTCCGTTGGAAAAGAAAAAGCTTTTGTTGAACGATGCTTTTTCTTGGTGAGATTTTGCAAACCAACGATTGTATCATGACTACATTTTTATGTGGGATTTTACAGAAAATAGTCCACCTGCCATCAAATTTGTACAACCATGCTGCATTTTTTCCCACCTGTTTTCAGAATCAGTCAATTCTAAGTTAATTTGAATCTTTCTACTATTTCAGCATCATCAATCATCTTAATTGCATTGGCATGTGGGATTTTACAGAAGAAGTTCACCTACTATCAAATTTGTAGAACCAAGCTGCGTTTTTTTCCACCTGTCTTCAGAAATAGTCAATTCTAAATTTATCTGAATCTTTCTACTATTTCAGCATTATCAATCATCGTAACCTGTCTTCAGAAACAGTGACTTCTAAATGGAGTTGAATCTTCCTACTATTTCAGCATTATCAATCATCTTAATTACAGTATCAGCCTTGTTTCCTTTCCAGTTTGTGTAATGTTGTAGTCCAATTTTTCTTGTGCAACTTTGTGATTGCAAATTACTTATTTTTTTGTTATTATGCAAACTTTTCTTGTTTAAGTCAGTTTTTGCTATGAGAGCTGAGGCCTCAAATCCACCCTTCAGATTAGACAGTCCAATCTCATGTTATGGTCATCAGGAAAGCACCAATCAATTATTTGCATGGATGCAAAAATCATTAAGGATCATGGAAATTTCGGCAAAGAACTAGTATCTGGCTGTTATAAGTTGAGGATTAACAAAGGATCATTGGATATCAAGCAAAGATGATGGAACTTAAGGGGATGAGGGAGCCATGATAATGTAGTAATTTTGTTGGCATATGATTTTTTTTCAACCATTTAGTTTAAGCTCACAACTACACATAAGAACACCACTAAAATTGGATCAATTTTGTTATTAAACTTCGCCATCAGCTAGGCTGGTGGAGTTTATTAAAGCACCAAGGCATATCTAAGCCAAATCCTCTCACTAAGATATGGTTGTCGGTCTCTCTTCCTAAGTAATATCACTGATACAACATTTACCAACCCAAACTTCATATCATTAGAAACAAAATATTTAGTATGTAGAAACATTAGCTATAGAGACTTTTAATGCTATCTTTTCCTCTAAATGTGGACGTTGCAACTTAAAGTAGGTTTTGAAAGGGTCATCTTCCTAACCGTTATGAAATAAGAAAATATGCAATTTCTTAAAAGAAAGGAAGTCAATGAATAAGTTCTCACAACAAGGGTGGTTGGTGTTAGAGTTGGGCCATTTCTTTGGTCTAAGAGTTGGTGAGCTACATGACAAGAGTGCAAGCCAGCCGAAGATGGCGGCTTATGGGAGAATACGAGTGGAAGAAAGAATGTTCTTGGGTTTGATTCCATTGGGTATTGGCCCTGGGTTGGAGAGAGTTATTATACTTTTGTTAAAAAAAAATGAAAAAGAAAAAATAATGATAATGATAATTAACAACAGAGGGAACCAACTTTTTTAATAAACGAGTATAAATGCATCCGTAAGAATCAGCAAACAAAATATTTAACAACAAAATAGAAGGATTTATCGTAGTATCTTCATGGGTCATTCGAAAAGGATGCGATGATCAGTCCATGTCATGATGTAGCATTGAACTTTTCTATTAAACTAGTAGTGGTTTTAAGACAAGAGGAATCCTCGGCACCTCGATTTTCTTAGAAAATTGTTAAATCCTAAATTTCATAAGTGTTGCCAGGAATGAAAAAAAAAAAAAAATCTATCCACATTATAATATCTAGATCAAATACTTGCATCATCCAAACTTGGCCACAAGCTGAAGTATACTTTTATTTGAAACCAACCACTTTGTTGATTAAAATTATAGGTCCAATAACAAGTTCAAAAATTCTACAAGTTCACACACAGCTTCTAGTAGGATTGGTAGGTAAGTATAATTGTAAATGGAGATGGTAGAGTCAAAAACAATAAGATCTAGATCCAAACCGAGTACTTGATTGCATTCGAGTTTGTTTTGTTTTGTTTTTTTTTTTTCAATAATTAAGTTCGTTTGGATTTGAAACCAGTAATTATATCGAGGTCCTTTTGCATCATTAGATGCCGTTTACAACCCCAAAGGCAACATCTAAAGACTTGCTTTTAACAACCATTCCTGTTCTTTTTTCTCTTTTTCTTAAGAAAACCGTTCAGTCTTGTTCTCTGGTGTGTGTTTGTATATTAGTTATCACAAGTTCCATTTGAAGAGAATTCGTCAGAAACTGGATTATGGCATGAAAGAATGGATATTAAAAAGTTACCTAAAAATGAAGATTGGTGGTAATAATCATGATGCTTTGTAGATGATGGACCTGCGTTGTTAAAGCCATACTGCATATGGTTATGATTACAATGCATGAAAACTAGTAGATTACATTTTTGTATTGCTGAATTTGCTGAATTTTGCTGATCTTATGATCTTACAATATTAGCGGTGATAATTTACTCCATCCTATGGGATACTCGATCCAACTCGGTCCTAGTGAAGTTGGTTGTGGCCAACCCACAATAGATCCAAGATGAATGTGAATAATGGTAAGATTCTTTCCGAATCTACTCCAGATATATATAACTCTTCATAAATCCTCTTTTCAGGACAAAAAAAAATTATATACCAAAAAAAAAAGATTTTTTGTACCTTTATACCATCCGATTTGTCCAACTCATTTCATTTAACTCTACTTATCTTACTCCATCTCAAGACAAGTATAGGATAAACATAAATGATAGCTTATATCCATATCTGATCCATCGTGTCACGCCCTAAATCCGAGACATAACACGGCCATGCTACCGAGGGATGGACCCACAATAACATGAAGCCAAAATTCATCTTCTTAAATATAATAACAGGTGTATCACAAATAAATGTAATAATAAAGTTTAATTCAAATATTTAATTAAATCAAAATTGGTTCAGAGCATCTAAATCCAAAGATGAAATAATCCAAGTCTTAAAATTCATAATGACTACAATCCATAAACATAAACTGAATTCCTAATGCAAAATTTTCAAGCTTGCTTTGCTGATCCCCAAGCCTGGATTCCCTTTCCATCAGTCCTAGCCTTATTTCTCTGTACATGAAAAAGAAAACAAAAAGAATATGAGCTACACCAGCTCAGTAAGTAGACTTCCGCTTCCTTACCGGATCAAGCATAAATTTTCTATGATAATACATCATTTAACAAATAATAATTATTGTAAAAATAAACATTTCATAGAACATATAATAAAACAAGTTATAAGCTCATCATGCATGCATAAATCATGTATATTTCACAATTATGAATCGTAAATCATTTTCATCATGTATTCATGTCATGTTTCAAAATATTGCTCACAGATATTCGTGCTAAAGTCACTATTATACCCGTGACAGGACCATGTTTCTTAATCGACAGAGTTCTTAATTCATGTGCCAACTTTATACCTGCTGGCACGGCCATGTTCCATGTGGATGCTAGCTTCGGATGTCGACCTTCTCGAAGGGATTCATTCATACCCATCTGAGAGCCTTTGAAATTACTATATCTTTTTCTTAAAGCATACATATATATAGATGGAAAAATAATGAAATTCATGCTTCATAATCATGCTATTTTCATAAGACATATTCATGAAATCAATGCTCATAATAAAACATGCTTTTTCATATCATATATGCCGATCCTTATTTTATGAAAAATTATGATTTCATCAATAGCAATTCTTTACATAAAAATATGATCATTTAAAAATAAATAAGGAGCATAAGATCCACTTACCTCGATCGTCCTGGACCTTTTTAATCTTTCTTAAAAGAATCGGACAGTCATATTTAAAATATTAAATCATCAATAAATTTTATTTCATATATTTAATAAAATTACATAATATAAGAAAATGACCGATTTGATGATCAGTCCAATAAATCTCTCCCTTCGGCTCTAAATCGATTTAAGGTCATAGGTCCCTAGGAGTGGAGAAGATGGCCTAATAAGGGATTCATAGGGCTTCTTAGAGAGAGAAATTTTTTAGAGAGAGAAAGTAGAGAGAAAATAGAGAGAGAAAGAGTCCAATTCTAGAGGGAGAAAGACTTTAGAGAGGGATGAGAGAAACTTTTTTCATGTGTATTATTAGTATTATTTATTATTATCATTATTATATAAATATATTTTTTTTTCTTTTTTCTTTTCTTTTTCCTTTTCTTTTCTTTTTTTTTCTTTTTCTTTTCTTTTTCCTGTGGCCTTCTTTGGCCGAAACAGGGGACCTAGAGGTCCCCGTACCTTAGACCGGCCGTTCACGGCCGCACCTTGTCCGACGGTGGCCGGCGGCAAGGGACGACCTTCCTCCGAGTTCGAAAGGGCCAGAGCCGGCGGTCGGCGTGACCGTCGGCACCTTAAAAATCAGGAAAAGCGAGAGGCCGAACAGGGCTTCCCTTTTTCGACGAAATCCGGCGACTCCTGTCGCCGGCAATCATGCCCACCGGCACGGAAAGGAAGGGAGAGAAGGGAGGAAGAAGAGGAGGGACTTACCACAGCCTCCGATGACCTCCACCGGCGTGAAATCGCGGCAAGCACAAGTCGAGAGGCCGCGGCTTCAATCGAAAAAATCGGAGAAGAACTCCGACGATCGTCGGTGACTGATGGGTCTACTCTTAGAGGAGAGGAGGGGGGTTTTTATAGAGCTCGTCCTAGGATCTTTTAATAGCCCTAGGACTCCGATTCCTGATCGGAATCGGAGAAGGGGAAGACTCCGATCGGGAGTCTTCCTCCCTGTTTTCTCTTTTTTTTTTTTTTTATGGGCTTAGTGGGCTTTTGGCCCATCGGGCTGGGTTATCACACATCGCCTTCCCTATATGATATTTTATAAAAATAATAGCATTCTTTGAAAAAATTTAGCACTTGGAAACAACGCCGAGTGTTCGGCTTTGTCTCCCAATCAAGTTCACACTATTTGAATGATTCTTTTGTTGATTTTTCATCCTTTCATCATATTATCTTAATCACAACTAGTTGGTTCTCCTTCCTGTGGCAAATCATTTTGCTTTAGAAAAAATAGTAGAGCTAATAGGCCTTTTTGTTTTTCTTGTTTTTTTGAGACTGATGTGTAGCACTCCTCCATCAATAGCAAACCACGTACTGCTCCATTCACGGGTTCACCAAAATATCCGAGATCATAACCTTCAATAAAAATTAGATTTCCACTAGTGTCATGATTTTTCTTCCCTCTCTCCAGGCAAGATGACATGGTCCATTATATTTTATATGTGTTTTGCTAATGCTATGATTGTGGGTTATTAAAACGTAGCATGTTGATATGATCAAGTCTTTGTTGGTTCATTAGGTGCTTGTAGATAGCTCTGAATTAGGACAAGGAGACCACCCTGGCTAAATGGAATAAATAGGATTACAAGGACTTTGCAAGGGTGTAAAATCTAGGTTCTTTCTTGATAGAATATCTTTTCCTTCAAAGGGTGCTCTTTAAGGTTGTCTCTAGAAATGGAATAAGTTAATCCGGAGTAAATAAGTTACTCTACTCTTTACTTTGTAATTTACTTTGTCTTTCATGATAAGATAATATATTCATGTAAAATGTGGAATAAATGCAATTTAGAAGGGAAAAAGCTATGTGCCAACTTTTTTAAAATGTCCATTTTTTCTTTATAAAAAATGGTTTAATCCAAATGCTTTAATGAGTTTTTGGCTAAAAAAGAATGGAATATAAATAATTTTTTCTCCGTCTTACTCTTAGTTATGGTACTATAGAAAATTATTGTGGATAGAACTAGTGACATAGTCACACATTTAAGCTTTATCACGTTCTTCTATCCCTATGAAGATATTGGTAGGTTTTATTTTTCTCTTTGATATTAAAAGACTAAATGATTCTTGAAACGTTTTGATAAAGCAGGATAATACTAATTTATATTATGTCAAAAATGTGCCAACTAGAATGGTTGGTAATGTTATTGGGTTTGGATATTAGTGATCTTGATTCAAATTTTGCCTTTATCCCAATTTCAATGGACTTTTCTATTCTAGTTTTCAAAAAAAAATAAAAAAAAAAGAAAAGAAAAGAAAAACCACCTGATCTTGGTGGCTTTAAAAGAAAGAGCAAGAACTAAAAACGGCTATCACTTGGGAGATGTTTAGATGCTCAGCTATGATACTTGACAAAAGTTTAGGACACCATAATTTATTTGAAAAAGAATTTCAACTAGCATGAATATTTTGAAATTTTGGCTTCATGGTTTTCTCAATTCCTTTGTTGTCTCTAAAGGGTTATCATTCTTGTGGAGAATTTCACGTGGTTACACTAATTAATCAAGTAATCACATTGTCTGAATGCTAAACTAAAAGACCTATTCATGGGGTTGCGTGGCTATCATGTTGGCATTGGATATCTAAGCACATCCACTTGCAAGATCTAATGATCTATATTATTAACGATTTGAGTATTTGAAAATTAAAAATAAGAGAAAAGAAATCCCCTGACTGATTGCATCTTTCCTGTCCTCTTCAAGTCGTCTTCTTCTTCTTCATTTTTTTTTTTTTTTTTTGGCTACTTCTTTGTTCTTTTGGTAAGACCCATCTTTAAGTTTATGCTTTGCCCTAGGATATGAAGATTTTGAGTAATTATTTTCCCACTCGCATGAAAACTATTTTTAAGTGACTGTTACAGCATTAATTTTCATTGATTTAGGCCACCAATCAAATGATCATATTAATCTTTTGGCTGAATTTCTTATGCAAATTTTTGATCCCCATCACTAATGCTCATAAAAGAGTATCCTATCTGAAGAAATCATAAAAGGCAAATCATATTAACAGATTTATTAGTTTAAGTACAAAACCACATTAACACACTAAATTTTTCATATGCCTCATAAATGTCCTCCCCTACTCAGAAATGATGCCCATAGGAGGACCTGCTACTTAACACATCTGGCCTTCATCTTAGATTTAAATTATTTACTCACTAAATGCAATTCCAGCATATCACATTTGTCATATTGTGTATGAGTATCATTATTAATGCAGTGATATGAACTTCGAAGTGAACTCCATTATATATCATTATGATGACCAAACTAACTTCTCAATTCCATCATATAAGGCAAAATTAAAATGCTATTTTAGACTATGACAAATGCAAAAAAAGAGTTAAGATAATGCAACAATAATTAATCATCACCATAAGAGAATTATAATTTTCAAGACCTGAATTTAATTAATGATAAATATCTTGATTGGTTAATTTGATTGGAATACATGTCATGCATCCAACAGTAGAACTATTACCACCATTTCCAAGTAAAATGAATGCAAGTAAAACTGTAAAAAGCATAATAAACAAAACCAAGCTTCTTACCCCCCCCCCCCCCCACCCCCCCCACCCCCACAATAATTAATTAATTAATTAATTTAAAAAAAAAAAAAAAAACAAAACCAAGCTTAGTAGTTCAATGGTAGCTTTCTCTTGCTCATATGCAAGTGGCCAGGGCTGCAACCCCAGCCATCTACTGGCATGGAGCCCAAGCTTTAAAATAAGATAGAGGTAACGGTCCTAGTAATTAGTACAATTATACAAAGCACAGACACAGAGGAAAAACAATAAAAAAAGAATGCAGCAGTTAAAAAAAGTCATGAAACCTGTTCTCTTTCTCTCTTTCACACGCCAATCCAATGAACTCCTTTCCAAGTCAACCCTTGTAATTCTCCAACAACGCCCGGCCAATCCCACACCCTCCCGTTATCATACTCTCCTCATCGGCATTAAAGCCAACAGCTCATCAGCATTCGGCGCCAATCACTCCATGGCGAGACTAGCGGGACTTCCCTTCCTTCTTCTCTCCCTCCTCGTCGCCGCCACCGCCCACTCCAGCGGCGGAGCAGGGGAAGGCGCCGTGCCGCTGAGCTGGATCCCGAGGCTGTCGACGTGCCAGGGGACCATAGCGGAGTGCCTCGGCGGGGAGGAGTTCGATCTGAGCTCCGAGGTGGCCCGCCGCATCCTGGCGGACTCCAACTACGTCTCCTACAACGCCCTCAAGCAAGACAGTGTCCCCTGCTCCCGCCGTGGCGCCTCCTACTACAACTGCCAGCCCGGCGCCGAGGCCAACCCCTACTCCCGTGGCTGCTCCGCCATCACCCAGTGCCGGAGTTAGCGTTCTCTCTCTGTGTGTGTCTCCATTCCGACCTCCCCCGTTCTCTGTTTCTTAGGCGAAAATAAAAGGGAGACAGCTTAATTTGGTATGCGATGTTGTTGCCGCCGCTGTTGTTTTATTGTCACGTAAAGCATGTTTTTTTATATGTCATCTGCGTAAAAATAAAAATAAATTCTGATTATTTTCTTCCGTCCCCTGCATGGTTGAGCTTCTCTTTGGCATCATCTGGCCGTTCATTGCTTCAAGTAGATAACGACAGAATAGCTTTCGTTTGTAACCACTACTACATTGGAAGGGACAGGAATGGCAACAGGTAGGATATCCGCCAAAATTACCCTACCCAGACCCCAACCCAAATCCCTTTTTTTTTTTAAATTCTACTGTCCGAATCTGTGCCAAATTGGATTAAAAATTTGTTCAGAAATCTCAGACCCATTTTATCAAGGGGAAAAAAAAATAATAACTCTATTGGGTACTTGAACCTATCTGGTTAATAGATCAGATTATTCAGGTCGGGTTGCATACCCGACCTGAATTAATAAAAAAAAAAAAAAAAATAATACTAAGTAAAAATAGGTATAAATAACCTAAATATAAGGAATTTTGTAGCTTGAGGTCAGCGATAGCAGTTACATGTATATGAGTTTTGGGTTCTAAGTACCATCACAATACATAATTTTATAAATAGGTCATATTAGGATTTAAGGTGAGTCAGATATTTAAAAATCTGTCCGACTATCATCCTCAGGAATAAAATACCTATCAATTATCCTATGATTGTAAGTACATGATCGAAATATTCTCTTCTTTTAGAAACTAGAATGACTCTACGATGATAACTACAGAATAGAGTACCTTTATGTTTATAACTATATGAGCTTGAACTCTTTATATATTTTTATTATTCAAAATAATAATATAATGTATTCTAACCTTGAATTCCCATGTTTACAGGATATTAGAGCAAGAGAATTGATTCTTCCTGACATCATAGTTTTTTCCAACCCACCTTCCCTCTATCCAATGTTCCCTAGTTGTTCTACATTTCTTCAAAACATAGCAACCTCTTCCACCTTCATTGAACTGCTGCCCTTCTCCAGTATTGCCCTAGGCTTTTGCAACCCACTCTTCTCCACCATGACTTGTTGATGCTTTTCTTCTCCTCATCCCCTCCTCCTCCCGCCACACTAGCCTCCTATCTGTCACTCATGCCCTTGCCATCCTTTGGCCTTGTCACAGCCCCAACCCGAGTTTGCGAGCTAGAGATTGTGGCAATCGTTGTATACTGATAGAAAACTCTTTCCATAAACATGCAAGATATTTCATCATAGTATTATAAACAAATAGTGGAATAAAATTTAAATAATTAATATTCAAATCTTCATTTAAATAATTGAATCAAAACTCAATGTCAACAAAATTACAACTAAATGTTTGATAAAATCAATACAAAATAAAATCTTGCATCCACTCTAATAAACCATAATCAAATAAATAAGTTAAATTCTATCTCTAGTCGCACTTCCGTAATGAAACCCATATCAAGCTAATTTTTTGAATTTAAAAAAAATAAAAAAATTTGATAATTAGCTAAACAGTCTAGTAAGTAATGAATCCTTCAACTAAGTAAATCAAACAATAATTATTCATCAATTTATCAAAAATAACATGGTAAATGCATCAATTCAAAATTCAGATCTAGATGTAACACGTTATCAAATTATCATGCATGAAAATCTAATTTATCAAAATAAAAGTTATTCATAATTTTAAATTTTTTAATTATCAAGTTCATCATATCAACTATGAGCTATGACTATACTTTCTTTGTGGCAAGGTAATAATACCATGTATCATTTTGCAATATGCGGAATATCATCCTATAGCATAATTTTTTAAAATCACATATCTATTTACGACATGTTGCATATCATCTTATAGTGAAATTTTTTAAAACTATATATCTGCTTGTAGTAGATCCCCTTTAGGATAATCAAGTCAAATCAAATCATGAAATGCCAAAGTATTAGCCCTCATTGGTAGGGCTCTTAATATAACTAGACTGATAACTCAAATTACCACACAATTTCACATGTTAATTCGATAAACATATATGCAATCAGAGGGTATCAAAATCAATCAAATCAGATCACTAGTTATGATCATGCATCATCATAATATTCTAAATAAGATATTTTCAATAATTAAACATCTTTCATCATATTCATAAATTTTGAATAATATGATTCAAAATCTATCAATTTAATAATTTATCAATTGCTAGATAAATTTAGGAAAGGTGAAACATTACTTACCTTCTAAGCGAAACCAAACTACATTTCCAATTAATCCTAAAAATCTTTCTTTGAGCTTAATATTTAAAAATCATATTTTCATCAAAATTTCATCATGGTATTTTGAAAATAAAAATCTTAAAATTCAATATCCCCATAGGGTTGATGAAGTGGTAGTATCCAAGATTCCTATTAGTTGATCTAGATTACCTAATTGATAAATCACATACCAAAAATCATACTAAAATATGACAACTCTATAAAAATTATTGATGGTGAGATCTAGCGATGCTCGAATTAGCCATGTAAGGACCAACATGCTGCCTGGGGACCAATGGTTTAGGTTTTCTTCACTAGGGTTGGTCAAGGTTGCTAAGGAGAAATCTTTTTTCCTAACATTCAAAAACCCTAGTAGAGAGAGAAAATAAGAGAGAAGATAGATAGAGAAAGTAGATAGAGAGAAGGTAGAGAGAGGGCAGAGAGAGAAAGTAGAAAAGAGAGAAATTTTTTTTTCTTTTCTTTCTTTTTTTTCTCTCTTTTATTCTTCTTTCTTCATTTGGGTGAATAGCGGATTCCATTGAATCGCCCTTCTCCCCAAAATAGGGGAATCTCTTCGAAAAAAATGATGGCTAGAGCTGCGGGCCATGGTGGCACAGGTGGTGTCCTTAGTCCGGCAATCAATGGCAATGAACAGTGGTGATAAATCACAAAAAAACATTAAAGAAAATAGGAAATTCAAAGATCTATTCTTTTTTTTTCAAGAAAATTTTGATAAAATTAGTTGAAATTTGAGCTTTATGAACTAAGAGGAATTGGAAGGAAGATTATTTAAGAGATCATACCTTATCTCCCATGGTATCTAGCTTTGATTTCATTGGAGATAGTGCATATCATCCGAAAACAAGAAAAGAATCAAGGAAGAAAGATGAAGAGGAAAGAGGGATCTTGGTGGTGGATGGTCATAGACGGGAGAAGATCTTATCTTACAAAGAGGATCCCTAGAGTGGATCCAATCAAATTTCTTCTGGGGAGAGTCTTCTTCCTTCTTTTCCTTCTTTTTTTTTTTAATGCTTTGAAAATCATGCAGCCCTTTTGGGCCATGATTTTTAACTGGGCTAGGTCAAGTGGACCTGGCTCAGGTTATTCGGACTGCCAGGTCAAGTGGACTTGGCCCAAGTTATTCGGGCTAGATTACTATAGACCCACTCAGCCACACACCATTTCCACTAGAGATGGCATCAGGTCAGGTTCGAGATGGGTTTCTAACTATCCAAACTCAAACCTAAATATCCAATAAACTATCTAAATCCAGAACAAATACTATTAAGACTGTATTTTTTTTTATCCAAATCTATCTCAATTGGATATCAGATAATTTTGGTTGATTCGATCTGAACCCAATTGAGCCATATTGAACATTTTTTTTCATTTCTATCAACTCTAAAGTCATACTACCATTCCATAAATCGTACCAACCTTAAACAAATAAAATTCAACAATACTTAGTTCAACAACACTTAGTTTTATGTTCAATAAAAATAAAATTCAAACTATTTTAAGCAAATAAAATTTAATAATGCTTAGTTCAATGATACTTAGTTCCATATTCTATCAAAATAAAATTTAAACGTAATACAAATTTAACAGATCAAGATATTCAATAGCAGTACTTAGTTCCAATACCTCTGATGGATGGCTGACGGACTGACGATGGTGTCACTATGATCAAAGGAAGAGACAATGGGATGGTTGGTGGATGGTGGTGTGGATGTGGCCGACTGGCTGTATGGAACTATGGGTGAGGAGGGTTTGATTTGTTGTTTTATGTTTTATCCTTGAAGAGCGGCGACTAAAGAGAATAAGAAAAAGAGAGAAGGGAGAAATGAATGAATAAATTAGGATTTAGTAACTAGTAGGTGGTAATTGATAAAATATATTTAATATAATATATATATTTTAAAATACTAAAATAATTTGGATCGAATTTGGGTCAGATATATAACTATCCAATTTCGACCCGAGCCCAAAGCTAAGCATTCAGATTTTACTCAAACCCACTCAACACATTGACAACCCAACCCAATCGGATCGGATCGGATTGGATATCTATGGGTTTGGGTTTGATTTGTTGCCATCCCTAATTTTCATCTCTCTTCCAACACCACACTACTCCCCCTCATCCTATTTTTTGGTATCTCTCCTAGTCAACTCAATCAGTCTGGCTCTTCATCGATGATGCTAGATGCCATGCTCCCCACCTACCATCCTAAATCTTTGGCCAAATTGCCTCACTTTCACTGCTGCTCTAAACCCACAACCCAACCTCCTAACTTGTTGATACTCAATCCCCCACCCTATTTTTAAGTAGCTCTCCTAGCCAACTTGGTCGGCATAACCCCTCTCTAGTGATACTAGATATCGTTCTCCCTAGCTATCATCTCCCTAAATTTTAAACCCCTGTGGCCCCTCCCATCGCTAATCCTCATCGCAATGCGAGCATCCTCCACCGCTAGCAATGCCAACATCACCTGTCCATTCCTAATAGCTAATCTCATCATCGATTTCTCATCATGATCATCCCCTTGCTTTGCCCTTATAAAGATGTCACAGTTGATGTTGCCACCAACTTTGGATACTCCAAGGCTTTACCATGGCTGGCTTCCATCTCTGGATCCTAGCCAACAGTGTCTCCCTTGAGGTGCATATGCGGATTTGCAATGCAGGTGTCTTTCTTCACTATAAAAATAGGGAATACAACTAGGGCCCCATTTGAAACTAGTATTGGCAATAGAGCTTTTAAAAAGTACAACTTTTATAAAAAGTTATTTGCTGTTTGGTAATTATATTTCTAAAGTGCTATAGAATTTTAATATATATTTGATAATCAAACCAAAAAAATACTTTTGGTTTGACAAAATGACTATGAAGAACATTGCATAATATTATAGAATAGAGTATAATAAAATATAATATATATTATTACATAAATATATTACATATTATAATATTACTATAATATAATATAATATATATAGTAATATAATATTGTATTGTAATGTAATATAACAAATATATGATATTATTACACATTAAATATTACTATAATATGACATAATATAATATATTATTATAATATAATAAAAAATAATATAATATAATATCATAATAGTATAATATATTATAATATAATATTACATTTATAGTATAATATAGATGTATATAATCACTCTACCAAAAATGAGACTCTACGATTTTTTTCTACCTAATGCATTTTTTGTTCTTGCATTTCTTATACATGATAAAATATTATCGATTAATATTATAAATCAAGTATATATTTGATGCCACCATATCTATAACAAATTCTAAAATATGCATTAACTATTAATCTCATCAAATTATTTTACATTTGATTCTAGTAACAACAAAAATACAAAATTCTAGTTTACTTAAACTCAAAATATGAATGATATGAGATAAAAATCTATATTATATGTATAATTTTATAAAAAAGAAGTCAACAAGTCATAAGAAGAGTAATAATATGATCACACAGAAGAGCGATCTCATAGTTACTCATTTTCAGTTTTGCTTCTGTACTTAGTTCTTTTTGTGACTCATTGATCTCTAAACAATCTAGAGGGAGTAGATCCTTATAATCATTATAAGTCTGAAATTCAAAATCTTTAATTGCATGATTTTAATAAAGTTATGATGGCGATGGAAGTCACTGTAATTTGAACTTGTTTATAATAAAGAAAGTTAGACATTGTATTCAATATTCTCTATCTACTTTTTCAACATCCAAATATCCTCTCAATAGTACATCTCAGCAAGAAATATACATGATAAAGATTTCACGCATACCCCTTGATTGACTTCTATATCAAAAATCTGATAGATGATATCTTTTCTCATTATAAAACCCTATACATCCATCAAGTAATATTTACCAGCATATATATATATATATGTGTGTGTGTGTGTTAGAATTTAACACTTATGTATGAAAGTTAAATTATATGCCTATCATTATGATATATTTAATTAAAATGTATACCTCTAGATGGGTTTGAAAAATTTGAGCTCTTCTCTATGTATACCCTCTAAAAAAATATAAGTATCATTAGTAGTACCCTTCCAACGAGTCCAAATAAAAATAAAATATATGTCAAAATCACAACAAGCCATAATATTTTGCATAGGAATTTCTTTTCAGCTAATATATAGTATTTGCTTAGATGGAGAAACTTTTATTAGTATATGGATACTATTAAGTACTCTAATGAATCCTTAAATAAGGCCACCAGCGACTGTCATTACGGATTTTAATTGGAACATTCTTGGGCTCTATATTAATTAGGTTAATAATATCTTTAATTATTTTTAAGATAATATTTAAGATATGGATAAAATACCTGCTAATAGTTTCTCCTGAATATTGAAACATTTTTTGAACCATCCTCTTTCCAAACCCGTATCCTAGAATCATCAAAAGTATGGCTACCGACTCCTCAACATATATATTTCGAGAAGCTTTTAAATCATATTTGACCTTCAATTCTTTACACGGATCAATAAATATATATTTTTTTATTCTAAATTATTGTTGACATTTATTTGGCATGCTTTATAGAATCTCTAATATAAATCTATATCTAGTTTGATAAGAGGTCTTATAAGATTATTTATCAATATATATTGTATAATATTTAATTATCGTATCAGTAGCTGCAATCATGAATGCATAAAATTCAGCATCATCAACTATCTCATCTTTACTAGAATAATTCTTCTCAAAACTATTATCGGTGCTATACATTTTCTGTATAGAAAATATTATGCAAAAATTAAAACATCCATAACAAAAAAGAAAAATAATATATAACATCAACACATAAAATATAAATAATATAAAATATCAATACATAGCATCCATAATATTCATAATATTCACAACACATTGTCCAGGACATTACATAAAGGCATATAATTCATCATAATTTTAACATAAATGTTCATAATTAAATCTGCAAAAAATATATCACCATAATAATATATGAAAAACTACTTTCATAGGTTTGATATTCACTTGAGTCATTCATTATGAAGATAGATATCTTGAAGGACCACAAATATCTTTTAGTATTCTCTTTTAAGGAGCACCTCAGCTATAAGTAGAAGTAATTTAGGTTATGCTCCCATCTCAAGCATTGCTTGTACCATTTTCATCACTTCATCGATGCTACATCTGGACATATCAGTCATCTTGGATGGCATTTTACTCCTCTTCACTGCATGAATAAGATGACTAAACTCTTGAGATAATTGCATAGAACCCCTACCTTCTTATGTTTCTTATCCTGATTCCTAGGGTTAACTCTCTTCTTCTTTTTTTTTTGTGTGTGGGATAAGATGCAGGGGTAGAGTTAACATTATCTATATCAATGAGAAGATCATCAATTCCATATATAATCACATTAAGATCTTCATCTGAGTTACATAAATCCTCAAATATATCAATATTTTCTCCATCTAACCTCTTATCTACTCCCATTATGCCCTCAACATCTCTCTATATTGATAAAGTTATTGCCTAAGCCTCCTTCTCTATGACACTAGTATCTCTAAATAATCTATCTAACTTCATGACATGTCACAAATCATATTGTTGAAACTTAGCTGCATCAAAAATTTTTTGTAAGTTAAAGATATATAGTAATCAATAAAAATTTTTGAATTATAGTATAAAATATCTTACAAACATTAATGTACTATTATTTATGCCCACATTTTTTTCCCACCATACATCTAGTGCATCTATTCTATTTCTAATAGGATCCCATCTAAGTCCTATTTTTTTTGCTAGCAATCTCATCCAAATGCTCTGATTTGCTTTCAGATTATCCCATTTATTTTAACTTATTTAACACATATTGATTTTTGGTCTTCTCATTAACTTTTTTAATAGTATTGCCCCAACCTAGTCTATTAAAATATCCTTCTGGACCATTACCAGCTCCAACTTTAGCAATATATATATATATATATATATCAATGAACTCTTCTGTTAATCTATCATTCCAACTAGCTTTCTTCTTGTCATCTTGGGTTAATGGACCAATAGAGGTATTTTGGCACTTTTTAGGTATTTTTTTCTTTTCACAATACAACAACAAAGACATAAAATACTTTGTCAATCCTAAATTATGATTTTAACCATAATCATTAGATAATTTGTAAAGCAAATATAGATATATCTAATTTAAATACACACACATACAATGCATATCCATTTCTTCTATATAAACAAAATTGCTAATGTATTGATGAATATATATAAGTAACATACACATATAAAAAAAATTGCTTATGCATTCATGAATATATATAAGTGACATACACATATAAACAAAATGGCTTATTTTTCCTATCTAATACAAGCTTTATTTTTGTCAAAAAGAAAAAAGAAAAGGCAAAATATAATCTATTGCTTTGAGTTATAACTAAAGCGTCAGATAGAAAGTCAAGAGGCGATTCCGTCTTAATGTGCACTATTAGAGTACTTGGAGGGGTTCATCGTCAACATTTCACCTACTTCATTGTATCTCACTATTTGGTTGAGGATTACAAGAATATGGTTGCTTTGACTCATCAATGCTTTATCTTTTAATTAGTTGTTTTTGATTGTTTCTGCATGCTCCTTTATGCTTTACAATATGGATATATGAGTTTGGCATCATGTCAATGTTTGCTTAGTGATTGCTCATCCAAGAGTTTAACATTCCAGATATTTTCTTATTGGTTGATCCAAATTTCTATGTTTTCTTTTCAACTTCCATTTGATGCTGTCCATCAATGTTCCTTTCATACGTTTCTCTATGTTTTTTGTGGTGGTTTATTTGGCACGTTTCTATCATTAGTTCAGCATCATTTCAAAGGCTTCTTTCCTCGCGGCAATTGCTTGTCATTTACAAACTTCTCTATTTCCCTTTCTGTACTTATAGTAATCTGTATTGTATTTCTTCTATGAGTTGGGTTTGTAATTACCGTATAAGGTTCTAGGCTAAGGAGCTGTGGTGTTTTGTTTTCCATTCATTTTTTTCTTTCCACTGACCTGTTAACCCATTTTGTAATATCTACTATGTGTACTACTTTTTTTAATTTAATAATATATATTATTCTTTACCCCTTCGCCCTCAAAAAAAAAAAAAAAAAAAAAAAAAAGAGAAATAAAGGTCCAAAACCTATAATAGACCCTATATATTATGGTATGTATCCTATTGATACAATACATATAAAAAGAAAGAAAAGCTACATGTATCCTATTGGCATGTTGCATATAAAAAGAAAGAAAAAAAAATAACATGAATATAAAATGATGTTAGAAGGTGGGGGTTGGGAGATTATGTGAGAAATGACAGGGGGAGGAAGAGTTCTCTCCCATAAAATTACTTTATTTAAGAAAAAAAATACGAATGAAATCAAAAAAAGATATGAGATTACAAGATAGATGTCGAGAGGAGTTCTCCTAGTGATATCTCTTTATTTGAGAAAAAAATATGGATGAAATTAAAAAATTTTAAAAAATATCTAGAATCTTAAATAATCGAAGAGACATAAGAAACAATATTTTAATTGTATAAAAAAGAAAGAAGTCGAGGTCGGTTGGGTTCTTTTTGTGTAGAAACAATATCTCGATCATATAAAAAAAAAAAAGAAGAAACTAAAGGCAACTGGAGTTCCTTTTGTGCATAGAATTTTTGAGAATTATTTTTTATATTATATTTTAAAAAAATATAAATATAATTATGAAATTATTTCATTATCATTTTTGTTAGAAAATAAAATTTTATAAAAATAAAATAGCTTGCTAAAGTTAAAATAACTCCAATACTTTTTAATCAAACGTCATTATAATCACTCGGTGTGCATTTGAAGGGTCAGAAAGTATTTTTCAGTCTTCAAAAAGCTTAAGATGATTATACTAATGAGTCTCTGACAATCAAGTGTACTCACTCATAAATTTTTTTATTATTTTCCTCTTCAGTGGCCCACAATTACTCCCGCTCCTCCTCTCTCTCATCCGCGAGTGCATTTTGAGATAGCTATCAATGGCCTGATAGAACCCATCATTGAAGACTAGTGTGCAAATCAAGTAGGGCTAGTGGTAGCTCACAAAACAACCAACCTCGATCTGCTAGGTTTGGATACATGTCATTATGATTGATCCTTCTCACACACCTCAATCGCTCAAACTGAGGGTCCATTCTTCCTGTACTCCGACAACCCAGGAACAGTTCTTGTCACCAATCTCCTGAGTATCGATAATTATCCAACCTGGTGTCGCACAATAGAGACGGCACTGGAAGCCAAAAACAAGGTAGATTTTGTCGATGATCCCTCCTTGACCCTACATCTATCAATCCTTAGCTTCATGCTTCGAAATGTGCCAATAATATAGTACTTTCCTTCCTAGCTTCTTAACTCAATCCATGCACTCCATGGCCGATGTTTGGAAGGAGCCGTGCCCCTGGAATTCCTCTAGCAATGGCCCTTCCATCTTCATGCTTCAACACGCCATTGCCATGCACCAACAAAGTTCCAACTCCATCTGAAAGTACTACAATTATTAGGATGATTTGGTGATTTATGATCTACTTCCCATATGTGAGTGCATCTCTTCTAGGTGGATCTTTGATCACCTCAATTAATGACAGTTCATACGTTTTTTAATGAGTTTGAATTATACATATGCAAATATCCACAGCCAAATACTCCCCATGGACCCTCTTCCATCCTCAAGGCCATGTCTACTCCCTCATGCTGCAGGGATGAAGCCCAATGTATAATTCAAGCAACATCTTCGCCCAATGATGCCGCTGCCTTCCAGACCACTCCCACACCAATAGGTTTGGCGTGTCCCAATTCTCTTTTCATTGTAGGTATTGTCAGCTCTCGACCAACCAATCAGAAGGGATCACAATAGTGTGAGGACCCGTGTGAGTATGTATTTAGTCGCATATTGATTGTTTGCTGAGAAAATCTTGGATATTTATATAGAAACAGCAAAATCAAATAATATCTTTCGATTAGTCTTTTTAAATGAGATCCTGAATTATTACAAATGGTATAAGAGTCAATTCAATTCATAGCCTATGTGAATTAGGAAATATAACAGTAAAGGTTTAGTGGAGTTGACCACGAGCCGATTGTGGTGTTTGTGAATGAAAATATGGATTTGAACTCTTAGCCTAGCAAGGACATCGGAGTTTAATTAAAGAGGAAGGTATGTGAAGATCCATATAAATATGAGTATATTTAGTCCCATATCAATTATTCTACTACTGACTTCTTGGCTTTTCATCTAGCTACAAGTCCGGATATTATTCTCGATCAAAACTCAGGTCAATTGATGGCCCACATACTATGGATCAAATTTCTACTCAGACATTAAATCAAGCATAGTACCGACAGCTTCTGCATCTTTTTGATGAGGTTGACAATCCAGCTACATGCCAAGCCAATCTTGTAGGTAACCCCAGATGTTTTGTTTTCTCTAAACGACCATCCTCCCGGATTACAAATATGGGTGCTAATCATTTGGTTTCCTAATCCACACCTCTTATCCTCCATTGTGACATCCTCTCCTACCTCACGCAATAGCCTCCTTAGTGATAATATTATGCTTATTATGGAAGAACGGTATCTTTAGTTCCACATCGATTGCGAGTTAGAGGAGAATCTGGATTATATGGAAGGCCACCTTCTCTCCTCCCACAGTACCTTTTATATGGGACAAAATTGTATGGCACTTGATACGGATCAAAATAGACAATATCTTCAGTTGAACTAGGATGGACACTCCTCACCTTTCTTTTTGCGAGGCGTCTTTTAAAGAGTAAAATCGTAAAGCCCTGTGCTATAGACCGACCGAAGCAAATAATATCTCATGCATACAGGAGCCATACTTATTTCCTATACCGAAACTACTCAACCTATCACCTATTTTACCCTTGAAAATTTTATGCGTCCCTACCTTTTACTGCTATATTTGTTTAGCAATCTTGATTCAAATTTTGGCTTCATCCCAATTTCATCGGGCTTCTTCTATTCTAGTTTCATAAAAAATAAGAAGAAAAGCCACCCTAGTTGCTCTTGGTGATGAAACTCTAGGATACCATAATTTATCTTTTTTTTAAAAAAAAAAAGATCAACAACCATGAATATTTTGAAATTTTCACATTCATGTTTTTCCCAATATCTCTGTCATTTCAACAGGATTATCATTACTGTGGAAGATTTCACATGGATATGCTACTCCAAAGGTCCCACTGTCTGAATGGTATTGGCAAAAGATCTATTCACGGGTTGCAATTGTGTTGGCATTCGATATCCAACCACATGCCCTTGTAAGATCCCATGTTTTATATTATAGATGATTTTGAGTATTTGGAAAATAAAAAAAAGAAAAAGAAAAAGAAAAGAAATAGCCGGACCTATTGGATCTTAATTTGCTACCCTCTTCAAGGCTTTTTTTTTTTTCTTTTTTCTTTTTTCTTTTTTGTTCTTGGTAAGACCCATCCTTAATTCATGTCTTCTCCTAGGATTTGAAGATTTTAAGTAATTATTTCCCCACTCACATGAAAAATATTTTTCAGGGGTTGTCAAAGCATCAATTTTCATAGGAATTTTTAAAAAAGTACTTTCCATGTCCCATTGATTTAGGCCATCCATCCATGCTCTCAATAACCTTTCAATTGAATTACTTGTTCTAATTATGCTCACTAATACCACTAATGCTCATAGAAGAGTATCCTATCTCGTGAGGTCCTGAGTATAAGTACAATATCACATAAACGCATTAAATTGTTCGTATGCTCAACAAATGCACTTAATTATGCCCATACTTGTGGTGGGTGGGTAGATGAAATTATATACTCACTAAATGAGATTTCAGCATATCATATTGGTCATATCGTGTATGAGTATATAATCATCATAGTGGTGATATGAAATCTGAAATGCTGAAATCATATTGGTCATATTGCGTATGAGTATATGATCATCATAGTGGTGATATAAAATCTGAAATGAACTCCTTTATATATCATTGTGATGACCAAATTAACTTCTCAATTCCCTCATATAAGGGGAAAAAAGATCAAATTAAATTAAGAAATACATCAAGGACAAATTCATTTGTGACATATAGATTTACTAACAATTGTTCTATATATATGTTTGATATGCAAACTATGTTGTAACCACTAAATTCATATCCTTTTTGTTACTAATGTTCCCATCATCCTTGTATCCCCCATCATGTACCCATAACATATCACAAAAATAAAAAGCTATTTTAGACTATTATACAAGCAAAAAAGGAGTAAAAAACAACAACAATCGTCACTATAAAAACATTATAATTTTAAGACCTAAATTTAATTAATTATAAATATGTCAATCGATTAATTTGATTAAAATACATGTTATGCATCCATCAATAAAACTATTACCATCATTAGTAAAATGAATGTAAATAAGAAGTATAATAAACAAAATCGAGCTTAGTCTAGTATACGGGTACAATTGAGCCATTTTGAGTTGAATAATTTGAAATTCGAATTTGATTCGATTCAAAATATTTGGATTTAAGATCAACCTAACCTTAAAATTTTAAGTTTAAATACTGTCCGACTTTAATATCAACCAATCCATATTCGAGTTTGAGTTCAAATCTTAATTTTTATATATATAAATTTATGATATTTTAAATCAAATAATTTATTATTCGAGATGAGTTCAAATCCAATAATGATTAAATTGAGTCAAATTTATGCCAAATCAAATTCAAATAGCTCACAAGCCGTCCGATTTGCTTGCACGTTTAATTGGGTGGTAGCATCCTCTTGCTTGTGTACCTTTGGATTCCAAACCCAATGGAACCGGGCCTTAAAAGTCCCCCTAAACTGAGCTTGCAGTACTTAAAAAACAAAAATTAAGACACCGGTAACGGTCACAGTAATTAGTACAATCATACAAAGCACAGACACAGAGAAAAAACAATAAAAAAGAAGGCGGCAGTTAAAAAAAAGGGTCATCAGACCTGGCCTCTTTCTTTCTTTCACAGGCCAAGCCAATGGACTCCATTCCAACGCCTACCGTCCAAGTGAAATGTCATCCCTTGTAATTCTCCGGCAACGCCAGGCCCATTTAATCCCCCTCCCACCCCTTATCATACTCTCTCTCCTCACCCACCTCCATTCCCCTCGCTCTCTTTGCTTTTGCTCAGAGCTCAGACGCAGAGAAAGAGAGAGAGGGATACCACGAGGAAATAAAAGCCTTATTTTTCCTTCTTCCAGGAGAGAGCGGGGAGGGAGGGAGAGGAATTAAAGCAAACATATCATCGGCATTCGGCGCCGACCACTCCATGGCGAGACTGGCGGGACTTGCCTTCCTTCTTCTCTCCCTCCTCGTTGCCGCCGCCACAGCCGCCCACTCCAGCGGCGGAGCAGGGGATGGCGCCGTGCCGCTGAGCTGGATCCCGGGGATGTCGACGTGCCAGGGGACCATAGCGGAGTGCCTCGCCGGGGAGGAGTTCGATCTGAGTTCCGAGGTGGCCCGCCGCATCCTGGCGACCTCCGACTACATCTCCTACAACGCCCTCAAGCGCGACAGCGTCCCCTGCTCCCGCCGTGGCGCCTCCTACTACAACTGCCGCCCTGGCGCCCAGGCCAACCCCTACTCCCGCGGCTGCTCCGCCATCACCCGCTGCCGGAGTTAGCTCTCTCTCTCTCTCGCCCACCCCATCCGAGCTCCCCTGTCATCTGTTTCTTATCTAAAAAGAAACGATTCTTCCAGTAAGAGAGAGAGAGATATTAATTTGGTATGTGATGTTGTTGTTCCCTTCAAAACTATAAATTATTTGTTGCTGTTATTGTTGTTGTTGTGGTTTTATTGTTATGTAAACATGTTTTATATGTCATCTGTGTTAAAAAAAAAAAAAAAATCTGATTTTTTATTGCCGCCCCTGTTAATGTTTGATGTGTTTCCGTTGAGTAATCGATGCACCGACTGTTGCTGTTGCTGCTGCTGCTGCAGCTGCTGTGGTGGTGTTGTATGGTGGTTCTCTATGTTATTTGTGTCAACAAAAAAAAAAGGAGATTTTTTTGGGTATAAATTAGCTCTTTTTGGTCATCATTGACGAATTTTTGTTAAATATGAGTGCTTTTATTATTGTTACTGTTCTTGCGTTGCTGTTTTTAACTAATTCTATCTGTGAATTGTGCAAAGAAAGCATTTTATTTATTCTCCTTATGAGCTTACTTGCAGGTTGCTGTTTTTTATAAAAAAAGAAAGAGAGTTATTATTGGGGTTATTTTCTGGTATAGATTGGGTGTTTCTAGTTTTCATTATATACTTTATGTGGGTGTCTGTAATGATAATTAAGCAGCTTTAATTATTGGAATCAAAGTGGTGAGTTTGGTGGGGGGATAAATGCTTATTTAAGGGGCAAAGTGCTAATGGAATTGAACTAAGGGAGTTGTACTGTTGCTATTGATTTGGGTAGTTGGCTCAAGAAAGGGAAAGGAGAAGGACAGGTTAGGAAGAAAGGAGAGGAGTAGGAATTTTGAGTTAACTTCCATTAGAGACCGAAAGAAGGTGAAAGAAGGATGTGTAAAAAGAAAAAGTGAGGGCATCTAAAACTTAGTTGTATGAACTATAAGAAAAGTACTTTTATCCGAGTTCTAACGGCTTTGATTTGGTGGGCTGGGTGAAATTATAGAATGGGCACATAAGACATGCAAGGTGAATTATAGTAGGGGCCCTATTAGAGAGAGAGAGAGAGAGGACTCTTAAATTGGTAACTCTTCCTCCAAAGAGGTGATGTATGAGTTTTGATGGTTTTGCTCTTCTCTCTTACTTAGGTTGGGCTTTTACATGTTTGACCCACACAACAATAACTTCGAGCTCCCAAAAATTGGCCCTCTATTTTAAGGTAATGTGTAAGTGAGGGGAAATTGTCTGAAATAGTTTGGACATGGAGATTGCTTCAAAGTATCAGTCAAAGTAACATCAAAAAAAAAAAAAAAAAGCATCAGTCAAAGATGAAAATAGTATTTATATTGGGATTTGGAATATAGAAGATTTTGATGGTGTATAAGAGAATACTTGTTTTTAGTATTGTATATGTAGTTTCAAATAACATTGTTCCAAATAGCTTAGGAGGTCAGGAATCTTTTTGAGATCAAAAAACATAGTAGATTCCTGATTCCTCATCTAGATTTTGTCAACCAGTCCCGCATATTGTTTCAATATGAATAAATAGATGAATATTTCTCATCATGAATTTTGCAAATCATGCTTTCCTGATGTTAAATATAGATGGAAACAAAGGCTGATTCATTTACATTTTAATTGCCAGTTAACTGAAGAAATCAAGAATAATAAATAAATAAAGTGTAAAATCTTGATTTTTATCCATAATTTGTTTTATTCATGATTTTTAATCTATGATGGTAACAAGTCATGTTTTATATGGGCTAGGGAACCTAGACACCACTCAGGAAATCATGGAGTAATTAGAGGTTGAGATTGTCAAAGCCCTTTCCATGTTAAGATTTCCTCTTTTCTTGGTGGTTGCCGAAACATCATTTTCAACTTCCTATAATTCAAACCTTTTTGGTCAATTAGACTTCCTATTTTTCTATCTTTATTACCTTAGTTCTACCTTGAATCACAACAAGGGGAGTATGCAATCCTAATCCATTAGTTAGTCTCCCAGTCTTGTACCCTTTCCTTTTCAAAAGAAGATCTTGCCTCCTTTTTCTATTTGATAATAAATTAAAAATGAATAAAAAAAATTTAATGCTACAGATATGAACTCTCAGATAAACTAAGTCTAAAATGACATTTAGTAAAAAAATTTCTTGTTTGTGTTTCTTGGATCGCTTCTCGAAATTGCTTCTTCTTCTGGTAACCGCGGTCTTCCAACGAGACTGACCATTGCCAACTGGAGACATTGATTTCCTGTAATTTAAAATTAAAGCTTGCGTCGTAGGTAGGATTGTTTCAAACCTAGAACACCAACCTTCTGTGATTAGATAATGTCCACTTGCTATGGGACCTTTATAGCAGGAAGTTTCATATGAAGAAGGGTGGAAGGCTATCATTCCACTATATAATGATGCTCCTTTGGGGCTCTAATGCTTTCACTCAACCTAAAGAACAAGTCCCACATGCCTCTTTCTAGGAGTTGAACACTGGAATCAAACAAGGTTTTAATAATACACGGTTGCATATTTCCCCATATAACAGCCCCATTTTAAAACCGTTGCCATTATTTACCCAACTCAGCCTGGATTGTGTCATTTGAAAATAAAATATCGTCTGTCACGAAGACCCTTGTTGATCACAACAGGATATAAGCTTTCATAACAAAAAAATGGTGTCATTTGCTTAAGCCACCGTTCACCTTTTTTCTTCCCTAAGCTCCCCCAGAGCTTTGAGATCTCTCTCTCTCTCTCTATATATATATATATAGAGAGAGAGAGAGAGAGAGCTAGGCTTGGCTACGGTTGAATGGATCTCCATTTAGGACATGTTTGGTTCATGATCAGAATTGGGATCAAAATTTGAATTAATTGGAATAGGAATCGGAATAGTCATATCCCTCTACATGTTTGGTTTGTGCCGGAATCAAAATCGGAATGGAATTTAAATCCTAGGGCAAAATAAGAATTGGGTTTTGAGGGACTAGGGCTTTCTCATTCTCCTTGAAATTAAAATGGGAATGGGACTTTCTCCCAACCAAATCGGGAGAATGGCAGTCACTCATTCCCATTCCCAGTTTAAAGCCCAACTTCCCCCAACCAAATATACCCTCAAATCTGATCATATCTATATTTAAATTTATATAATCAAATAGGAGGCCTTCAAAATTGTTATGACAGCCATTGCAAATTTGCAACTGGCATTTTAATTTAGACATTGAATAAGACTGAGATGGCTAAGGGTTTCCTGGCTGTCCAATAGACAGCTATTTATGATTACCAATAAACTAGGAACAGGAAAGAGAATCCACCCACAGAAAAGTCCAGAAGATGGTGAGGGACAATTAATCAGAGTGGTCTTTTGGGTCTGTGGTCCTTCCAAGAAATGGCATTTCTGCGAAGATAAAGATATAAACTCTTTGGTTCCATCAACTGTCATTGCCATTGGAGAGCTTAATAACCCACTCTCAGGACCACCTCCCCTGAGTCGTAGAAAGCCACAAGTAGGCATTTTAACACTGGAAGACCAGCTGAACCATTCTGTTCAGAAGCTCACCACACATGCGGCTTATGTGGATTTTGGACCCCAACGCTTGCAGTCTGGTGGTTCAGACTATTAAATCTAGTAGTTCAGATCCAAAATTCTGAACTACTGCAGTTGTTGAGCTTTGATGTTATTAGATCTGGGCACATCCTTATTCGACATTAGGTCTACATTGGGGCCCGATTGATTTTTATGTCTCGGATTTCAGATATGAAAACAGATTCAGATCAAATCCAGTTTGGAGGCCTCCATTTAGCACTCAATCGGACAGCCAATATGATTGAAATATGAGGCAGAAAGAACTGCCGGTCGAAGGATTTCGGCTGAAGGATTAACATAAATTTATGATCTGCTGACAATTAAGAATGAAACTGCCAACAGTTCCTTAATTTTGAGTTAAGGATTGCCCTCTGTTGCATGGTTGTGGTATAATACAACCGAACTGGGTCATCCTGGAGAACAGGAACCCATGACATTAGTCACAAACACTTGCTCCAACTGTAATGGTGGTGATGAACCCAGAATCATATATGCATTTCTTTAATCTTCCATGACACATTTTTCTTCCGCCAAATGCAATGGCCATACAAGTGATGATCCATTGTTCTCACCACTTAATGTCCAAGATCAAAACCATTATTCATTAAGATACATGTAGACCAAGACTTTCAAGTAGTATGCAACCATTGATCTAAATGAACCATCTATCCTGTTATTGAGAACTATCTGCAAGGCTTGAGATCCTCTAGAGGAGCTCCCCAATGCCTCCAAACCAGCAGATGCTCTGCCTTGGCTCTGGCTGCCATGGCAAGGTCTACAATAGCTACATGGACTACTCCAGTGCCTCTCAAATCTGCCATGCTTAGCAACAGGGAGTTTATCGACCATGTTCCATGGCGAGGTCGGGATTGATCTTTTCCTGCATCAACCAAGGCAGCACCTGTCTTCCTCCTTGGCCACTGCATGCGTTGACTTCAACCGATCTCGACAGAGTTCATTGCAAACGACGATATGACACTCTCCTCAACCACTGCTTCTGACCCCCCCTTGCATCCTTCGGAACTGTGATGCTGAACATTTTCCATATTTTAATTACTATACATAATTAAGTTGGCTATATGCCTATGTTCCATAAGCAATCATCAAACAAGCTATTTGCTCCTTATGAAAAAACCAAAAAAAAAAAACAAGCTATTTGGTGTATAAAGTTCCATTACTTTCCTCCACTTTTTTGATAGACTTCCCACAACATATAAAAGAGAGGAATTCTTTGTGCACTGCGGGCGGTG